>NW_022474207.1:0-577742 GCF_003357145.1 Venustampulla echinocandica | reverse complement strand
CCTACGCCCACGCCCACGCCCTCTCTCCCACCCTCCACCCCACCCCTGCTTCTGGACCCAAGCACTCTTTGGGTGCCCACCAAACCCATCCCATCCCAACCCATCCCATCCATCCCATCCATCCCATCCCATCCCTCCCCGACTACTAGTACCAGTATACATCCACATTCACATTCACCTCAATCCACATCGACATCCACATACATATCCACCGCGTCTGCAGGGAAAATATCCTCTTCTGTCTTCTGCTGCCCACCACCACCACCACCACCGACACTCCCCGATCCACATCCTCGACTGCTATCTATCCCTTCACCGTTCAACTCAACTCAACTCAACTCACTCAACTCCTTTCAGCAGCATCCCCCCTCCTGCGCTGTACTACCGCCACGCATATCGTCCTCCCCTCTGCAGTTCACTGCATGTCGCCGCCGAGTGTCGATTGCAATAGCACAGAATCTGTTGCGATCTCGTCATATCCGATCCGCCAGCCTCACCTTCCCACAACCCATTCCCAGCGCCCGCTTCGCGACTCGCCCGCGAGCATCCCACAGCAGTTGTGTCTTCGAAACAGTAGCCGCTCGTGCAATCGAGCAGATCAATAAACCATGCCCGCCAGATTAGAGGCACCGGTCCTGACCGTCGACGTGGGTCTTATCCACAAGGTCGACACCCGCAATGTTGAGAATCTCTTCAGCATGTGGTCAGGTGAGCATCGCTCTGAGAACGTGCCCGTTTCGCGTCCCTATACTAACACCACATACCCAGTCTTCTCCAGATGCTCAGAATCATTAGAGCAAGGACGCCGATTAGAAAACCTCAGCTGGAGGTTATGGAACCGCGAGACCTTCTGCTGCGACCCAGTTTCACAGGCCAACGCGACCACCCCCTCCATCTCCCGTCCCGCAAGAAGTTCAGCCCGCTCCGAATCCTCAGATCTCCCCAGTCTCTCAGGCAGCCTCGACTCATTAGCCGACGAAGAGGCGATCGAATTCGATACGGAGAGCAGCCCAGAATCAAACCCCGCCGCCCTCGATATCCCCACCTTCCAACCCCAAGGCCTGGATTCCGCCAACAGCAGGAGTCGCGGCCGTGAGAGGCATATTACCCCGGATGATCTCAAGAAGATGATGATCAGCATCAAGGAGGAAAAGGTCCTGGAACCACTCGCCGCAAGCGTCCATTCATACCTGGCTGCTCCTGTCGCGAAGGTCCTAGCCCAACAGCAGCCGGCAGCATCCACGCTGTCAAGTGCCGCTCCGGCGGTAGAAAGCGGGTCCCTGACATCGGATTCGTGTTCCGGCCACTCTTCGCCACCTACTCTCGACTCAGCCAGTGGCACCTCTGAACGGAGCACTACCAGCATTGTCAGGGGTTTCTCACCTTCACATGTTAGCTCCTCGTTTAGATCTGTTCCCCTTCCTGCGGCGGCGTCCACTCCAGTAACCGACATCGCCCCTGCTACGCCTTCAAAAGGACGACTATCGAAGAAGCCCGGCATGTTCTCACTAGGAGGATCATCGGCTGAGGACTCGCTGAGTGAACAGGCCAACTCATTAGAAACCCATGTCCAGCTGCCACCAAAGAAGAAGGCCGCGATGTTCTCCTTCGGCGGATCATCCAACGAAGATGAGAGCTCATTACCACAGAACATGACGAAAGGCCCATTGCCCAACGCCCACAAGAAGCAGGCATCGTTCAAGGAGAGTGTTGCGACCAAGACCATCCAGGAGGAACAGGCCGTGGACGACGACGTCTTCGAGACCGACGATGAGGACGACATTGATGAGAGCGCCATCGATGATGATGACGATTCATCTGACTGGGAGGACTCTGTTGAGGATAGTGGAAACCCAAGTATTGATGAGAAGACCTTCTTCCAGCGAGTGGACTCCAGACCAAACCTGACATCGCGCCGTTCTCTCATCACCACCATGCTCCACCAAAACGACAGGGCCAACGCGCTTGCTCAGGCGGCCGCAAATTCACAATCAACACCTGCCTTCCAGAGATCCCGAACAACCTCTCCCAACGGCCCATCCCTAGCTGCGTCTCCAGATTCTGACGACCAAGGCCTGATGATGATGAAGAAGGGGCTAAAACCCATCCCAGAGGTCCCTCGATCAACAGCACAGCCAATTAACAGGCCCACACCCGCAATGGCTCCCCAGCAAGCTCTCTCGCCCCGAACAACCCGTCGCAAGATGATCAATGACGAGCTTACTGTCAGCCTCCGCCAGCATTTGGTTTGGGAACATCGACAGAAGTCACAAACTGCCAACGCCGTCCTCCAACGCCGACACACCACACAGGACGTCGCGAACCTCAAGCAGTACCCGGACAAGCTCTATATGCACACCAAAGAAGGCGATGCAGTCAACGCGAGCTGGAACCAATATTTCGGCAACGGATTGGGCGAATACCATTCCAAGGGATGGTAGATATCAACACCTCGCCTTTTATAAGTCGCATAATTGTAATTCGACAAGACATCGGACTCTTGCGCATTAGGGTTTTGACCTCAGCACACAAACATATACGTTGTGGCATTACAGTATCCTGTACATTTCGACAGACACGGAAGGAAGGTACATATACAGCCTACATCGGCTTCACAGCCATTAGCATTCATCGTCTCGGGGTTTCTGGCATGGAACCCGGGCGTGCGGACACGGAACTGGTTTAGCATTGGCATGGAGACTGCCCTTTGCTTTTAACTACAGCGGCATCATTTGCTTTTCAGCGATTTCCTATTCTTGTGAAAATATTCATTGCATTGCGCGTGGAACGGCCTATAACATCGGCGGCGTTTATTGGTCCGATTGGTCCGGGTCGCTCTTTTCCTCCCCTGGGGAGAAAATTGACGCACGAGGCACTGAAGGCTTGGAAAGAAAAAAGAGACTTTTTATTTTGAGATGAGAGAGAGATGTGTTCTACTTTGATTTTACGATACCTGGCTGGCCTCATACATGAGTTTGGCGCTGGTGATCAGATTACTCGGCGTTTTCCCGGATGATACCATGGATGGGATTGGTGTTTTCTTGCTTGCTTTCTTAGCCTGATGCGGGGGGCTAGCTGCTGTACATGGTGTGTGTTACGATAGTGAAGTGAGCTGCGAGCAGATCAATATAGGGATCTAGCTCAGCGAGATGGAAGAAGATATGGCAAGCCTCAAGGCTATGAAAGTGAGCGCAAGCGCATAGGAGAAATGGCCATTACTGCCTTAGCTTAGCCTCCTACCTTATTTTAATGACAAAAAAAGTGTGTTCAGAACAAAAAATAGCTTACTCCTCGATGATTGATTAAACAAGTGGAAATTGTGACTTGAAACCCCTAGCAGCTACTTCGTATAATTACCAGTGAGATTCGGAATCGCAATATACGTCGTCGGTGTGGCGATTGGCGACGCATCTGACCACATACCGTAGACCTTGTGATACCCATCCTCGCCATCCATCCAGCAAACGGACAGACGACACCCACCAGCCGGGCTCGCAAGGCAATGAATGGGCATCTTCCGACCACAGCCAAGATGAAAGGGCAAAGCCGCAGCAGTATAAGGCATCAACAATATCACATTTTGCACCACCACCGTCACCACCACCATGACTGCGGGACCGGCTTGACATTCCCATCCGGGAAATAAGGCTACGCAAAAACATAATGGTAACGCTGCTGGGCTTGGGGATTTCGCTGATCGCTGGCACCCGATTTCCTATTTGGGGCTTGCATAGCGAGGGAGGGCTTATTCGGTGTGATAGCCACTGCTTATGGATGGGTGATCTGGCACGGGTCTGGTTTGGGCATTTTCCGTGATGTGATGTGGATGTGAGGAGAGGATAGGAAATGGGAAATGGGATGAGGGTGGGTTGTACGTGGTAGGACGAAGGACGAGGGAATAGCTTTGGTGCTGGTGCTGACTGGCCTTGGCTGACTCTGTTTCATGGGAGGACGGATGGATGAGTGAGTGATGAAGTGTCAGCGCCGTCCCGAATCCCCCCCCCATGGGGTTGTACATCAGGGACAGATACCGGAGAGAGCGAGAGAAGGGGGGGAGATACGGAGAGTTCCCAATTCCCTGTGGCGGATGGGGGTTCCGGGTGCTACCTTGAGTGCTCTTGTCGCGCGCGTGGGCTGGCTACACGGTGTCTGTTTGCTTTTATGGGGGGACGCGATGAGGGGTGGCTTGGTGGTGGTGGTATTGGTAGTATTTGCTAGAACGGACAGGGAGCTGCTGGGGAGAGAAAAGGTGCGCCGGATCTCACGTTGCAATGCATACCGGAAAATTCACGGTGCGGCTTCTTGCGAAGGGCATGCACCTAAGGTTCCTACCTAGGTATGTTGTGCTCTTACGTTTTTCTGTGGGGGTGGATGGATATGTGTGATTGTGGTGTTTGCTGTGTTGACGGTTTTGCTTTCCCCCTGTTGTGATGTGACGAAGCGAGTTTGGAGATCGATGTCCATCCACGGGGTTTGCTGCGCATATGGCAATTGTGATTGCCCCTGGATCTATATTGGTGGCGGGCCCCCCGCCATTGATCAATCAAGCTACCTATGTACGAGGTACGAAGTACAGCTGCAGAAAAATGAATGTGTTTGCCTGCGTCGCACCTTGTTGCTGGCGATCTAGTAGTCTATGTGTACCCGGCCATCGGGATCTATAGGGCAGCAGGAACTACTCGCTAAGGGGGGAGCCCACAGCAGCACATGTACATGTACATCTGGGGAGTACCGGACACGGGACACAGATCCCAATCTACGGTGCAACAGTGATTGTGGAGGCGGAGGCGGAGGCGAGAATATGATCCCACGCTGTGCTAGGGAATGCTATGTCGTGGGAGGGAGAGTGACCCTGGGTGCTGGGTGGTATGTTCTCCCACACTCGTCGGGACTGCCATAGAGGCGGAATGGCGTACGAACGTATATATACTTTTTCTACGGTACCCGCGGTGGGGGGGATGATGGGGTTTGTCATGTGATGGGCCTTTGTGTGTTGTCTTTGTGCCTTTGTGGAATAAAGGGAGAGAGAGGAATTCTAGGCCTGCTAGGCGGCAATCCAAGGAGGACCAAGGAACAATCCTCAGCAATGGAGATTATGCAAGGAGGAGGTAAAGTTTGGAACCCGGAACAAGAGAAGCTGAAAGTGTCTCATTATCTTGCCATGTCCCATCTTGTTAGCCCTTGGGTGTGTTGGCGCAGGCGACTTGAGGAGGTTAACCACAACCAGATAGCTGGCATTTTCCGGCGTGCCACATTTCGAACACCGAGGATTAAACCGACAATGGAAGGCAATGGAAGGGAATATTCAAAATATCCAATCAAGATATTTATTTATTTAAATTCTTCCCGCTCCCACTCCCGCTCCCGCTCCGCCCAATGACTGATCTCGACTTGGAATCAATGGGATATTTGTCACTTGACCCCGAGACATCGTTCCGAACCTCGCTTCCATACCTTTATAGTCATTAGGGAGCAACCGACCTATACCAAACCCTTCTTATATATATCTCGGAAGCTGGAAACAGAACTTACCTCAAGGATCCCTTCACCCCAAGCCCTAAGCCCTCCGGCGCTCGTCAGCTCTGACCTCCATACCACACCCTAATCCCCATGCCATTACAGTTCCGCAAGAGGTTGTTGCCGACGCCGCAATCCACATCCATCCGGATCACCTGTGTCCGCCAGGTATCTCCAACACTCGTGGCCTCTCCGGTGTTGTGGCCGGTGCCGCGGACCAACAGCAACGGCCATCTCGGGATAATCTGACGGCTCTGACCTGCATCTGCCAGTACGTGCCACGCCGTACGGGATGGAGCGCAGCGCGCCGGACCGCTGTCCGGTTGTATCTGTTCGTCATCTGCGCGGACGTCGCATCCGTCCTCACGGGGCAGGGGTTTCGATAGGATGTGGAGTATCTGGATTAAGATAAGACGACGGCCGGGTAATAATACTCATCCTGATCCTGTTGGGGAAACCTCTGGGCGGTGGTGGTTGGTACTATAGGACCATCGCAGATTAGATCAGATGAGACGGGATGGGATGGGATGAACGTTGTGGTTAGGAGGTGGCAAGGAGGAGTGTGAGTGTTGGTGTTGGTGTATTTGCAATCATTTGCAATCAGGATCAGGATCCAAACTCAAATAGAAACCGCTGCACGGTGAGATGCGAGCGACCACATGAACTCTGGGGGATGGAGATGAAGATATTGTTGGATGCGCAGGTGTGGTAGTCGAGGTGGTGTTTCGTGCGTCGGGGGTAAGTAAACATGACGGGGGATCTGGAGAGCTGGGGATGGGAACTCCATCTTCAAAGATATTGTGAGACATGAAGCTATTTACAGGCCTGATCATTCGGTATCGATAGCAAAGATGCTGGTTAAGGTTACAAGATGCTGGTGCCAGCGCAGGAGCTGAGGTGAGAAATCGCCAACGCCGCTGCACGGCAGTAGAGAGGGTGTAGTGGGAATGCCCGCATGGATGGGAGAGCCCCCAACACAAACAGCCTTGCCACGCGCTGTGAATAGAGCTGACTATTTGTCTAAGTATGATGAATAATAAACAGACCCTTAAGCTTGTACCCCGAACATGCATATACATACATATCTTTGCATTTCTTTCGGCCTGAGTAGTCTTGATAGCGGTCTGGTGGTTGTATAACAAAGGGCGGTGAGAAAGCACTTTGGTGAGTCGTGATTGGGCAACTTGCGATGGTTGCTTGCTGGAGAAATAATAATGATTATTATTTATTATTTCTTTTGGGTCTTTCTTTGTGATATTCATTCCTTCCATGTTAGTCGAGCTTACTATGTTACTGCAAAGCATATTCATGACACCGTCTATGCTCTTCTCTTACGCAAGACATTCCCGCATCCTCCTGGCCCTATCTTATCTTCCTCCCCATCTCAAGTCTCAAGGACTCTACTTCGCCGCCCCCACAAGGCTACCGCTACACTCTCGTTCTAGATCCTCATCACAACACTACACGTGTCATTGCAAGGCTGTAACACGTCCATCTAGATCCCTGGCGGCCTCATATATGTATACGGCCCTTTTTATTTTCGTCCCTTCTCTTTAGAATAGCCTCTGCAACCTTGTTTTCCAGCCTCAGTGTCCCGCTGCGTACCCCTTTCTAGAATATTACATCTAGATTAAGAGGGTGCAGCTGGAGCGTTGATCTTCATAAGGCTGGGTCGCGTGGCTGCACGACTTGATGAATTCTTAATTTGGATACCCACCAGGATGGGTGTCGGGGTGGGAGCGCCAGACCGAAGGTCCTTTTAGCCTGATGTCCGAGAGGTTGGGAAAGGCTGAGTCTGCTGAGGTCGAAAGGCGGTTCCACCTCTTGGTACAGTACCAGTGTACAGCAGCAACTCCATCTAGCAAGGAGTCTTGTGAGGAGAGAATTGAACCTTGAGGCCGGGCAATGGTTGGGCGGTATGTGTCAAGTGTCTTTGTCGGATCATCAGCGCCTCACATCCGCCTCTGCAGAAACAAAAGACTTGACAACGAGTCTCGACACTGACAGCGGATCTGCACATGCCTAGTAGACACTACCCTATACATGGAAAATATACCTCCCGGGAAAAGGAAGTGCCTATCACAAGGCTGAAGAGCCGGCTGGGCCTGACCGCCTCTTCCAGCGCAGACGCTTCAGATGATGCTCTGAGTTTTCACCGCGATTTGAGCGTAACGAAGCAGAGCGCATGAATATTGCGACAGATCCATGTTCCTAAAATGGGATTTTTTTTTAAAAAAAAAAGAGACAAAATCAATTCGCAATTAATTGCTTGGTCCAAGTTGCACCGCTCTGCCTGTACAGCATTTCCTGCCCTCCCTCAGATGTTAGAAGTAGCAAAAGAAAAGGAAAAACAATTCGCCGTTGTCTTGAGTCAGTCAGCTGCCCGCCATGAGATATTTTATGTACGCTGCCGATACAAGAACCTTGAAGCCCGTCGTCCGACGGAGTGGGGCATAGAAGCACTTTACTACTGCCTGGAATTCTTCTCATACATACTGCTATCCCGACTGGATCGGTGGCATTTCGGTTAGCACAAGCCTTGTGGGTAGGCACTAGAATTTTTCTAGAAACGGACCGAGGTACCCAGGTGGAGTCTTCCGAAATGCTTGGTTTCGGGAATTGGTTTCCCAACGGTGCTCCTCCCGAATCGAGTAATACCTTTTTCGAATAAAGTTTATCTCTTTGTTGTGTGTATGGGGTGTTTTGAGACCCATGTCCCGAGGCATTTGGTATGATGATTGCCAGCTAGCGTTGAATGATGCCGGTGGCGTAGTCGTAAGGGACCTCGAATTTCAAAGGGACCTCATCAAGGGTTTAACCCGTCCCGGGAGTTTGCGGCTTCCTATCGAGCCTGTGTCACTTTGCCTGCCGAGTGTCCCGGGATGAGTCTTTTTCTTTAGTTGACCGAACGGACTGTCTAGTGAGGGGCCCTACGTGGACATACCGAGCTCTCATTAATGTGGGGCTCCCCAAACCACAACTTGAAGATAGGACTTGACATGTGGCCATCTGGGAATACCAACGAAATAGAACCTCTCCTGCTGTGCTGCCAATCCGATAGCCGTGGGGAAGGTCTTGAGATTCCTAGAGATTACCACATCACATGCAAGCTTTACATGCTCCTCTATCTTTGCCACGGAGGGGCGAGTAACACCCCTTTCTCGCCATCGAGCACTGGTTGCTAGCTTTGCCACAGGATCGAGGGATGTCGGGAAAGCATTGCACTTAGCAAGTTCAAAGCCATCGCCAGGTGGCTACGCTGCAACAGAAGCAACCCATAGACTCTCAAAATGGTAATTTAAACCTAGGCCGTGATCAGTCTCTTCCTTCGATATCTGAACCCTCTTGGTTATGGGTCACCTGGGATGGTATTGGAACTTTTAGCAGAATGGGTATATCTATACCTTTTCTACTATCGGAATGCGGTAGCTTGTTCTATTATTCCCGGACCTTCCGCATAGCTTGATACTTTTGATTTTAAGTACATTGATCTGCTGACACTGCTCTGCCTGCTGTATTAACATTTTCGACTACCTCCTGACGGAGGGGCATGAGATTACAAATTTTTTGTTCTACACAGATTGATGTACGAATAATGACTGAACAACGCTGAATATGACAATGCTATTGGAGATTGGGGAAATGTGTCGGATGGCTGCGGTACTAGTGGTACTGGCCCACAGCACACACTCTGGAAATCCGATATATTAAGTAGTACGCTGTGGTAAGGCATGCAGTGGTGACATACTGGAATCATAATATATTAGAATTCTTGAGCTGGGGTGCATCTCTCTTAAACAAGGCTGAGGAACTCCAGTCATGGGCACTACTTGATAAGTTTAGGAGATCTCGGTGGATATCGCCGGTCTAGAAAACGGCACCACTTCACTGGGCATGTCTTAGAATCCCGAAATATTATATTCATCCTCAAGAATTAGTCATGGCGCCGGAGATATCCAGGTAGGACTATGGGGTACTTAGATCTGATCTCCGAGAAGAGGTGTGCTTTGTTCGGGGTAAGACATTCTTTTCTTGTACTCTGGCATGCCGCTGTGGTTCTCTATAGTGACCAGAGTCATATATTTAATGATTTTATTACATTTAAGTCCATTTACAGAGTGAAGGTAGTTACATTTGATTCCTAAAAAACTAACAACAGCCAACCATGTTCTCCGATGCTGTCAACCCCTACCTATGAACACTAAAAAACAAGAACATACCCCAAGGCCCATAGATAGCTACTATGCATCCACAAGCTTATAGATGACTTGTTAACACCTGGAGAGCCGCTAGATCAGAGCTGACTTATGTCATACACCCTTATCTATTCAAAGCATGTCGATATTAAACACTCTCGTTGTCCTCTACCCATGTGCCATTCCTGAAACAATCCAGTCAACGTTTGTACTTCCCATTGTTAAGCTTGGACACAAACTAGCAAGCCATTGGAATTAATCACAGGTGGAAACTTTGTACCATACGCCTAGTCATTCAACTCCGCCAAAAGTTGATAACACTGCCATGGACTTGGGGATCATGAGGGGAAAGAGAAAGTAATGGAAACTGGAGGATTACGCCTATAGTATCTAAAGGAAATAGGATTATGAAGCCCAGAGATACTTGAACTCAACCAACAGACACTTTCAATATAACCTAATAAGCTTATTATTCTTCGGTCGAATCGTCTCCCAAGCCTGAGCATAAACCTTCCCCACCGCCAGTCGCTCTACATTCTCCCATGTCCAAACAATTAGCATAACATCCATCATATCCTTCTCTCCAAATAACCTTTCCTTATCAAACCGACCGCCCCTGAATGCTTGCCGGATGTCACATGTGGCTATTACAATATGCTCGAGAGAAGATCCTTGATAACGCTCTGTAATATTGGTAACTGTGTCACTGTAACATACCATAACTCGGTCCGGTGTTTAACTACTCAATCGGCAAGCCGAACAACTTGTAGGGGTGTTCGGATAGGGCCGGGGTTGATTAGGCCTCGAACTCTAGAATCTGCTTAGAGATGATATCGGGATGTTGTAATGTATCCGTAACGGATTTCTCTGGTCCTGTTGACTGGCGTCCTTTGGTCTCTTCTAACGTATCTTGAAGCTATATGTTTGATGGCTGTCGACGAATCGTCAACCCCTCGTTTGCGGATTTGATCACGAAAGTCTTAACATGGGGACGAATCTCATCAAAAAACGGCTTCCACGGTAAGTATAACACGCATATGACACTTAGTCCGCGCGTCCAAACCAAGTCCACGAATGTGGCGAGACTTTAGACGAGGTATTTGTGCTGAAGGCCCATTTAACCTCGGAATATTGCCGTGTGGGAGACAGAGCAGCACCCAATCAAAGACTCTAGTAGGTAGCCCTCCTGCAAGAGACCAACTAAGTTACCTGGAGATGATATCTTGGGTGCTGAAGAATACGTTCTCAATATCTCATTGATAAGATAGGTTTCCGCAGCTGTACTGAGATGTGATTTGATAGAATTAATCAAGTAGGCGGCGCGTCCATGCAAACCTTTGGATCTCCATCATCTCCTTGAGTGGATTTAATGGATGAGCATACCTATCACGGTCTTGAGGAGAGAATATTTAGTCATAATCACTAGTGACTCATCGCCCTAATTCAAAATATACCTACCTTCCAGCAAAGAAAAGATATATATACGAGAGATCATGCGCTCTCAAAATGTTCAACCTCTGCATTCATACACCTGATTATGAGTATTGGAAGAGAGTCCCGAGAGGTGGCCTGCTAAAAGGCATGCGATGGACTACTTCGATTAGTTGAGGCAATGGTTGGGAAACACCAGGGAGTGGATAAGTGGTGTCGGTGCTAGTTGGCGCCACAATTGTCACATGGGATTAGCCATAGATGTTGGCCCGTCGTTGGATCTGCATTAGTTTTTGTGCTTCATCGTCCTGGATAATGCACACTGCATCAATCCAGTGATACTACCAACCAAGACCCAACACAACTGCTGCTGAGTCTTGGACCAGTTGAGAATATCCCATCTTAATAACCGAATTAGGTAATTTGAGACTTTGAAAAGTTTCCCTGGTTTTGAGGGTTGGCTTCTTCCCCCAAATGTAGGTCAAATGTGGCATATCGCAAGTTGACTCCATCCATCTCCCACGAGACACATGTTCTCGACATCCACGAGTATCATTTGACTGCCTCAATTTCTAATCTTTTCCTTTTCTTTCGACATTCACCACCATGATTAGATACGCAATCATTAGTTATTGTACGCACTCAAAAAGTGCTTTAAAGTCCAGGGAAGCGGATAGTTCGGAAAGGCCACCCACACCTTTCGGATCCTCAGAGTTAATCCTTTCCAGAATAAGACGTGTTGGTGGATATTGGATTGATAGATACCGCATCTTAATTCGTAGTTTAGAGCACTGGTACCCGGAGGTAATTGCATTTGTAGTTTCGTCAGATGAAATTGTTCCGAGTAGCGGCGAGTTCAGCCTTTTACCACCATAAGGAACACATGGGAAGCAACTTGATGGTGCATAGCATGACCGAGCATTTCTATATCTGGATGAATTCTAGGCTATGCCCGCTATCTCGAGGCAGCTCTTTCCCTCGGCCATTATCTCTGATGCACTCATTTTGATACTCCAGGGTGGGCATTACTCTTGTGACAGGTAGGGGTTTGTCGTGATCCGCACTTGTATCAACTACAGCGTCGGTGTAAAGATTCCCAGCCTAGTTTGAACATTCAAATCAGGGATGTGCTAAAGATACTGAGTACGACAACGTTAACTGAGCTAGTGACATGTTCCCTTCAGACTATCATATCTTGTGAAATGCAAACAGCGCCCATCACTATCCCAAACGCGATAACCCATCATTAAATACCGTGCTACCTCATCGGCGTTCATCCAGCCAATACAGCCAACAAATATGAGACCCCGGGGTAAATTATCAGGGCACGAATATGTGATGTTGGGACCTGGGTTTATGGGATCCACAAAAGGCAAGAGAGATAATACATCGGCATAGCCAAAACTTTGAATCTGAGGGGTTTTGCTGGAGGATGATAGAAAGGATACTTGCCAGGGAGTCCGCAATGAAGCCGTCCGTCCATATTGCCTTCCACAGACCCTTCGGGCTAGCGTTTGAAGGAGGTCTTTCCACGGAAGACGATCCGGGATTGGTCTCAACTGACGCCGTATATACCCTTGCTCTTAGGGACCTCGCAGCAGGATCATAATTGGAGACAGGATCACTAAAAACCTTTATTCACCTAGGAAATTCATCCCCAGTCTCGGAGCCAGAAGCAGACTCTCAGGAGGCTTCAGATAGCTCTTCCTCTCGTTGCTCTTGCCAATGAGGGGGCGGAGGAGATAGATTGGTTCTGTAACGGCTGGAAGAGTTGATTTAGAATATGGGTTGGGGCTCTGTCGCTGACACGGGCGAGCTACTGGAGCAACTTGAACGGGGCGAGGGAGGCCGTGGTCTCTCTCTGTGTGTTGTTTGGCAATATTGCTCTTCAGCCATGGTGACCATATCTATACCAGAGCCCGAGCGCACCTTTGCGTACTACTGTATATTCAACGGAGGAAACCCCCAAAGTCTGCCAACTGAGAAACGAAAACTCGGCTATCTTACCTTGAGTACCTAGGCACGTGTAGGTGCTAATTAGAGTGCCATAACATAGATTATTGATATATCCCACTGCGCCTGAAAGAGAGATTTAGGTACCTTAGGCAGGTTGGCTTCTCTGGTTAATTAGCGAGTCGGCCCTGCCAGTGAGGGGGTTGACGATAGTTACGCGTTACGCGTTACGCGACATCCCTCGCAATGTGACAGGCGATCTCTGAGATTTTCATCATGTCTTCCGTTCAATTATATGTCGGTGAACGGCTGAGGACAGGATATGCGATCATCGTGCACAGTGGGCACTGAGCTGTCCCCAGTTAATGGCTTCCGGCAGTCTTAAAGTCAAGCTTCGTCGAGGTCGGCCTGCGCGTTGAAGCTTCAGAACACGTCGTGTCAGGTAGCTCGATTGGCAGAGAAGCCACCACCAGCAACCGAGCCTTGGCGTCTCCATCCCCTATTATAAGTCGCTGATCGCCAACATCTGAAAATCACCTCCGAATCATGTTTCGAGTGCATCCAATAATGCCCTGACAGCCTTTCGATGCATTCCGGGGACCTCCAATCAGTGCAGTGGATTCTTGGCAGTAAACTTGTCTTGTTTCATGCAGTTCACAATGGTCGTTGCGAGTTTGGTTATTTTGTCCATCGGGGAATGGACTAGACAGAATTTCTCAGTCTGTCTTCCGTGGCCATTGGATTGGTGTCCCTGTCCGTTTGAAACCTTTTGTAAGCCTTTCATTATCTAGGTGACTCAGTGTTTATTGGGGCTTATTCTGTGATCATATGTGGGTAACAGTGGGTTATATCTTTCCATGGTTCTTTCAAGTGAATAAATAATCACTGATGCTGTGCATCCTGTTTCTGCTCTTTATTGTTTTTAACAACGGTTTTGTTTTTCCATTGTTCTCGTTGACCGAGCTGTTCATTCACAATACATTCTTTGTTACTAGATTTATATACCTCCTGGAGAGCTTCACTTCTTCTGCATATCAATCTCCTCTTCCTTCTCCAGACTGAACTTCTGCAAGCAAATCAGACATTCGATCGGAAAACACTCAACACTCCTAAATTCCAAACCTTCAATATGATCCATACAATACTCATGGCCGCTCTGGCCATTTCATCAGTCAACGGACACATGGCACTGTCGTATCCAGCGCCTTTTCGAGCATCCAACAATCCCCACGCAAAGAATGTCGACTACAGCATGACAACTCCCCTCAGCGGAGCTGCCCAATTTCCGTGCAAGGGTTACAGTTCGGATATGGCCGATACAACAGGAGCAGGCGCCCCGGTGGCAACTTGGACCGCTGGTCAAAAATATAATTTTACGGTTACCGGCGGAGCGCCACACGGCGGAGGTTCATGCCAAATAGCTTTAAGCTACGACTCCAAAACTTTCTCCACGATTCATTCGTACATTGGTTCTTGCCCGCTATCGTCGGGGCAAAACTTCGACTTCACGCTCCCCTCCGATGCCAAGACAGGCCCAGCAATGTTTGCCTGGGTTTGGTACAATAAGGTTGGAAACCGAGAGATATATATGAACTGCGCATCAGTCAATATCGCAGCCGGAACGGGAGCCAAACCTGCAGTCGCCTTCTCTTCCCGCCCTTCACTGTTCCTTGCCAATCTGGGCAACGGATGCACCACGGTCGAAGGAAAAGATGCCGTCTTCCCAGACCCAGGACCAGACGCTGATGTAACGACCAAACTGACTACAACTGACGACAAGGGATCCTTCACGGGAACATGTGCCCCAGTAGGCGGAGTTGGTGGTCAAGCGGCAGCAGCGGCAGGATCACCTGTTTCTGGATCAGGTCCCAAACCAGGGGCTTCATTGGGCTCAACTGCTACAGCAGCTGCTCCTATTACATCCGGGACCGGTACAGCGAACAGCAGCCTCCAGGTTTCTACCAGTGGGGTGTGTGGAGAAAATAAGCAAACCTGTGTAGGGTCAAAATTCGGGAAATGTTGCTCCAAATTCGGATACTGCGGTGATACTCCTCTTCACTGCGGAACTGGCTGCGTGTCTGGTTTCGGGCAATGTGGAGACTTCCTCAACTCCACTGAGGTAATGACCTCGAGCGCCTCTCCAGCTCGAAGATTGATACGTGTGCGGAGACCCCTCTGGTGAGAGATAAGCGGGGATGACAGGCCTGGAAGGAGGGTGATCTCGCCAGCGGCATACAATAATCATGTGGAGTTGCCTGGACTCGAGAATATAGTTAGAGTATTATTACCGTTCGAAGATTTTACCTTGCATTTTCACTTTCCAAAACTTCGGTTGCTTTATCCCATAACAATTTAGACGATGGTGTGTATATAACGGAATAATATAGATGACAATGGCTGTGCTTCATAATCACTGGTGAATCTTTGCCCCATGAACTTTTAAACCCGTTGGCATATAAGTGGGAATGAATTACTAAGACCCATATGACACTGACCTATAATTAAAACCAAATCATTCGAAATATATTTCTGTGAGAATCCACAATTGTAGTCTCAATCAGTATGCTATCCAGAACGATAGCGAGGACAGATTCTATCCAAGCAACTCAAGTGCTTACTAACTATAGTGATAATGAGTCTACTAGCACAACTTCCTTGATGCAAACATCGCCTTTTTATGGAACTGCTGTCGCTGCTAGATATTCGATGCATCCTGCGATATATTGTTTACGAAAATATCTATAGAACATTAAACGCATAAAGTTTATTCGGAAATAAAGTCTCATTGGTAACTGAGAGACAACTTGTAGAACCTCTCGATGGTGATAGCCTGAAACTACCCCAGGTGATGAATATTTCAATTCTGAACTCTGGAGAGTTTCATTAAGTTGTTCTTGACTCAACGTAGTGGTTGACATTTCCCTCAACCCTCCCAGGTCGCCACGATTATTCCTGAAGGAGAGTCCGGAGCTTGTCTTTCAGCGCTTTCGAATTTGAACCTCGGATCAGCTTGCTTGAATAATCCTTTCCAATCATCCTCATCTCGTTCTCTCGAATTAAAAAGAGTCAACATAATAAGATCCATCGACCTAACCCATATTAGACACTCTCTATAGGAAAAGTATTGGCACAAACCGAATGTCCCTCTCCTTCATCAACGGTAACGTATTCGGCTCTGGCATCAAATGATCCTGAATCACAATATTAGACCCTCTCTTGAGTCCAGGTATTAAATTCCTTAATATTTTAACAGAATACTCATCCGACCAATTGTGGAACACGTATCGTATAAGATAGGTATCGACATTTTTCAGCGGCTGAGATGTAAAGAAATCATGGTCCATGAGTGACACTCTGTCAGCTAATGTTTCCGGGATTTTAAAGGCAGAGCTCATGTCTGATATCACTTCAGGCAGATCCTGAACCATGAATTTGAGGGAGGAGAATGCCTCGGCCAAGTACGCGCTGACATGCCCTTGGGAACCCCCAACATCGACAACGAGTCCCCCGTCGGGAAGTGAAGCCCACGGGAAATTATCCGCGAGGGCTTGGAGCCCAGAACTGCTACCCGTGGACATAGCTCCACCGAAACGTTTTGCGCGTTTCGGATGTTGTCCTAAAAACTCATAGAATGGAAGCGTTGTATCATTTGCGAGTGCAAACCCCTAAATATATTATCATTCAAATTGCCTGACACTTTACCCACATCCACATCTGTATCCATATCCTCAGAATCCAGATAACTTACTGAGGCATTTGGTTCCTGACTTTTATTAAACTTAACTAACGAATCTACTGTCTATGAACAGTCAGTCAATGCATGTGACACCTTCCCCAATATGGGTGGGAGAGGACCAGCGAACTTTGGCTTGCGCAGGCCAGACCTCCTCAAATGTCAATCCTAAGACATGTTGCATCTGCTCACTCTTGGCCAGTCTCCTCGAAGCGGCCGAATGGGCAACAATACCCTTCCGCGGCTCTTGGAATACCCGATGGTGCGAGATGGCGAAGCGTATGATACGGCTTAAGTCATGTTCATAAAGTCCACAAACCTCCGCTAGGTCAGGCAACGAAATTTCGCCATCAATGGGAACCTTCGATGCGATATTAAAGCGGGAGACGGCCGCGAGACTCGTCATATTTGTCTTCCGAGTTAGAAAAATGGGCAAGTTATTGAGGGGAACCATACCAGTGGAGTTAGTAGGTTATCCACTCCTTGGAGTAGCTGCTGGAGCTCGATGGATGCTTCTACGGCTGCATTTCGTGCTCTTTCAATATCCTGAGCGCCGTCTGGCACCGAAGTCAAGGGTGCATTGGCGTCAAAGGAAGGCTGTGGAAGATTATGCTCCCGTAGATGAGCGTCGACCTTTGCCGTGTTTAGCGAGATGGTATTGGCGAGTTCAATAATCCTAGAGTTCGGTGCCATGTTGACGATCGTAAGTTGTTACTCAGAGTGATCGGCTTTGGACGAAGCCATATCGTTGAGTCGTTGAGTCACATATGTTGATGGAACGAGTTAAGCTGTTTATCGTATTGCGTATCCAATTAACCAAGGGTATTTCCTAAGGTATCTACCCTTTTTGGAAGGTGCTTAGAGAACCCCGCAAACCGCCGTGGATATTGTAAGGAGCTGACATGCGTGAAGGTTTAGCGAACGGGCAAGTCATAGACAGGGAGGGAGCAAACCATTTCTTTAAACTAAGCAGAACATGAAGTTGAAGGAATTATATTTCCTTTATCCACTAGTCCTAAGATTCATTCTGCTGTCACCCGATAATTTAACACCCTAATACGCAGGACATAAGATTAGTACACAGAAGCCGGTAAGCACTAATAAACAGCTCCTCTAGATACCATTCCTCTTCAAAAATTCCAACATTAGCTTCGAAATCTCTTCCGCATTACTCTCCACTGCAAAATGTCCCGCATCCAGTAACTTCACCTCAACTTTCTCCCCGCCATCTCTCTTGAAGGCTTCAGCACCCTCGGGTAAAAATATCTCATCATTCTTTCCCCAAACCGCCAGGATGGGCACTTTCGAGCTTCTGAAATACCCCTGGAAATTCGGATATAGTTCCACATTCTTCTGGTAGTCATAAAACAATGCGAGTTGAACCTCATCATTACCCGGTCTAGAAATTAGCGCGTAGTCGAGAAAAGGTGCTTCAGGAGCTATTTTGGACGGATTAGTTCCGTGGGTGTATTGCCACTCCGTTGCCTCGAGAGTGAGGACTCCAGCTCGCACGCGGTCTTTATCCTCCGAGCTTCCGCTTTTCCAATACGGACGAAGGGTGTCCCAGAATGCGCTGAGGCCGTCGTCATATGCATTACCATTTTGGGTGATGATTGCTTGAATGCCGCCTGGTCTGCGTAATGCGAGGCGGTAGCCGGTGGGTGCGCCGTAATCAAAAACGTACATGCTAAACTTTTCGATTTTGAGAGCATCAAGAAAGGCTTCTAGACTTTTAGAGAGGTTCTCAAAGGTATAGACATAGTTGCGGCTTGTAGGGACTTTGGTGAAGCCGAAACCGGGAAGATCAGGAGCGACGATTCGATATTTATTGTTCGAACCGGTACTGAGGAGGGGAATTAAATGCCGATATTGGTGAGAGGAGCTGGGAAATCCATGGAGTAGAAGGACCACAGATGTTGAAGGGTTCTGGGGCCCCGAAGAACGGTAGAAAATGTCGAGTCCGTCAGCTGAAACGAAGTTGGTGGTGTACTGTGCCATGTTGAAATTGTATTGAAATGATGGAGAGATCTAATAGTGCTTTTGTTTGAGAAGATGGGCGACATATATATCGCCATAATTGCCCGAACCAGGTTGCTACATATTATCATGCAATAACACGTTTTGTAAGCAGATCGCACAATATAAGCACTTATTTGATTGGGGTCTTATGCACAATCCCGATCGTCATTTTCCTAAATTGGATAAGCTGCATTTGCAAAAGCGTTGCACGATTACTCATCTTGATTTTGGGAATGTCATACGCTAGGAAGGCGTACAAGTTGGTGTGAAGGGCGCATTTAGAGACGTTCAGATGCCTGCGAAGATTAAGCTTGCAACTATAGCCTCACTAGTAGGGGCTTGTATGATTACGTATTATATAAGCACCATCTGATGTGTATATGCATATGTTCCTGTGTGATATCAGCTTGGTAAGATGGCTCTTTCATTGCTCTAGTATAAACGTCTGATTGCAAAGGAACGCAACTTTCATAGCAACCCAGTCCGTATCGTTACTTTACATGGTAGGCCGCCATCCATCGGTAATGTCAGGCTGTTTTGACTTATCCGTTCCTTTTCATCAATAGCCTTAAAATCGAAAAAGAGAGCCATGGTGGCAATGACCTGCACTGCAACATTTTCAGCCATATTTTTCCCTAAGCACGTTCGTGGCCCGCCGTTAAAGACGGGAAACTCGAACGCTGTCTTTGAAATCAAGTTCCCATCCTCAAGCCATCTTTCTGGGCTGAATTGGTCAGCATCCTCGCCCCAGGTAAATCGTGATCTATTCATTGCCCAAGTGCACCAGACAAGTACAGCATTTTGCGGGAGAAAGGTTCCATCCGGAAGCGTAGTGGCATGTTCGCATTGTTTAAACTCAAAAGGTACTGGAGGATATAGTCGCAGCGTTTCGTAGAAAACGGCCATTGCGTATGGAAGGGAAGCAGGCCGAAATATACATGTGTCGATACCAGAGAAATCGGATAGCAGGAGATCGGCGCTCGTAGCCAGTTTGATAGCTTCGGCACGTACAAGCTCGAGGACATTTGGATGCCGCATCATCAGATAAAATGTCCATGTGAGCGCTTGAGCAGTAGTATCCCTCCCTGTGAGTCAATGAGCCACTGAAGGGAGGCAGATGCTGGTTTATACATACCTGCAGTGAGATAATTCAGAGCCGCATCGGCAACCATCTGGTGATCATCAACGGAATCAAGGAGGGAGTTAATCAAACTACCAGAAACGCTTTCAAGGGAATCGGGGGGGTCAGGCCTAGCAACTACTTCCCCGAGTATTCTCGCGTTTTGTCTAGCGGTAACAGCCTTGGAAACCAATTCCGAACCAAAAGCCTTGACAGTGGCAACTGATTGCCTGAATCGTCGCCCGAAGAATATTTCGGTTATCTGCCACAAAGGATTTTGGAACCTTTCTCCCGTTGCCCCAGATGCAAAATCAAAAGCCGCTGTAAAGGGATCCGAGTGATGCATTTCCACCTAGATCAACTATCAGCTATTTATTCAGCATGGCAGCTTGTTCAACGATTATGGACCATCGGTTTAACTAACATTATAAGCCATACGTCCCATCAACTGGGTCGTCAATTCATGGAATATAGGCTGCAAATCTATAATCGACTCATCTTTGAGCTGCTGAAGGTTCTGGATGGTCTTTTTAAGGTATTTGGGGAGACCTATCTCTACCAGGGCCTTCAAATTGGCATTGCTAAGGAAGTGCAAGCCCGCTTTCCGCTGGACTCTCCACAACTGGCCATCTGCATTAATTATGCCATTTCCTAAAGGTTCGTAAGCCCCAGAGGAATCTATAGCTCTCCTGCAATACACCTACCAAATAAATCCCATGATCTCCTCTTGAAGAAGTCTCCTTTGGCGAAAATTCGTTCATTCTTGAGGACATATTCGAGATTCTTCGGGTCATTGATTACCACACCAGGCGGCAATGAAGGCACCGATATTTGAAATGTCTCAAATCCAAATAGTCGCTCGCATTTCACAAACCACGAGAACAGTTTATGGCGCGCTTGTAAAAACAGGAGGCCATTTCCTGCTAAAGGAAGAGTGTTCGGGGGCCGTCTTAGGAAATAAAATTAGTAATTGTTGGTCTTCAAATTAGACACAACTCTCTAAATTTATGGTTTAGAAGGAAAGATAGGCTTTACACTCGTGCTCTTACCAGATGCTTTCCTTGAGAGCGTTCGGTTCTGCATTGAGCCCTGTTGTAAAGAGAGTGCGGGAAGACCACCTGATAATATTGGGTACAATACCTACTTGAGCGGTTTTCCGTGCCTCTTGATTGCTGAGTTATTGAATAGACAATATATAATAGATGATGTAAAAACCACAATCAAGCCCAGTGTAGTGGCCTGCATCGTCCCTTGCGGTTTGTGATGTAAAACGGATGAAGAGGTCCCCTGGGCTTTGGCCTCGTCGCCTAAGTGCCTTCGTACCTAGGTACTACCGTGTTACTAGTAGGCGCAGTGTGCCCAGCCCCTGACGTATGAGCTTCCCGGACAACCTCCAACCGTGTCAATCATTTCTGATTTCCATATTCCTCCCCAACCCAGTGTCGAGATATTCGAAATAGAACCCAAGATGGTTCTGATATGCCGGCGCATACACTTTTACGAGATCAACGACCAGGCTTGGTAGGTAGATGGCGGGCCATGCACGCTCATCTCCCCTCCCCCAATTATGGTTCTCTTGACTGACGCCTGTCTAGGTTTCCGCAATATCTCCGCGAAAAGGTCCAATCCTGCCTGACACTCTGCTGGACTTTTAGAGTACCTGTTCTGCAGAAAGCATCGCCGGCACAGCTTGTCGCAAGCACGCTGCACCGAACACTCTCCGAGAATGTAACGGAATACACGTACGTGGACTTCTGCGCCGGCGCAGGTGGCCCAACCCCATCCATTGAAAAGGATCTAAATACACAACTCTCCTCTGCCACACCTATATCCAACGCTGGCCTAAAGACAAAGCCCAATGGCCTCACACCCCGTTCTCCTCGAAATCTAAGCCAGCCTACGAATAACGGGGCAGTCAAGTTCGTCTTGACCGATATCCATCCACACATCCCTGATTGGACAATCGCTGCAAAGCGAAGTGAGCATCTGAGCTTCGTATCTGAACCTGTTGATGCTGCGAATGCGCCAGCGAACCTCAATGGCCATGATGGACAGAAAATATTCAGATTATATAACCTCGCATTCCATCATTTCGATGATAAGCTTGGCTCGGACATTCTACGAAATACCATTGAGACAGCGGATGGATTTGGGCACGTTACTGAAATCCTTTGCCGGTAGAATACGCCAGCTAATAACCATCTAGGGTCTTCGAACTTCAAGAACGAACAGTATCCTCCCTGCTCACAATCTTTGCCATGGGCCTCCTTATGTTTCTCATCACGCCGTTTTACTTCTGGAGATCACCAGGTCATCTCTTCTTTACATATATTATTCCCGTAATACCTTTTGTTTTGGTGTTTGATGGATATGTTTCATCTCTGCGAACAAGAAGCGCTGAGGAAGTCCAAGCGTTGATGAAAGCCTGTGGGGCACCAAGCGACGGCTGGGTTGTTAAGAGTGGCCATGAGCAGCATACTTGGCCGACAGGATATATGACATGGATCATCGGTATCAAGAAGTAGGCCGGTGTGTAAACGCTCATGCAGATAGGACGAGCTACAAATTACTACAAGGTGCCTATCCGGGTCTTTGGATTTTCCCACCACGCTTCAGGCCCTCATTTAACTGTGCTGTACAATCTCGGGGGCCCGCGCACACTTTGTCGTCTAGTGTATAGTATCTCAACTTATAGGTGGTTCCATCTACAAGAGATCTATCGTGGGCCCTCCTGAATACTTCGGCAGGTTCTCTAAGAAGGCAGAACACAATCTCACACATCGTGGCCGCAATGCCCACCCAAGTGGACCGGGTAGAAAGTTTATTGGCTACCCCTTGACTTTTTCAGAGAATTTGAGTAATACCACCTTGCATTTGGTTGCGGATTTCAGAAATCTTGCATGAGTAGTCGACGCTTCGAAGAAGGTAGTTGCTGTCTCAAATGGTCCGCCTAGCTCTGGGAATGGCCTAATATCCTAGTTACTATCTTTGCCCCTAACGATCATCCCAATCTTTAGCAAACGTACTGAAATCATCCGGCCTGCGAGGAGCTTGTTAGATAAGCGATATTGATAAGGCTAAAGCAAAGGGACTTGCCTGGATCTGAGCTACTGGATCGTACAAGTAGTCTACGCTGGGGAGGAATCCTGCGGCGGTGAGCCTCATAGCCACCATTAGCGTCGATGGCGACGTCCCCAGGCAAGACCTCCTTCAGTATAAAGGCAACCCCAGCTAGGTTGTTGCTATCAATCGCGTATCCGAATACCTGGGGCGAGGGGTTTTCTATGATAATGTCTACCTCGCTCTGTAGCTTCTTGGTCAGCTTTCCGGTAAACTTGTGCATTTAAATCCGTCCAATCCATCGAGTCTTGCTCTCGAATTCAAGCACGCACACGAGGTGGTACTGCCCATTGGTGGTCTTTGGAAGTACGGTGCACTTGATGCAATTGCTGAGGTCGAAGCCTAGTCGCGAAGCGCGTCCCAGTCTATTGCCTTGATGCAGTTATCCACCAAGCACCGGGAATGCGAATTCTCAGGGTAGAAGTCAGCTCCTTTCCAGCTCTATTCTCGCAAATTCGACTTTATGCTGCTGGGCGAGGAAGTTCCCCAAAGGTGGAAATCGAATGATCAAGTTAAAGAACGTCCAAAGTGCACCATGGCCTAGCCGCTTAAAATAAACAGTGGATTGAGTCAACTTACGCAGTTGCTCTAGCCCATTATCATGAGTCGAGCAAATTTTGGAAAGTTCTTTTTAATGCGTTTGGCCGGTTATGAAGTATTTATTGCTGCGTACCCACCCCTCTTGTCAAACAGGTTAACCAAAATGCTACAACACCACAAATCTCCGCTTCAAATTGTACCAACGGATCGAGATATGTAAGTTTATTCAACTACTGCCGTACGCTAACATTTAGTGAGCCGCTTTTTATGTTTGTATCAGGATAATATTTCCTGCTCTCCCAGTACGCACATGAACCCGTCAGCATGTTTCAAAGTAGTAGGTATGCCAAGTTCTCAGAGTGTTAATGAACACATGAATTTGTTTAACTCTGATTGCATCGTACTCGAGCGCGCGCATACGTATCCGTTGTTTGCACTTAGTTCTCTCACGGAGCCTACGGAGGTTTCAGATCCTGCTCCTGCCCTCTTTCTTGTCCGCTATATGAGCTGGGAGTCTCGCTCGTCCTGCGGCGCATTCTTCTTGGCCTGACTAGCACATCCATCCTCCAGGCATACAGTGCCGCCCTGTACTAAAGGATTCATAGAAGATAGACTTAAGGTTAGCAATTACATATTTCTTACCTCTTGCGTTGTCAGTACCTTTCTATTTTCATTTAATTTCTCCCGTGCATTGCTGGCAATTGCCTCCCAACGTTGCTATGGACAGTACAGGCCCTGAAGTGGTTCAGCCAGGTCTCGAAGTCCAGAAACCCCAACCCGAGTATGGGGATCAATTTCGGCTGGTCAAACACGATCAAGAAGGTTATACTGCGGAGTCCCCTCATCCTATTTTCAAGGAGAGAACCTATTGTAGTTGGCGGCCTGCAACAGTTTTCTTCACGTTGGTGTTGATATTTGTGGTTCTCGCTGCCGGAATTGGTGGAGGTGTAGGCGGAACGATGGTTGTAAACAACGCTAGGAACCGGTATAGATAACCTAATCCGACCCTAATAGAACATATTTCTCAACGTACGTAAGATAGGCCAGCTAACAATCTGTCAACATAGTAATATAAATCAAGAAGCGTGCCCAACTTCATCCCTTTTCACACCCTCACCCGTAAACACCACGACCACGACCACAGACACCTGCTCCTCCACAACGGGCTGCTTCCCTAGTAGCCTCGTGATCAATTGTACAGTCGCCAACAACACCGAGCAGCTGGTCAGTTTGGGCTCCACGTCTTACAGTTTCGCCATCACATGCGGGCAGGATTTCGTGGGTCTCGCCGGCAAGCCGCCACATGATATTATAGTTGTCATAGCCTACTAATTGTACGACTGCGCGAGAGCATGTGCGATGTATAATAAGTATGCTGGGGCGAAAACTTGCAAGGGCGCGGAGTACCATTCCGATTTGTCGCATTTTTGGAGCCCAATTATGGAGATTGCTGGCTGAAGCGCGATCTATCAGGAGCGGTGACGCCAACGAGGAGTACGGAGAATGCCGGGTTGGTATTGCTACAATCCTAGTTATAGGAAGGTAAGGCTAGACAGGATACACGGGAAAAGGGAGGGGGGGAGAAGAGAACCCATATTTATGACTACGGTACGTGGTACTTTACAGACGTAATAATTGGTGGCAGGCTTATATGTACCCTTAACTGATGCTTTAGAGTATTGTATTTTTAGATGGTAGACAATTCCTTATGCTTAAAGCCGAGAGAGTGGTTACGAGACAAAGTAAAACATAATTTTGTCAGCTATACATAGGTAATAACACAATAAAAATAGGTTCGTAGATGAGTAGGTTCACGCTGTTCTGGCAGGCGCCTCCTGAACCGTACGTTTTTAATGTAGCTAATCTAGAGGAATGCATAGGTGGCTCATGCTATATACAACTTTAGTACTTGACCCAAGACTAAGGCAACTTTATCATCCGGCGCTTCACCGGCCATTACTCACCGCCATAGTTCGCATGCTCTCCTCCCACGCTCCTAACAACCCATCAGCTGCCTCCACTTGCTTCTAGAAAGGATCTCACCAGTTAGCATACATAGCGGCAGTCCTTCATTGACGGAACTCGGAGGGTACGTCGAACTTGCCTCATAGCCGCCCAGCTGTTCACTGGGGATTAGGGTCACTAGGTTCCTCTACTTACTACAGCATCATCAAAAGAACAATGGGTATCGCATTTAGAGGGGAATCTTTTTGATACCTAGTCGTAATACTCATCCAGCCGTATAGACAACGCTTCGAAAATATCCATCTATCAAACTCCAAAACCGCCCCGGCCTATATCCGCAACTATGTGCTCTCATCTAAACTCTTCAAAAAACTCATTATGAAACTTCTTGATCCGACCAATCCACTCGGTACCTGGTGCTAAGAACGTGGTTCTGATGTGCAGAGTGTCCTCCTTCTGGCCGAATCCAGCACCAGGGACGACGCAGACGCCCGTTGCTTTCAGCATGCGGTGGGCATAAAACTCATCAGCTGATCGGCCTTCCTTGTGGGCGGCTTCGACTGCCTTTGGAGGGACGGTGATTGTTGGAAAGAGATACATGGAGCCCTATAATAATTAGAATAAGAACACGCGGATAGGAGAAATAACATACTTGTGGTTTACCACAACTAACACCCTCCATATCCTTGAACGCTTCCCACATAGCATGGGCCCTTTCTTGTAGCCCATTGAAAATATTGTCCCATTCTTGTCTGTAGAGTTCATAGCTTGGTTCCCCTGGTTTCGGCGGGTTCACCATCAACTCCACGAGGCACTGCCCTATGACTGGCGCGCACAAGGTGATGGACACAAACTTATATATTTGCTCCTGAACCAGTGGATCGAAACCAGCCAACTCGAAATATCCACCACGGTGTCCACACTCACCAACCATTCCCTTGGAGACGCTATGCAGAGAAGCCAACTCCACGTTCGCGTATTTCTCTGGCTCAGTCTTCTGCAAACTCCTCAAGGCGCCTTTGAAGCTGTGAAATTTTCCCTTGAAGACGTTGGTCTGGTAGACTTCATCTGCTATGACCACGAGTTTCTCTTGTGCGGCAAATTTGATAACAGCCTCCACATCTTCCTCCGAGAGACTCGCACCAGTTGGGTTCCCCGGATTGATGATGACAATTGCGCGAACGTCTATGTCTTCTGCCACTGCTTGTTTATATGCAGACTTTATAGCCTCAAGGTCTGTGCCCCAGTTTTTGGACTCGTCGAGGTAGTAGGGAACGCATTTTGCGTCGAGGACGGAGAGCGATGCGGTATAGAGAGGGTATTGTGGGATAGGGACCAAGACTCCAGTTTGGGGCGAAGCGCAAATGATGTGTAAAAGGGTATTAACACCGGAAGAAGCACCTGCGGAGAGATAGATGTCTTTGGGGTCTGCTGGGAAGCCATCTCGGCCTTAAATTGATTGTTAGAATAGCTAGTATTCGTTAAGGGTGTGGCACTTACCCTCAATAAAAGTTGCAATGCTCTGTTTGATTCCAGGGGCGCCTGCACTGGCGCTATACGCACCAACAGAGCCCACGGTTTTCAGAAGCCATTTCGCTCTTGCGATAACATCAGGTTTGTATCCCAGCTGGTTTAGCAGCACGTCCTCTTTCTCCAACAGCGGTGGATACTCCAGTAAACTCAGGACCTGTCTAAAAAATGTGATCGGCTTCTGGTCTAGTTGTTGGGGGTTCCCAATGTTGGCTGAGATGACCTGGTCGAAAGGGAGATTGGTGTCCCCATTTAATAGTCTAGCTCTGTACTCCTCTGATATCACGGCAAGCTCTCCTCTTACGGCATACTCGGCTTCTTTGACACGGGGGTTGATGTTATCTATATTCAAGCTGCGGAGGGAAGTAGTGGTCGACATGGTACGGTGTCGTTGTGGTATTCGCACGTAATCAAAGGGGGGTCGAGATCGATAAGAGTATTGCGGATTATCTGGTAAAGAAAAAGGGTAAGGTCAGAGCGACTTCCACATATAATCGATGCACTTCAAAATGCGGGATATAAATGCTTGGACGGCGAAAGAAAGTTTTGTTGTCACAGAGGGACCGCATATTGGCTCCCCCACCATTGAATATCTGCATGGGAAATGCACCGCAAATGCCCGACACCGGAATATCGGTGAAGCGCAAACGGTGAACGATTTCGGCCAATCTGAGAAAACTCCCACGTACCTGACGATCCTATTGTCCATGGCGGGGAATCGTGGAGAGGCGTGGAGTAGGAGGAGAGCGATCTCCGACAAATCTGCGGGATACTTGAGGGTAGCCGTAGCCTTGTGGCTCCCCTAGATAATGGCGACGACAATAACGCTGATATTGATTCAAGAGTCTGGAGATGAGCCATATCTCTTCTAAGTTTGTGGTTCCAGGGATCTCCCCGTCCTCCGCGTTATTCTTTGGCTCTTGTTGGTCGGGGAGGAAATTCCATAGCCGATAAGAAGATTTGTCGTACCGACTTGGCCGTATCTTACTTAGCGGGCCATCGCTGACCCTGTGGAACATCCCCACGCCGAGGATGTGGCAGACGTGGAGAATCTGGAGATACAAGTCCCAATACGAAGTACCGAGGCCCCACAAACAGAGGTGTTGGAGAAGAAGAGTATAATTTAGAAACAGATGGATGATAGATAGGTAGATACATACAACCATTGTTTAATAATAGTAGTACGACGTATCAGAGGGCACCCTAACTACTGGCAAACGTAGACTCGAGTAAGTATCTAGAAGCTGAGAAGCTAGCTAATCCGAACTTAGCCGCAGTGGTACCTTCAGCAGTAAAGCGCACGTGTGGGAGATGTTGGCGCATATTATTTCGAAGACTACTTTAAATTGCACTATATCACTAGACACCGAAGTATCGGAGCTGTGAACGGGGAGTGTCCACATAAATTAGAGAAAGGGAGGTAAAGCTAAGGACGAAGCTGATTCATGTATGGATTACAAATGTTGGCTGAGTTTTGACCCAGCAGTTCGATGGTCGATTGCTTGCTCATGACCGATGCCAATTTTTGAAGCCAGCTCACACTCATGCAACAGTAGAGGCGGGAGTGACTAGTACACGTATGTGTCATGCTCATGTAGACTTCAAATATATTTTGAGTGGTGTGGCGGCTGATGTTCATAGTTTATAGGATCCTCAAAAAGTTTGTAACATGTCATAATTGTGCAGGTATATTTTCGGTTCCCCGTCGCCTCCAATACCCATTCATATTGCAAATAACCCATGGAGCATTTCACACCTTGTAGAAACAGAAGGCCACATAAAAGCTAGCAGCTTCCATCTCCTCATCACTAACGAGAAGTGGGCCGCGGCCCCTTTCCCTGACGCCCATACGCTCACTCAGTGGACCCAATATCTCGTCATCCTTCTCCGTCTTCCAGACCTCGTCGAAAGACTTGTGGTATTGCATTTCCAGATTGTAGTCTTCGGCAAGCGAACGGAAGACCCCCCAAGGAACAACGTACTCAGGGACCTCTTCGACCGCCTCATGGAGGAAATAGTTGTACTTTTGTCCGAAAGGTGGTCGAAAGATGCCATCCGCTGGCGTCTTGCCAGGAAAGCGAACGCGATAGATATCATTTCCCCATTCAGCAGTGTCATCAGCCTCGCCTTCCTCCCGCTCTACTAGTGCCTTGCTCTCTGCATCGTCGCCATTCTCCCCAGGTTTCTCCTCATCGGGCTTCGGAGCTATGCGAGCGTTGAATTCCCGGACTTTCTCACTAATGACATCTGAATTGGGTATGCATCCAAGGAATCGGCCTCCTTTCTTCAGTGCGCCCGCAACATTCTTAAGCATGCATCGCGCCTTTTCTTCGCTCTCGAACGCATAATGCATGCAGAACATCATGCTGACCACATCAAATCCACCACCACCAAATCTTGAAGGTCCGCCAGAGGGGTCAAAGCCAACATCCCTAACAAGTGGTACCTTTTCAATAGATTCTCCGAAGCAATCCTGCGTATAAAATTCTCCCTGGAACAATCGGGGCGGCGCTCTATTGTCATATCCTCCCCGGCCTCTCCCACCTCTGCCACCCCTACCACGACTTGCCATCTGGCGATGCCTTTCCTTGGCCTGGTCGATGGAGACATCAGCTGGGTCAAGGCCAACATAAAGTTCTACGTTTTGAGGTGCTTGCTGCCACTTTCCTAAATCTCCGCCCTTCCCACATCCAATGTCAAGAACCAGAAGGCCTTTAGGTGGGGGACCCTCTGCAAAAACCATACCGCCGCGTTCTTGTGCTCCGGGAGTATAGTCTTCGTTTGGAGAGAATTTCTGAATGATCGTACTCTTCACCCAATTATTAAAACTCCGAAGGCCCTTGATACGACTGTCCGTTTTGCGCCAGTCTCGGCCTCGCTCTGGAACCGCATTATAATGCTGCTTAACAGCATCGTGAATTGTTCCTTGCTTGACAACCGCAGTTTCTAACTCCTTCTCGCGTTCCAACTGCCTTTGCTTAATGTGTTCGCGCTCCGCATCTGTAATTCGAGCTCGCTGACCAGGTCGCTTCTGCTTTCGAGGCTGAGGCTGAGGCGACGGCGTACGCTGGCGCTTTAGAGAGTTCGAAGGCGAGGCATGTCCTCCGGATTCTGTACGAGAGTCGACACGCTTTGGGGCAGGATTAGAAGGCGACCTTGATCTCTTGCGTTTCTTAGCAGGTTCAAGTTTGGTTGCATTGAAAGGCTGAGGTTGCTCTTCCACAGAGGAAGTATTTGGGGCATCGGCGTCTGCCATTCTGAGGTCAATTGGAATAAGAGTCGTTACTGAAAATTCCAACTTTGAAGATTAAATAATGAAATTAAAGTTGACTTGGTGCTCAATGCTTATGTTCTTTGTTTTCGCGAAGGCTGCTGGGAGGTCGGCTCCAGACGAAGTCACGTTTGCCGAGTGGAATTCGTGTCGCGCTAATGCCTGGAGCAGCAGCGTGGAGGGAGCTCGAGCTTCAGCCGGCCTTCAACAATAACGTCAATAATCCAACGAACACATATCACGATTCTCCCATCAACCTCCATTACCGAACTCCCCCTTTCACTAATATCCTCTACGGCAACTTGAGATGGGTTCCGATCCCCAATATGCGAAATGGCCTCTGCTGCCTTTAGCTCAGCATGTCTTTACCCTCACCAATCCGTCATCCTCCAAAACAAGCCAACAGACATCCTTAAAAAGCCTCCAAGATGCAATCACCGAGCATAAGATGGCATCGTTCTATCGGTATTTGGCGCACCCTATAGAAGGTATCCTGAACGGCACCGGGGAGAGTACTTCACAGTCTGCGCAACCGATTGGAAGGAAACCAAGTGCGGCTGGTATTGTGGCAAGTAGGAACTCGATACCAAAGGTTAACATGCCCTGGGACGAGGCTGTGTATGAACAGCTCAAGAAGGAGAATGATGAGGAGCTTGAGAGTTTTAGCAAGGAGGAAGAGGAGGCGGCGGAAAAGGCTGGGGATACAGAAGTACAAGCTGCAAGAGGAAAGCGAGCAGAGTTTTGGGCTCGGGTCGGGGACAAGGTAAAACCTTTACTAAGTACGAATATGGCCGCATATGCTAATACGTTTGCCGTTTAGGACCGTGCGATTGCGGCATACGAAGAAGTATTCGAAAAGACCGGCATCTTGGGGACGAAGATTGACCTTGTGCTCGCTATTATCCGGATAGGGCTATTCTACGGGGACAAATTGCTAGTTAAGAAACAAGTCGATCGTGCGAAGGCTTTAGTAGAGAGCGGAGGAGACTGGGACCGAAGAAACCGATTAAAGGCGTACCACGGACTCTACTTACTCACCACACGATCATACAACCTTGCCGCTCCCCTGCTTCTTGACAGTCTCTCGACCTTCACCAGTTACGAGCTTTGTAGCTATTCATCACTTGTCGTATATGCTGTCCTGGCCGGATCTGTTTCGCTCAAGCGCGTGGATTTTAAATCCAAAGTCGTTGATGCGCCAGAGATCAAGGCAATCCTGGGCGATGGTGAGGATAAGCTTTTGGCCATTTCAGGTGCCATATCAGCCGGTCCAGGAGCCGATGAGGAGATGAAAGATGTGTCTACCGCGACACCGGCCGGTGCCAAAACAGCAGTTAACCTCACCACCCTTGGAAGCGAGCAATCCGATTCTGAAATTGCCATCGATTTCTCCCCACTTGCGCAACTGGTTGGTAGTCTCTATACTGGGAGTTATCGTTCCTTCTTCGGTGCTCTAGCAGCTGTGGAGGTCAACTTTTTGACCCAGGATAGGTATCTTTATGAGCACCGAGGATGGTTCGTCCGAGAGATGCGTCTCCGTGCTTATCAACAATTGCTCCAAAGTTACCGTGTTGTGGGCCTTGAGAGCATGGCCAACGACTTCGGCGTTTCCGTAGATTTCCTAGACCGGTATGTCATATATCCCAACACATGACCAACCTGCTAATGGTGCTCTAGCGATCTTGCCAAGTTCATCGCGGCGGATAGAATCCCTTGCACAATTGACCGTGTCACTGGCAAAGGAATTATCGAAACCAACAGACCAGATTCCAAGAACAAGCAATATAACGATGTGGTGAAGCAAGGCGATCAACTCATCACCAAGTTACAGAAGTATGGTCAGGCGGTGAGATTGAGAGGGAGCGAGAGAGCATAGAATATTAGGGAAGATGGGAAGATATACATAGCTTGCCATTGTACGATATCGCAGCGAATAGACCATCGTGCTTGTGTGGTCAGTCCCATGATACACACCCCATGAAATCTATCGAATCTCCCATATGATGCGCGAAATAATAAAGGAATAAGGATACGGTTCGGCAGATGCCATTGATCCATCGATTTCCCAAGCCGCCCCACGATGAGCCCCTGGGAGGTGCAAATTAAGCATTGCTGCCTCAGGCTATTAGGCCACCATTTCAAATATCCCCGGGACGACAACTTCGCTCGGCAGGTATTCTTGTTTATTGCTCTGTTTGCTATATACATACCTAGGTAGGTAGATATATATCACTTACTTCTGTACGGACAACAGAACAATTTACTCGTGCACAAGCTTGTTAGATCAACCTTGTCAATATGAAGAGAACAAAGTACAAGTATACCCACCTCCGTATTACTCCGTGCGAAGCCGTACTATGCGCTGGCTGCTTTGAGCCGCCCTGTTGCAGCACGGACGATGAGGTTCAGCTCCGTTGCTTGGCAATAAATGTTTCGCCTTCAGCTCCTCCCCACGTGGATTCATTCCACTCTTGACTCTTGACTCTTGACTCTTGACTCTTGACTCTTGAGCGAGCGATTATCACTTGCAATAATGGACTGCGTTTGCGGCCGTGGAATGGCATCCGGAAAGCTCTCGTTGCCGTTTCGACTTTCGTACGGAGTACTTCGTACTTGTTGCTCGATGAATTGCGCACCCAAGTTACCTCTCTGAGGATGGACCGATCCAGGCTGATTTTGGACGAGAAAGCCTTGCTCGTATGTCGCCCCGCCTGATGGTAGCTTAACTTATCAGAAGTGGAAGTTGCTGGTGGCATCATTAGTTTTGTTTCTTTCAAGCCATATTCAGCCTCCTCAAGCCGCAGTTGTATTTCCAGCGAAGCAGATCGCCGCATTCAAGACCTTGGAATCTTGCCAGCCAACCGCACTATTATAGACCCTGAGTTTAATATTGAATGGGGCCAGCCAAGCCGTGCACGATTGGTTACACGAGGCTGAGCTGAAAATGGACGCTGTTAATAAAACCATGGCAGGTCAAGATAAGTTCCGGGGAACCTCTCGGTCTCGTCTTTGCTTCCTCTTGTCCCATTCCTTGGTGTTGTCGTAGGCAATTTGAGGCGTCAAGATGGCTATCTCGCATCTTATTGTCGCGCTTTCAGCATGCGCTACGGGCGTATACACTCATGCTGTTGAGCAACGCGAGCCCATGATCACGCCGGGTCCCATCGTCGCGAGGCAAGGTTCTACAGACACTCGCCTTATTGGGTATTATTCGGAGTCTGGCGATCTGAGTTGTAAGCATTTCCAGTTTCCTTCATATTACCCCGCCAGAGTCGACTAACTATATAAATTAGGGCAAACGGGACGATGTGTTGTTGGCATGACCTGGACGACTTCAAACTCATATGGCAAATGTTGCAGCACGTCTCGCGGATGCGGACAAAATGACTTTGCAACAAGATGCTCTGGAGACTATGCGATGTATCCTGACGGTCCATATTCTTGGTATGTTCCACCATGCATTTCTGTTAGTTTTACTGACTTGTTTGTATAGCTCGAATACCTGTAATACCGACTACATCTATCAAAGTACTAATGTTGCAAGCCCAACGTTATGGATCGGGTGTAATTATATCGGGCCACAAACAAACTTCTACCGTGCCTTGCCAGCAACTGTTACTAGTGCTACTAGTAAGCTATAAATCATGTCTCGGGCAAAGGCACTAGAGCTCACTCACATTCTCTAGATCCCGCCGCAAGTTCGGCGTCAAATTCAGGAGCTAAAACAACGGCCCCAACGGTAACGGTGCCAGCTCCCAAATCGACATCAACACCAACAGTATCGCGAGTGAAAAGGAATCTGGCCTGGATAGCAGGGGTTGTTGTCGGCATCATTGCACTCCTTGTCATTTGTGCAATAATAATATTTATTATCATCAGCAAGAAGAGGAAGCGCGCGCGAACACTAGCAGCAGGAGGATCAGGAGGAGCAGGAGCACCGCCCGCGCAGCAGCAATACATGCCACCAGGCCAGCAGCAATACATGCCACCAGGTCAGCAGCAATATATGCCACCAGGCCAGCCGGGAATGGGAGCGATGCCGCCCATGCAGCAGCAACAATACATGCCCCCACAAGGACAGGCGTACCCCAACCCAGCCTCCGCCGATTATAAGGGCGACGGCGGCCCGCCTCCTCAATGGGCACCTAGCCCACATCAACCTCCCTCGGCCGATTCCCCCCCAATTGGTGGCATCTCCCCGATGAGCCCACATTCATCGATTGCTCCCAATGATTCAGCATCCCATCATGCGTTCCATGATCAAAGGCTTGGTGATTCCCGATCCCCTGTACCCACCCTGGGTGAAATGGGGACCTCCAATGCACACCAGCGACCAGTGAGCGAGATGACAGTTCCTCACACTCCACCAACAATACACCAGCCGCCGGTGAGCGAGCTGTCTTCGCCCAGTGCACATCGTCCTACACCAATATCCTATCAGGCCGGGCCCATTCAGCAGAATTACCACCCCACAGTTTCTGAAATAGGTTAATTCAGAGGAGAAGTGGTGGTGAGATTTAATATTTTTAGCTAAGCGTTATTTACCATCGCACACAAGGATACAGCATGGGCCCTGTAGGTCATGAAATTATTGGCTGTACTGATGTTTGGGATTTGGGATGATAGATATTCCTCATGGCCACGGCCTTGAGTAGTTTCATAGCCCGTTTAGCTATCGAATTCTTGTTATAATTACGATTTCGTCACATGGAAGAGAGATGGCACGACAACTAGTTTAGATACACTATTAGCTAATGATAACATTGAGGTGACCACATAGTTTTTTATAACTAGAAGGGGCAATTTAAGGGGCCGCCCTTTGGACTCCGGTGACAGTCATCTCAGTTCCATCAACTTTGAGTTGTTTTCTTCTCGTTCTTCCAGTCTCGTATTTCCTTGGCACCTTGAGAGTCCTGTCTGCTTCTCTTGCGCCTCTCCAACTTGTCGAAGTTTCGCCAATTTCTTCTTTGATTTTATACTTTGGACGCTTGTCGTTTCTTGAAGGAGGGTCAAGAAAACTATACATTAGAAGTCTAAGGGGGAGGCTTCGAACGACGAGGGGTTTGACAGACGGTCGCTCTTGAGTTTGCATCCAATATTCAGTGGGGCAGGATCAATGTGGCTCTGAAGCCTTGGTGGTAGGGAATCATTACGACCTGTCAGTAGCTCTGCCTCCAATCTTGTCTTAGTCGGTGTAAAGATTTGAAGTACTTCATAGTGATTTGATTTCGTTGAGTTCGTGGTTAACTAGAAATTTCCCAAACCTTGATTTACATATCATAATCAAACTTAGGTCCATACTTCCCAGAGGCAAAAGCCAATAGCCAATGACTCAAATGAAAATATTTTCCGCAAATATTGCAGTTACTCCTCAAAAACGTCCGAAAAAGCACACCCAAGGTTTTCTCAAATCCTGCACAATAGCCTACAGCTAGAGGTTGTTTTCTAACACCGGGTAGTTTCTGAGAGGGACAGTTTGCGTTCAAGGGGCCTATTATCCCCTGGCACCGGCTTCTACTCTCGCCCTGACATACCAACGACGGTTCAATCTGAAAGCTTCCCGTTTTGCTATAGTCATGGGCCCTAGATCGAGAAATTCTTGTATCGTCGGGTCTTATGTATTGACCGGTTGTGCGCTTAGTTCGAGAAGAAGCCCTGTAACCTCTATGGCTCCGGTTCGCAAGGCACTGGGAATCGGTGACAGATTAGTTGAACATGTCTCGGGGTCGCCTTAAGCTTAGTAGATAATAAAATATACACCTCATTGACTGATGATGAGAGAGTACCATGGCGCAAACGGACTTCAACACTTCAGGCCGGCTTCGTAAACTAGGCCAGTCGGGTCAGTAAATCGGGAGTGACTGCGTGGATGGGTGTTGTGAGGCTGTGCGGTACCCGATACTCATATAAGACTTCCTCAACAGCTATGCGAAGTTCGAAGGACTCATGGATTTTATATCCATCATTATCTCGCGTAAAATGTGATGCATATCGACAATCCGAAGTCGAACCAGATATTTCGTAACCTCGCGTTCAAAGAAGCCTAGCAAGCTATTGCGTTATTCGAGCCTCAGTGCGTCAAAGATGAAGGGTCTTACTATTTACTCGGGCCACTCGGCGAAGCTACAATAAATCTTTAATATTCCCGGACAGCATGCGTGGCTTTGGTTGTTCGTGGTAGGGGCAAAAACCGGACGATCTAGTTTGGTTCGCGGTAAATCCCCACGTAGCACTCGGTACGGGAAAATGAAGCAACCGTATCTCCTCCACCACGCTGAGTACGAAGTATTAAATTCTACCTAGGGTAGGTTTTTTGGTCTGGGCTAAATGGAATTATGGGCATATGGCCATTTAGCCTTTGGAGCTTAATCTCGTGACTAGGACACTCGAACCGTATTTCACCTCAATCACAAATTTCCCCTTTTCAATGTCAAATAGCGGGCAGCGAAATGGTTGAAATTGCCAGAGACGAGTATTTGTTATGCTTGAAACACATCAAACTATGCCTCCGCTCTCCCCACACAGAGACAAGTCCATGAGAATATACAGGTGTCCTTTCTGGAAGGATACTCGTATTCACCGCCAGCAAATTCCGCCCCTCAGGCCGTCGACCGTCTTAACCCAACACAAACAGAATCGACCCTCGATGCTTTTTATCCAAATCACCTAGGCCTTAGAGGGAGAGGCCCCAGCTCGAACGCCATAGCCCAAATAAAACCTGGTTCGTACCAAGTATGGACCTTTGTTATTGTTTTTTGGCCAAATGTGTTTGGATAGTCGTCCAGCAGGTATGCCACCCCCCTTCCATTCCTAGTTCCGATCAGAGCTTTGGCAGCGTTTGCTTCTGCGTGATCACCCACATTTGAAAATGGATCGAATGTTCCTTTCTGATTCACGACGCATCTAGGAAGCGTGGTGTGAGCCTCTTGGATAACGCCCTTCGTACCCTTATTGTTAATGGCATCCCGTATAATGTATTTGATATCTGGAACCTTGTCCCCGTAATTTTTCCTCATTGTCTGATAGAGAAGCTCGCTCCAGGTTGTGATCTTCTGCGCTTCTGGGGCGATGTTGCTCGATCTCATGTTATTCCACTTCGCGATGATAACCCCATCTTTCCCACACGTCTAAAAGAAGTTATCTTGCACAATTTTGACTTGGGTGCCGTTAACGGCATAGACCTTTCTACCCGTGAAAGTTGTCTTCATGTCCAGTTTGAGGTCATTGAAAATCCGTTCGACACTCTCAAATTCAGCGAATTTCACACCAGCCTCCATTCCGGCAGTCATCTTGTATCCGTTGTCCATCGATTTGGAGTTCGCCTTATTAGGAAGATTATCAGGGTGTTCTTTGATTGCCTTCAGCTTCGTGTTCAATTTTTGCATATTTGCCCTTCCAGTTGTGAGACATTGCTCGTATGTCAATTCTGAATCTGAATCTGATGCATATTCCTCATCCAGGCACTCTTCCCTGCACAGTGAGCCCTGATGGCGTTTTAGAACGGATGGCTGGATTATCTGGTATATCTTTGTTGGCATCTGGTCCCTTTGTCTTTGGCTTTGGCATGGCCTTGGGCTTGAGTGTTGGCTTGAACTTTGGTTTCGACCGTGGTTTTGACAGTGCTACAACTGGTGCCCGTCGCTGGCCGTCTCTCGGATTCTGATATCAGTGCCAGAAACAGTATTCCACTTTGAAGTTCGTCTATGAGATATCGTTAGAATTCGCATTTCCATGGTTAAATGGGAGACCTATACGAGTTCCATTCAGACTATTCGGCCCATCTATAGCACAGGAGTCCACATTGGATGGTGCAAGCAGAGTAACTATCGTCGCTACTAGCGTCTTTAAGTTGAAACTCATTGCGAATTTCTCGGGGAACAAGAAATGAGATACTAGAGAGGGGCGTATGTGAGAGGTGCGTTGGAATAACTGTGCAAGAGTTATATGATAAATTGGTGATCAAGGAAATAACAAAGTGCGCCTCATTTACCAATATATAATCGCTTTATAGACTGTCTGTCATCTCAATAGTATTATATTTTCAATCTAGAACCTAGTGTCGAGAATGAAAGGAGAGGGCATAGGGATTTGATCGATGACGGACATGGTACTACAGCATGGATAGCCAGGCAATATCAGCACAATCCTAAAACCTTGTGTTCTAGTACCCCTATAATCAAATTTTACACAGAGTGATTACTAAAATGCTGGTAATGATCCTCTGGCCAAGGCTCAAGTACAATTCGGACAACTGTGAGGCAGACCTTGCCTTAGTGACCAGCAATCCAGGCAAATTTGTCGACAAAAAGAGAGGTATGAATAGGAAGCCGGTTAGCGTGACCAAGAGAAACGCCACTGAAGAAAGCAACACCGGAAGCACAACTCCATTCATGGCTGGTGTTTGATCAAGAACACTCTTGAGCAACACAGCGCCGACGAGCTTTGCAAGAGCGAGACTTCTCGTGGTCCTGGTTTTGCATCCCTGCCAGAAGGCGTATTTTCCGACATGCATAAATCAGAGACTTGGCTTCCATGCTCGGCTACTGTTGCCCATGCCTGTTTTGCTGTGGTGAGAAGTGAGATGCGTCCTGGACCCAAAGGTCGGCTGGATATCCATGGTCGAGATACACCACAGAAGTCGTACGATACAATGAACTTCAGTGGGGTGGGAAGTAGAGTGGGAGTGACTGCCGAGGAGGGGGGAGGCAGTGGGCCTTTTCCTAACTTTGGGGGTGTTTGGGGTCAGGATTATAGTTCTATAGGGAGGCAATTTAAGAGTAGGGTTCTAGGCATGTTAGGCGATAGTGGTGGAAAGAGTATTAGGAACAAAATCCTTAACCGATCATTTAGAAAGGGCTAGGAATTTTGTAGTTAGCTGAATGAAATTACTTCATTTCCCAAGCTTGTTATAGCGCAGATTGCTCATTCTCATAATATCGCACCAGACCCATATTATATTACTATAGGTAGGCATTAAACTCTAACTAAAATCTTAAAATCCTGGGTATGCTGATACTTTCCTACAGACGGATATTTGTTTATGGTTGCTAAATAGTTCATTTCCATTAACCACAGACGAGACATATTCTTGTATATGTCCCCGAGCTGTCATAAAGGGGGGCCGGTCACATGACTTGCCTGCTCTACCTCGTCGTGCTTGCAAAGTAGGGCAGAATCAAAAGGTCCCCGTTAAGTACCTAGGGGCTACATACTCCATGGGCACATTCAAATCAGCGAATACCTTCGACGCCAGCTAATGTCGACCCAATACTCAAGTGTTCTAACCAAGCCAAGCATAGGGTTAATTTCAAGGGCGAAGGCTTAGATCTCGGAAGTGACTCAAAAGTAGAATAGGTCTCAAGCGATATCCAAGAAATAATATCAGGACTTAGAAAACTAGTTTCTGCTAAAGGTTTTAAGATGCCAAGTAGGCCTAGAGCCGATTTATCGAAAACATTAATATCTCGTTGCTCCCCCGCGAAAACCTGAATAATCAAGCCCATGACATCCCGGTGTGCCAAGAGCCTTCCCCCACCATCCTCAGAAGAACCCGGCATCACATCACCGCCGCAACTCAAATCTCCAACAGCCCTATTATTACGCAATACACGCCATTCAATACAATATTCCATTACAAATTCCATTGCCCTAACAGATACACAACTGCAAAAAGCAAAGCCATCGCCTTTACCCACCTACTCTGCCATTATTGCGGAAAATGTCTCACAAGGCGTATCCCACCATGGAATTCCGTGATGCATTTGCCAAGAGCTGTAGCGCACGGTACCTAAAGGTCTAGACTGTTCGAAATATCGAAAATTCCTTTTCTGGAAGGGCTGGGCAAAACGATACTTACGGACAGAATTCCACGTAGGGAAGGGAAAACAACCTCATGGTGTTGTCTCACCAAAGCCTATCGCGTGTGTAGATGGCGTGCGGCTGTCGCATCTGTTGTTCAACAACTAGGGATGATGAAAACGTCTGGGGCATTGTGTTAATCTTTTGGGTGCAAGGTAAGATTACCCCGTGTAGTGGGTTGAATAATTCGACTTGTTAATGCCGGCAGCGTTTTTTTCGCATTGTAGGATAATGTACAGTTATGCCTAATCTTCTACAAAACCATTTGTATACAAATAAAAATAAAAAAACTTGAAGTCAAATCCATCCACCCCTGATTAACTCCGTCTATGCCTGCAGACCCTGTGCCGTCTAACGCAATTGCCGTGGGCTAAATTCAAATGCTGATCACGAAAATGGAAAACCATGCAGCTGTAAGCTTCAAAACTATTGTGCAGGTCGGTGTGATTGCTCTGGAATCCTGATCAAGACTTCAGCGGAAGTCCTCTCGGTTGCATGATAAATTTTCAGCGGCTCCGAGGCCTTCAACTCGTCCTTTTGTGGCGCGAGTTCCACATCGTTAAGTCCACTCTCCTTCATCTCTATGGTCCTCTTTTGCTTTTGGTACATCTTGTAGAAGTTCCAACTCCCCCACATCTGGCAGGACGCAAAAAGGACATGTAGCATTGGGGTGGCCACTTTGAAGGCGATAGTCCACCGGTCCCAAAGACTCCCGAATAGGTACATTGTAAGTATCGTCTCAGCCACCGTTCCTGTTAAAGTGGTGATACAGGACATGCAGAAGATATTGCGGAGGAATCTGTGGGATGTGGGGTAGACGCGGTATAGGATGATGGAGACGTGTGGAAGGAATTCGGAGACGATGTCAAAGGCACCTGCCAACAATGTACAGTTAGTCATTGTAGCAGAAGGGGTTCGAGTTCAGTGCAAACTTACCCCACACCGTGCAAAGGATGAACTCAATGGTGGCATCCTTCTCGCGCACAAGATTTAAGGAAATGGCTATCGCAGATTGCCCAATCATGATGGTTCCAATGTGATGCCCGGCACTGACAGGTGATATCTTCGGCCGGTAGAACAACTCGAACACATACATAGCTATGAGGGCTTGCGCTGCGACGACCAATATATCCCCCTGAGTGACGATCTTGGACCCGGCGAAGCTCGAATGGAGCGTGGAATTTCCAAAAGCAACATCAATGAACGGATACGCTGCTACGACAAGGATCGTAAGCTTTGTCGCGCCGGCGATATGGTGATTTACAAATCCCCTTCTCGTTGTTTCGTCCATTCTCGTGTATATATCGCCGTAGACTCTCCGCAAAAGGTACCCTTCGAGGATGTAGAGTCGGATGACGAAGTAGATGACGAATATGATGCTGATGATTAGGGCGCTGAACGGGGCCAGTTTCGAGATTGACTCCAGCGGTATATGGGTAATATGAGGGCCTCTCCCACCGAAATAACTGTGGTCGGTGGTGTTCATGATGCTGCGGGTATCGAGCTGGATCTCCATGGTGGCATAAATCTGCAATCAACGAGGGATACTGTCGGGGACTCTGGAAATGCTATTTCCCCCTGAGGCGGGAATGGAGAGAGGGCGTAGCTGCAAGCTAGGATCGCGACTAGAGGAAACAGGAGTTGGTGTCTACAAAGGTCTAGGGGGAAAACCGAAACCGGAAGACGAGGCAAGCGGGACGAAGGAGGAAGGAACAATGACAGATGAATCAATGGACATGATTCACTGTGGCAGATACCTTAGATATAGGAGCTGCGGGGCGTGATAGTGTCCCGGCCTCCCGGCACAGATTCGTGTTTTCGAATTGGGAGGAATTGAGGGGGGGAGGGTGAGGGTGAGGGTAGGGCGAAAAGTTTCTAGAGCGTCTCCGAGGATGTTGCACGGTAATATATGGAGGAAGGCCCCGGATCGGAAATGGTCTAGCACAGCACAACGTGCCAGAGTAAGGTAAGCACCGAATAGGGCACGAGTGCTTCGTACTGGAGTTTAGGACTGGTACAGTACAGTAACAACGGGGCTGACTGACGCAGATTTAGTAGTGATCCCGGCGGTGCGCGAGAAACCAACCAACCCTCCATGCTCGTAAAACGATGGAATGGCTAACATTGGCCATACGGGGTAGCTGAGTAGCCCGGGACTGTTAGGGCAGACTATTGAACTGCCTAGAGTACTCAAGTACATGTAGCGGATGGCAGTGCTCAAGTATTGTTAGCCGGCCCTCGACCCAACACCAACACCAAGAGCAACATCACTGCCCCAGACTGCCCCACGGCGCCAACGATAACACCTTGTAGGCTAGTCGTTGCCTAGTCGTGTTGGCCCACCACAGGCACAAATCACCTGTAAAAAGTCAAAAAGTCGCGATGTGGGTTCAGCACGGCGCATTCCCAGGCCACTTGATCTGGGTAAATCCTCACGGGCTTGCCAGTATGCGGTTGATCGACTGGTGGCAGGGGCCGGTCTAGGCCTCAGCTGCTCGTTAAACGGGCCATATGAATGGAAATGGACATGAGGGATATACGAGTACTCCCTCCCGTACAGCGTATAGCGCGAGTCGCAATGCCGCGATTTCAGTTCATTCATTTCATTTCATTTCATTTCGTTTCGTTTCGTTTCGTTTCGTTTGATGGCCGATGCAAGGGCGGCAAGCTGCTCTCCCTCGGAGCGAGTAGCGAGTCAATCAGCCTTGGTCGTTCGGTTCGCGTACGAAGCCATGTCTTGAGGTGAAGAGATCTTCACAAGTCCACCGCGACAGAGACGGGTATTGCCCATCCGCATGCGGGGAGGGAGAAGCGATCTGAGATCCCCAATGTTGGTCCGTTGTTCTTCTCCTCGGCCCCCAAAAGCTTGGCCAATAAGCGAATGCTTGGTTCCTGGCTAAAGGCAATTCAACCTTTTTCGCTGAATTCTAGCGTCCTTGTCAGCGGACCCTCGGTGGGCTCACAGCCCCCTGTCCGATGGCATGTACCGTAAGCTGACCTGCTGCTCGACTTGCTGACGGTGCAGCACTCAAGACACTTCTGATTCCTGATTCCTGATGGAATGTCGATCAGGCGTGGTGAGACAGGCAAATGTCACAGCGGTGTTGCTTAGTTGTTTAGGCCACATTAGATAACTGATCAACAGTCAGCGGAATCCTGTTATCGACCATGCACTCTACTGTAGCTAGGTATACAGAGAACAGTACTGCATTGCACTTCAGGGATTTATTTTTATCAGCGCTCAGTACAGTTATCATGTGACGTGTCACGTGATTGTCTACAATATTAGAAAGGGGCTTGGAGTTTCAAAGGCCTTGAAGCAATCCAAGTCACAGTCAAAAGCAAGCAACTTTTACCTTACGGCCGATACCCACGTATCCAGGTATCGATCTGCGCCAATAAGTCTGAACTGTAACCTTGAAGTTGCACGTGGGCGTCCGTGGGCGTAGACTCTGTAACCGCAATATGAGGTTTCCGTCAAATACAGAAGGTACCAAATCGTATTACCAGGTAATGGTACGTACCAATCGTATTACCAGGTTACAGCACCAATCGTATTACCAGGTAAGTAAGGTATGTACCAATCGTATTGCCAGGTTCATAGGTAATTGCAACAGTGCGTGGCTGGGCTGGCGGCGGGACGAGTCGGGTAAACCCCTCGGTGATCCAAATTTAAACCATATCTGCATGCGAAACTCTGTTCTATGCACAGCACAACGCTGCGCCTTATGGGGCTGCGTACTACGTCCGTACAGTTCTCCTTTCCTCATTGCCCTTACGTAGTTCCGTACCGTTGATCACTCAAAGCTCTCCTTGTTTAAGCTTTGCGCAAGGTTTGGCTATTACCCTGGTGCAGGGGGATTGGCTGAGCAGCAGAGACTCCAGCGCTGGGCCACATCACCGCCCTTGCTGAGGCTTTGCTTACGTCGTGGTCTTTATTGAAGGATTCGTCCGTTATTACGCGGTACCAACACTATGGCGAGACATGAGCACCGCTGAGTGGACTATTCGTGTCTATTCCCAACTGAATGCTTGTTAAAACCTCTTACGCGTCGTCTGCGACATGCCAACCGCCGCGCGTAGTTCCCGAGGCGGAGCATGGGCTTGTATGAAGACGACATTTCTATGGTGATTGATATATTAAGCTTACTTCTCCATACATACCAAGCCTATCTTTTATCATCGCAACACTTGTTATAGTCCGACTGGCGCCGTTTTCTCATCGTTGAAATTTCATTCTATTCCTTTTCCATATCGTGACTCCTGGGGAAGTGTGTACCATAATAATGTCTTCTACTACCCTCAACCCAACTGCCACATCTACCTCGACCGCAACACCATCATGTATCAGCGTCGTCCCCGACAAGAACGGCTACGTCCCCGAATGGGCGTGTGATGCCAACTACAGCTATTACCCATCCTTTGGCGGAGCGCTTTTCTTCGCCGTGGCCTTCGGCATCACCACCTTCCTCCACATCTACCAAGCATTCTATTACAAAAAATGGCGCCTCTGCTGGGTTATCGTCATGGGCAGCGCATGGGAATTTGCCAGCTTTGCCACGCGCGCAGCAGGCACCAGAAACCAGCAATCCCTACCTCTAGCTTTCGTTTCGCAGATTCTGTTCCTGCTGGCGCCGATGTGGGTCAATGCTTTTGACTACATGGTCGTGGGTCGGATGATATACTTCTTTGTGCCCGAGCAAAAGATTTGGGGCATTAGAGGGATCAAAATTGCGAAGATCTTTGTGTGGCTGGATGTTCTGTAAGTTGTTCAATACCTAGATTCTCTTCTCTCTTGCAATGACTAACAGGTGCCAAAGATCTTTCCTTACCCAGCTTGGAGGTGGTGCTTTAATCCAGCCCGGTCAAGACCCAAAAACATTGATGGCTGGTATTCACGTGTACATGGGTGGTATCGGGCTCCAAGAACTCTTCATCCTGTTCTTCACGGCGATCGGAATTAAATTCTTCCTCACAATGAAGAAAGCTGAGGCTTCAATGGCCGGCACGAGCAATCAAATCCTCGACGGCCGCCCCCACAACTGGAGACCTTTGCTATTCGCACTATATGCCTCCTTGATGATGATTACCGTGCGTATCATCTTCCGCCTCGTCGAATTCTCTGCCGGTATCGAGCCAGGAGACAACCCCATCCCCTACACCGAGGCATACCAGTTCTGCCTGGACGCACTGCCCATGCTACTTGCGATTTCCATAATGAACGTCGTGCATCCCGGACGCATCCTAAAGGGAGAGGGAAGCGAGTTCCCCAAGGGCCCAACGAGAAAGGAGAAGAAGGAGCTGAAGCGCATCAAGAAGGAGGAGAAGCTAGCAAAGAAGGAGGAGAAGAAGGCGGCAAAGGAGGAGAGGAAAGCAGAAAAGATGCAACGGAATTTAGGAGTATGACGGAAATAGCACCCTCTGTGCGCGTCTGATATTACTGCTTTAGAAGTGCTTCGGCGTTGGTATACATTAGATCTAGCGGATCAATGGGGTTTGGGGTATATAGCATCCACCGGAGTTACTGGTCTGCTGGCGTTTTTGCACGATTGTTCCTAAGAAGAAAGGAAAAGGCGTGCTGCTATTTTATCATTCCCATCAATGAGTATAATATAGATAAATATCTCCATTTAAATACCATTCGCCTTTTTCCGTGATACGCTTTTACGATTCCGTGGCATGGTTTTATGTATATCTATTCACACTCTACTTACACCTTTTAGCGCGGTTGCTGTTCCTAGCCATTCCGGATATATTAGGTCGGTTAGATAGTATGTTTTATTCTGTTCCTGCTACCCGGTAGAATTAAATCTCCCATTTCGAAGGAAATATGGAAAGATTATTAGTTCGAGTTTATGAGGTGACAGTGTTAGGTAATGGCACGTATTCTAGTATTATTTATTACTCGAGCATGTTATAACGACCCCTATTATGGCGCATTCTTGAGCGAATTTGGTGTAAAACTCTTTTCGCTAGAAATATCAGGCACTTACAGCTACTACCTACTACCTATACATATCTCCTATATCGAGCTTCTATACTATTTCTATATACTAATCTAGATAGTATAAATATCTTAATTTCGGTTAGATATTTATATAACTTGAATACCTTAATTCTAGTGAGCTATTCATATAGCTTGAATGCCTCAATTCTAGTAAGATATTATACGATATTAGATTTATATCTAGGTAATAGCCGTTGGGCCTTATAATACTGGCGAAAAGAGTTTTGCACCAAAGTCGCGCAAGAATGCGCCATACCCTATCTCTAAGCAGGTATCAAAGATCATTCGCTAAGCCAACAGAATTAATACCTCCGCCTATCCCACATCCACTTCCACCTACATCGCCTTCTCCCCCAACTTCTCCTCCACGGGGTTTGTAACGGCATCACGACCAGCTGCTCTAGCCTCAACACTCTCTCCCTTCAAGAGTCCCATTTGATTAGTATCCCACCCATGACTCTCCAAATACCGTCTAAACTTAATATCCTCCGTAGTAATCGTATCCTGTCCAATGTGCGGGAGGCAGAAAATCGCCAAAACAGCGCTAAATATGCACAGAGCGCTGCTAACATAGAAAGGATACTGCGCACTACTCACTTCATTATCGCCACCTGCTGCTTGAATATAAGGGAAGATGTATGTGCCTACGAAGGCGCCAATTTTCCCTATCGCAGCGGCTATGGCGTAGTATTGTCCCCGGACACCAGTTGCGCAGGTCTTGGAGGCAACGAGTCCGATGTTGTCACCTGGACCAAATTCGCCTAGGGAGAGGAAGATGCCGTAAACAACGGTAAACCCGGCAACGTTGGAGGCCTTGGAGAGGGTTCCATAGAGCCCAGCCATGATGAACCCTACTATGCCCTGGATCCCTACGCCTGTGGCAAGTGCGTATCGTGGACCGGCGTAGTCGGAGAAGAGTGAGCCGAGCATGGCGCCCGGGATGTAGAAGAGGTTTAGAACGACGTTCCAGCCGAATGCTTGGGAGAGAGGAGCGGATTCAGGGAGGACGTTGGTAAGGATAGCGGAGCCGTAGATGCCGAAGGAGTAGGTAGAAAACTGTCAGGAACGATAAGTAATTTTTCAGAATTCCCGGAGCAAGAAAGTGGACGTACATCGTAGATAAACCAAATCAAGCTGACAATAAAAAGCCTCCAGCCGTAGTAGCGGAATACAAGCATATATGGGATCTTGACATACTTCATGCTCTCCCTATCCCCTGTTAGTCCTTTGTGATACATGGTATATGCGCAATGGCTTGATTACCTCTTGAATTCCTCAGGCTCCTTCAGCTTGATTCGGAGCCAAAGCAGAAGCAATGGAGGAACAACGCCCAAACCCAAAGAAATCCTCCATGCAGCCCGCAAATGGTCTTCCGTGCAAATGACCACCAGGAGGTACGGAACGAAAGCGCCAACCACAAACCCCCAATCAATCATTACATTCGTGAACAAGATGAACCAACGATTTCGAGTGCCGGTTTTGAGTTCGCCCGTTGCCTCAGAGCAAGCGACTGACCCCGCAGGGTATTCTCCCCCAATTCCAATTCCGACCAGGAATCGATAAGCGGTAAGAGCGGCGAAGAGGCCCTGGGTGCTGCCATGGTATCCGTACGCGCCGGCACCGAGAGCGGCAAAGATGATCAGGATGATGGTGGACACGAGCAGGGAATTAGAGCGCGACCATTTATCGCTGGTGTAGCCGAAGATGAGCATGCCCAAGACGGTTCCCGCAAAGGTTAGCGAAGAGACGTTCTTTTGGGCGGCGGATTTTGAATAGGCGTCTCCGTACAGTTTCTTCAGGATGGTGGACACTTGGCCGATGACCTTCGAGTTCTGAATTAGCACAAGCCGAGCTCGGAGACTTTAAGGGTCCTCTTACATTGTTTATGTAGCCGTCGGAGAAAAGGCCTGAGCCGCAAGCCAATGCGGGCCAGATGCGCTCCCATCTAGTCTTGGGGATTACGGCCAACGGGTCGACATCGACGTTTTGGATGTAGTTGTCTGAGCCATTGGACTCAGTCTCGGCTGCGGGAGCAGTCTTGTTTCTGCCCAGCATCGTGGATGCGATGAGAGGGACACGGCGCAAAGCAAAGACTTAGTGCATACACTTGTACCTGTACAACTGGAGCACGGAGCAATAACGAGGAAGAGAGAGTAAAGAGAGCGCAAAAACGCGGGGCAGGGGGAGAGGCCCTTTATATCTGGGGGTCTGGAGTTCTGGAGACAAAAAAAGAGGCACCGACAAGGGCGCATTCGCAGCGCGTACTATATTACACTATATTACTGCTACTACGCAGTTAACCCATGTGGTCAATACGTAGCATCCGGCTACCGCATGGCGCGCCTGCAACTAACTCGGAGCCTCTGGTCGTGGTTTCCAATGATGAACAGGAAAAAGGGTAGCTTCTGCACTAGCGCTACGATCTTGATCCATATCCATGGGCCCTTAACGCAGTAGATAGGAAGGATCCATGCTTGCAAAACATAACATAACAAACAAAACAGGGTCCACGGGGCTGGTCAGCACCTGCTACCAGGGTGGCCGTCGCTCAAACCAGCAGGAGGCCAGCTTAAAAGTTCCCGAGAAGCTCCTCTCCGGGCTGCATAAAATATCTTGCCAGCTTGCATATGCTGCAGATCCAAAGTCTGGGTGTGGCCGCGGCCCAGAAAGAGCACATCAATCCTTCGGCGAAACCATCACTTGATTGCGCTTGGTTGTAGCCCCTCGTGGAGCAAGACGAGTCCCCTTTTTCCTGTTTTTGACTATGGTCAAAGCTGCCATCGTCCTGCAGTTGATCCGAAGGATTGACGAACCCTGGCCGAGGTTGAGATACGTAGTGGCGAGGTACAAGGTACTTGGTAGGCTTATCTTCAGACTCCACGAGCCCCATACTGTATCCCAGGGCCAATTCAATACCTTCGAAGGTACTCCGTACTGTACTATGTAGTCATCCAGTAGTGTCCTTTTGCTTGCGGTGGTTTTGCCCATGGCAACTCTTCGCAATGAAGAATCCCTTGGTTTGAAGAAGCTTATTTTCCCACGTGCTCCTTGCAAGCCCATCCATCCGTTCCCAACGAGTCTCCTGCTAATGGCCAAGTTCCATCACCCCCCCAACGCCAGCGCCGTCATTCAAGGCCTCAACGTCGCCTTTGGCCACTCACAAGTGCTGAAGAACGCACGCCCAGCCACCCGTCCACTCGCCAGTGCAACGCGGATTCTAGGGGCGCTGTTCGGCGTTGCCGAGACGGAGGCTTTGGAGCGAAGCTCGATGCCTAGAAAAGCTTCACATGATCAAGACCTCTTGGTCCCGCAGAGGCTTCACGGCTGGCTTGCGACTTGCGCACCTCTTTCTTGGACTCAACAATAATGTGTTGTTTGTGCCAATACGAGCTCTTGGCGAAAGCAATTGCACGGTTAGCGACGAAGTACGAAGGACTTCGGAACCGGGAGCTTGTTAACTTGGCTTGGTGTCTCAGGCCCCCCATCTATAAAAGCTATCCAATTCGTCTGCGAAGTACCCTCTCCGCAGGTCACGTCTATCACAGCTGTGCTTGTTACGGTTCGGAACCTTGGCGCCAGATGAATGTTATTTAGCTACTGTCAGCGCAATTCAAAATGGTAAAGCGTGCCTTTGCACCTCCTCAGGCCGTTGTCAGGCGGTTCATCTTCAATCCGCAATCCTGCCCTACCAATTGAGATAGAGGCGGACCCGGATTCCAACCCCCAAGGCTTTCTCAGGTCATCACAGGTGATTCCCGTCGCGACAAATATAAGATACTCTAGTGCCTTATAGCCAAGGTTGGTGGGATGAGCTTGTTGTCAGACGGCCATATACCTTAGCTAGCTGTAGCTCAAGATCCCAATTAGTATGCGTAACGATCCCATTAGTTTCTTACACCTTGGACACATTCACGGAGAGCGGTAGGTAGACCATACTCGAGTACCACACTTTTAGTACTCTAGCGTCTAATTGACTTGTTCCCGAGGTATAGACAGAGTACCTAGGTACCTATATGTTTGGCGGGTGCGTAGTACTGTGAAGCGTGGTCGCCCGTGCTTCATAGGCCTCTCTTACTCCGTACAGTACCTCCGAACTGCCTCTCTAATAACACGCTGCCAATGCAATTACGGTTGGCGCTTAGGCCACCGACGCGCCCCTCCACAAAGAAACGCGTCTGCCAAACACGACTGGCAATCTTCGAACTTACAACTTTTCCACGCCCCAAATCAAGAACCATCAAGACTCAATAATGGCCTCGAGAAAATTAGTCGCTCGATCTCGGCTCAATCAAGAATCGTCGCCTGCTCGCTCCCGTCAACGCCACTCTGAAGCCGGTACTCGTCAATCCATGGTCCTCCCCCCCTACCAGCCACCAAGTTGTGCCCTCACACCCTCAGCAAAGCGTGCGCTAGAGGAGGTCGCCTTGAATCACGATTACTCCAAATACAAAAAACATCTGCAAATCTCCATTAATCTTGTAACCGATGCGGCGGTATCAAGCAACGACCGACTTGCCGCCCGGAAAGAACAAGCGCGCAAGCAGGAGGAGAAGAGGAAACAAGCGGGCTTAGAGGATGAAAAGAAAACGGAGGACGAGATCGAAGCCGCGCAATACGTGCAAAGCTTGGATAAGAGGGTTGATGATGTGACGACCATGGCGGAAAAGGCGCTGAGAGAGCTGATAGATTATGGTGATGAACTTGCCATGCAAGGCACACTTATGAGGGAGGTTGGGGAGAGGATTGAGAGGGCTCCTGCTCCACGAAGACGAGGGCTTGGGGATGGTGCTGATGAGGAGGAAGATGCCAATACGCCCGCTGCGGAAGCTGATGTACTCAGTCCCGTTGAGCTCCTGAAACAGGCGAGAGACGCGTACGAGGCGAATTATAGGTCGAAGAGTATGAAATTAAGGTATGTTACATTTATGGCCATTAGTTATGCGTGGCATACTGATGAGATACAAGGTACGACGTGAACGATTACAGAAACTTCAAACGTACTGTCCACGATGCACAACATCCCGGCCCCGACGCACAACCCGTCCCTCACGCAAGCACATGGTTCCCAGAAGACAACAATGCCAGTGCGACTCCCGGCTCTCGCAGGCGCCGCCGAAACAACACCACAGATAACATAAATAACGAAGACGATGATGATGACGACGTTGTCATCCAACGAGCCACCACCTCACTCAAGGACATCTTCACCCTACAATACTTCAAGGACCCGGTCACCTCGAACGTCTGTAACCATACGTTTGAGGAGGCTGAGTTTTTGAGATATCACGCTTCCGAGGGTGCGGCGTTCGGGCCTTCCAGTCAACGTGCGAGAGGACGAATGGCGGGACCGAAGAAAGTTAAATGTCCGCAGAGTGGCTGTGAAGCTGTATGTTCAACTCCCTATAGAAAGGATCCGATTCTAATGAATGATAGATGCTGGAGCCGAGTGATTTCTATGCCGATCAATTAGTCAAACGACAAGTCGAGCGCGCTAAAAGACTTGAAGCTGCTGGTGATGAGGATGTAGACGAGTACGACGGGACCCATCGCAGCAGAGCAGAGGAAGCCGGTAGTGATGATGACGGCATCGATATCGATGGTTAGCATTCGTTTTCCAACAAAGACTGAATATGTTGTGGGATATAAGGACTATCGTATTTAAGAGTCGGGATTCTAATTCTGAAAACCGTGTGATTCACTGATTACACTGTTGAAATCATGGATACTGATTCTACCTGGGGCGCGTGCAAGTTGAGGCGCCCCTAAACTAGAATGGCTTGGTGCTAAGTTGGTAAGCATGTGCTTAAAGGAGCCCTATTTACCAATAGGAATATTTGCTCCTGTCCTATGCCTGACCATGCAAATTATTTCAGCATTTGTTTGAGAGCAAAAGTACCAAGTGTTCCAAGTGTCCCGCTCCCCCTAAATATATCGGGAAGGCTAGCGAGCCAGTTAGATAGAGCCAAGTACGGAATGCCGCATAAATGTTAAGATGCCTACATTCAAAGCACAAGGTGCCCCTACCTTTCAGCCCTGTTTGATAGCATCTCCTCAAAGGGTGCTAAAAGAACTTACCGCTCCCAAAGTCTTCTTCGAAAATGGGAGCCGTTCTTTCAGGTCTCGCGAAAACCGCCCCGAACTCACAGCTCCCTCTGCTTTTGATAACCTCTCATGGCGAAAAACCGCCTCTCAATCCTCCGCCTCAGTTGCAGTTTGATATTCGCTCCTTGAAGACTCCGCCGAGGCATATTTGCGACACGCACAATGGCATGTCAAAATGCCTTCAAGATTGGGCTAATGCTGATCCTGGGTTTATCTCTTGTCGCGATGCGATCAGGTTAGAGATTCAGTTGGCGGCCAAGGTTACTTTGGATGGTTATAAGAAGAACGTCTTGAAGCCTTACTCAAAATCTGCTGGTGTAGACAAGGACACACTTTGCCAACGAGCCTTTATGGGAGAAGCTACTCCAAGAACAGATGATAAAGAAACAACCCCTGATACTGATAAGGGTGGAGATGGGTACGCCTTGAGTCACGAGTTGCCCGAATCAACATCGTCATTTCGCCCCTCCGAGCCTGGGCTACGAGTTGGGATCAACTGTTTGATAGGAAGACATAGGAGTGTAGCTATGGCAGAGGCCCTCGCCAACATGCCATGGCCTGGATGGGAAGTACAAGTCGAACATAGGGATGTCTGGAAAAAGTGTAGGAAAAGCAAGAAGACCGATAAGCGACGAGACCGACGGTCTAGACAGGATGAAAACAATGTGCGTTTTGAGGAAGGCATGGGATGAGAATTATATTTCCCCAACATATCATGTTCAAGAGACCATCCGATGGAAATTAGTAGGGGGGATTTTATTTCATTATTCGTACAACATTTACCATCATATATCAGTAATTATATCCTAGTCGTTATGCAGCAGCATTTTACAAAACCTTCACCACAAGTGTGCCTCCAAATCCTCCGTTCAAAGCTGTATCCCAGCCATCTCGCACACTCTTCTCGCTCAAATCCACCACAAGGGCGACGGAAGGCTTCACAACACCCTTCGAAATCAGGGCTGCGATCTGGGCAAGTTGCTCACCCTGAGGGCCCACAATAAAGAATATACCGTTCACGTTCCGCTCCTTCAACTCGTTCCAGCCTTCTACATGAACAACATCTGGTGGCGGGGATCCAATCGTCACGATCGCGCCCCCATCCTTCACCAGCGCCAGAGCCTTCTCCAACGTCTTCTTGCCCACACAGTCGAAAATCAAATCAACAGGCCCCTCCTTTTTCACAGCCTCGTCCCACTCCTTGGTCTCTCGATAGTTCACCACAACATCCGCACCCAACGCCTTCAAGCCCTCACTGCCCTTCCCTCCAAGGGCAATCACTTTGCCCTCCTTCCCAACGAAGTGTTTAATCATCTGGATAGCGTAGCGTCCGACGGCACCGGTAGCACCTGTGACAAGTACCTTCATGCCCTCCTTCAAAAGCCCACCGCCCTGGACTCTCATAGCCTGCCAGACCGTCAAAGCCGATCTCGACACACTTGCCGCCTCCACAAAATCCAAGCCCTCCGGAATCTTAACAAGGTATTCGGGCTCCCCAACCGTATACTCGGCCATGCCGCCCTGGCCCATATAGTCAAGGAGCCCAAATACTCTATCCCCCGGTGCAAACCCCGAATTCGCCGGGGCTGAGACGATTGTTCCGGCAATATCATGGCAGGGAACCCGCGGTTCCGATTGAGGGGGAAATCCCCAGGTGAGTTCATAGGGCGTGACGGCGACGGCGTGCACGCGGATTAAAGCTTGTGTGGGCGAGGGTGAGGGCATTGGCTGGGAGGGATTGAAGGTTAGATCCTTGGTTGAGCCGTTAGTGAAGGTTACGGTGCCAGCTGGGCCAGCGGGTTTGTTGAGGTTTATGGCTTTCATTGTTGCGGGGAGTGCCATTTTTAAGAGGATTGTTATTTTTGGTGTGACTGGCCGATTAGATGTATTTTGAGTTGGTTTGATTGTAGCTTGACCGAGTGGTTATTGATGGTGACGATGTGAAAAGAAAGGGCGGATTTATCGTCCACCATGAGCTCTTATGTACCACCCAACCTCCAGTAGCTTGACCTCATTCCGCGGAATTTGTAGTGAACACACGCTTCCGTTCTACCCGTATTGCAATAGCAACCTTAGAACAAAGGGGCCCGATTAGAGTTGAATTGCCACAGCAGCAATCCGCGCATGCATGCCAAGGTCATCTTTCGAGTCACTCACCGAGTCCGTTATAACGTCTAGCAGAGCTGTAGAGTCCAGACTCTAGCTTACATTATTATTTACTTGGCAAGAAGGTTAATCGGCATCGCATCCACTTCGTATTCACCAGTGATCTCGCCGACGAGGATTATTCAGCATGCGACATATGCAGCGCATCGTAACCCCGCGGCTTAGTTATCAGAAGCCCTGAGAGTAAGACGGGGAAACACGGATATCGGGAGGAATGAGGAATGAGTGATGTCAGTGTAACAAAACCCTATTATGATCATAGAACTCATGTCATTTGCAGCGGAAGAATGAGTCTGAAGGCACGAGGAGTGATTGTTGATTTATTGTTCATGCTTTACTAAGCGTGCAATACGAAGTACATACATGGACTCTACTACCACGCTAGGTAAGGTACCTAGGTATCTTAGGCAGTGGTTTGTCCAACCATACGAAAATGAATGCATGTCTTGCCGCCATTGTTGGCTAAGTATTTATGACAACAAATAAACCAATAATAATAATAATAATATGACTCACTTAGGCCCGCTACTCCATCTCCTATCACTTAGCATTCCCCATGTTAACTAGTTCATCACAGATTATTAGCTCGCAGGTACAGCATATTCAAGAACCCCTAGTGCTCGCGGCGACTTCCTTATGTACCCTCTTACTTCTCCTATTTCCCTCCGACACTTCGCTTCGCACAATATCAACTACTTCCCTCATATGCTCACTGCCAACCGTAATAACCTTCGGCGGAATATTTTGTATCCGATCCAGCGCGCCCTCAAGGTCGGAATCCATTGTAACGGTAGTGACAAGTGTGGCGACACCTCCTCTTTTCAAGTATTCGCTGAGCCTGAGGTGGGAAGAAAGGTGGGGGGCCAAATGGGTGTATCTTGGTGGGCCCCTGAGGTTGGGGTTTCTGCGGTCCTGGTGGTTGGGCGTCATTTGGGAGGGCGACGCGGTGGAAGCATTGTCTGGGGATGTTAACTAGTGGAGGATGAGGACGCTGAAGAGGACTGAAGGGTAGGTTGACTTCTTACCCACAGTATCTAGCGTAGGTACATGTACACTTCGTTCGACATCCCGGTTGGAGTTGATGCAGGACATCGATAAGAACCACAATCGATGGGAGCGCCATGGAACTAGAATCAGAGGACCTGGAACATGATAGCGGGAGAACCCGCTGAATTATCGAAAGAGTATTTGTATAAGTAGCCAGGATGAATCCGCCCCACTAGGAGAAATCCAATTGCTTAGCTTACCTATGTATGAAGTACTTACGCCAGTAATTACTATGCATAGCAATACCATCCTAAAAAGTGTCGAATCATATGAAAAATCGCCAACGAAGGGGTTAGGGGAACTCACTCTACCGTAAGCACCTAAGCAACAGCATCGCCGAAATGGAATTGAATGGAATCTGCGACTCTCTATCTCTCTATTAACAATCCTAATAAGGTAAAAAAAAGGTTCTATGGCGTGTCTATGTACTTGTTTTATGCGATTATCTATCCCAATCCCACCAGATACAAAGAAAAATGCGTTATGCAAAATTCCCGTTTCCACCCATAACTAAAACAAAAAGGAAAACACACTAAAATGAATGTCCTAATCCCCGTGAGGGCGTGCAACTATTCCTTCTTCTCTTTCTTCTCCTTCTTAACTTTCGGCACTCTTGCAAGCCAATACAAGAAGATAGCACCGCAAATATTAAAAATAACATACACCCACATCAATCCGAAATTCCTCCATCGATCGCTGTAAAATACATTTACTTGCGCCAAGAACGCATCCGTGTCGCTCATGGTGCAGAACCTGCAGGCTGAGGTGGCGTTCCCGTTGGTGACGTAGCCGCCTGCGTAGCTCATATAGGGGTCGAGGAATTCTTTACATGTCTGGCCGAAGGGCGGGTCAAAGTTTAGGTATTCTCGTTCCGCACAGACGACGGCGGTTTTGGCTATACCAGTGGACATCACTCCTGAGACCAGGTATGTGAACGGACTGACGCGATACATGAAGATCCAGAAGCGGGGGAATTGCGAGGGAGACGCTAGGACACTAGATTCAAATGCACGTTAGAAAAATTGTTTATGCCTGAGCGAGGAGAGGAGATTCAGATGTGCTTACCCGTTGAAAATCAAGGTCAGTGAGAAGAGGAGCTGGGCGAGATTACCGCCTCCTTCTGCAGATTCGATACCGGCGATGACGAGATTGGTGAACGTTGATGTAAAGAGCAAGAACATGAGGATGAAAAGGAACATCAATATCCCGCGCTCATGGACGGTATCCGAAGGCTCCGCATTTCGATAAAGACCAATGGGATAATACCAGCAGAAGAATATCAATGCACCCATCAACGCATTCCATGGGATCTCCACCAAAATATTGGAGACGATGAAGACCTGCCAAGAGTATGTTTTCGAAGGCCGTTCGCGCGCTTCGTACAGTGCGCGTTGGATGACGAAGTGGGGCATGATTTGTTGGACCAGATTACCGAAGACTGTTAGAAGCATGAAGATTGAGAAAAGCTGGTTCTGCATTCCTTGGAGGGAGGTTGGAGAGCGCCAGAATGAAAAGCCAATAAAGAGACCCACAGCCACACAAAGCAATGTCTTGGAGTACAGATATGAAGGAGTGCGCCAGTACTGCTCGAAGACACGCTGAAGAACGGCCCATAGCTGAACAGGCATAGTAGCGGCGTAAGGCTCAAGAGCAGTATCATCTTGGATGACTTCCTTTTGGGATAAGGTTGCTTTTAGTTCGGCGAGAGTAGTCTTAACCTGTGCACGTTCCGGAGAGTTATTCCAGACTTGTGGCCAGTCGACAGTTGTTTCCGAGCCGGGTGCGGCACCGATGACCTCAAGCATGACTTCAGCTGGATTCTCATCGGCTCCAAAGGTCCTGGATCCATTCCGCTCGAAATAATCTGTCAAGATCTTCGAGTTCTCTCCGATGCCACCGAAATACACGGTTTTCCCACCTTTGGCAAGGAAGAGTAGGCGGTCAAATTCCTGGAAAAGGATAGCGGAAGGTTGATGGATTGTGCAGAGAATAGCCTGTCCGTTGTCGGCAAGTTTACGGAGGAGGGCGCAGATAGACCATGCGGTTTGACTGTCTAGACCAGATGTCGGTTCGTCAAGGAAGAGAAGGAGCGCTGGCTTGGCTGCAAGTTCAACGCCGATTGTAAGTCGCTTCCTCTGCTCAACGTTGAGACCTAGATATTGTTAGTTACATTATGAACAGATGGCGCGGCATGTTTAATCAACCGACATACCTTCACCCGGAACACCGACTACCGCATCAGCATAAGCTTCCATCTCCAGCACCTTGATAACTTCGTCAACATAGGCAATCTTTTCAGCATGTGGCGTAGTTTTCGGTTGTCGTAGAACTGCACTGAAGGCCAACGCTTCCCTGACGGTTGATGTTGCCAAGTGAAGATCCTGTTGCTGTACATAACCAGTTTTTCTCTGAAATCCAGTGTCTCTTAAGCGGCCGTCAACGAGCATTTCACCGGAGACCACTCCCATAGTCGTGCGCGAAGCGAGGACATCGAGTAATGTTGTCTTGCCGGCACCTGACACACCCATGAGAGCTGTTAAAGTTCCTGGCTTCACCCATCCATCAACGTCATCTAGAAGTCTTCGAGGTTCTTTCTTGATCTTGATATCGTAATTGACCCCGTCCCAGTGGAAGATCGCGGTTTGCTTTTGGATATGTGCTGGGGCGTCGGGGACGGTTTGAGTCCTCGAAAGAACCATTTCGGCATTGGGCCGGTCGTCAAGGTTTGATTCCATGTCTTGTTTCGGGAGATCTGGGATCTTTCCTCGTCTGAAAAGCAATACTTCGCCCTTGGATTTCTTGGCAGAGATAAACTCGACGGCCAGTAGGTAAACAGCGCAGCCAAAGGCCATAAGAGCAAACATGCACCCGAGGTTTCTAAAAAAATATTTTAGCATGAAAGGAAATCGTAACGAGTCGGGGTGATGCTTCACTAACCTCCACAGATGGGCTCGTTCATATTGATAATTGACCCTAAGATAAACATCTCCATCGACATAATCTGCACCAGGTGCAGCTCCAGTTGTTGCGCAGACACGCTCGTTTGGCGATAGGTTCATGTACGGCGGTCCAGTTGGTACAAACAAAGCACAGGGTATCTTGCGATTACTGAACTCATTGATCATGAGGGCCTCAAATGCGTATGACACAGGGTCCAGGTAATTTATCCATCTGAACCAAGGTCTCATATCCGTGACAGGAATAGCAAAGCCGGTGTAGATGACCAAAGCGAGAATGAAGACGGCAGCTGGAGCCATGGCCTAGAAACGCGATGTTAGACGAAGATTGAGCATAATTTCTATGTAGGCGGCTTACCTGAGATAGGGTCCTAGATAGAGCAGCAATGGAGCGGAAGAACATCGACATGGTGACCGTACACACAAAGGTAAACAGGAAGAATATAAAGAAGTGCTCTGGTGTTCTCCGAAGATTGGTCATGAAGTATACCACAAGGTCAAAAATAATGGTGGTTCCGATTTTGCTAGGCATATCGCATATCATGGAGGCTGTAATAACGTTAATATAGGGAGTTTCGCGAAAAGGTAGGGGTGTAGATACTTACCGATGGCTTCGGAAAACGGGTGGTAGAAGGCATATTTTGCTTGCTTTTCCACAATTGGCCGTTGAGCATACTGGGTTAGAATCTGCCAGCACGGTTAGCATCCATCTCCATATCCAAGGGAGCAATGGACCAACCTCTAGCGAACTTTGAAAAGCCGCCATAAGAATGGAAAAGAACAGCAGGGCACCTCGACTGTAAACAGTTGCGGTGGTATTTTGGAGATTGTAGAACACGGAACTGATGATCAAGGATAACGCAGCTTGACCGAAGAGACTGGTGAAGAAGAGCGTGGCGTCACCACGTAACCTTTGGAACGCACGATCGGTACATAGCTTGACCTGCATAGATACGGAGAGGGTGTAGGGGGATTTTACACGCCTAATGGTACATGTTAGTAGTGCCTTGTGCTTGATTTGAGGGCCGGACTGACTGTGCTTTGGCTTGAGTGGCTCTACGGGACTCCTTGAATTTCTCAAGATGCTCGCCCCCAATAGGATATTGCTCTTCGAACTCGTCGATTTCTCTCAAGAGTTCTTGCCTATCCGGACTCTTTTGCCAAACGGCTGCGAACTCATCAGGGGTAAACGGCGTCCTGCCTTCGAAACCTTCCCTCACGATACGCTCGGCTGGACTGGTGATGGAGGTGAGGAAATCGGCCGTGGTTTGTCGGTTTGGGCATTCAAAACCGAGGTTGATGAAAAAGTCCTTTGCTCTATGGATGTTGCCGAAGTATATTTGTCGTCCCTCGTACAGAAGTGCAACCTTGTCAAAAACCTACACCAGTTAGTGACTGGGCAGGGGTGGATTTGGGGTGGATATACGTACGTCGTAGATGGATTGCGAGGCTTGGTAGATGGCAACCACAGCTGCGGAGCCTCCCATTTCCGTTGAAAGCCGTAGTGTTTTTACAAACTCCAACGCAGTGGCGCTGTCCAAACCACGGGTGCTGTTATCCCAGCACTGGAGAGGGCTACCACCGAGAGCACTAAATATAGGACACACATTAGCACATTACTATAGCCATTGGAAATAGTTGGCGTGGGTGCTCTAACTTACGCTTCTGCAATACTGACACGCTTTCGCTCACCACCACTAACACCCCGGACGAAGTCGTTGCCAACCTTCGTATTAAGGGTATGGGTAAGCCCAAACACGGCCATTATAACATCTCTCATGTGCTTCGCGTATTGCTCCCGGGTGACACCAGGAATTCGGTTCCTGGGTGCTAAGGTAACATTCAGCATAAGTTTTACCATGGTGTTGGTATAGAAGGCTTACCCCGCGCTCGTGCTGCGAACTCCAACGTTTGTCCAACTGTCAACTGAGGAAAGTGTACGTCGACTTCAGCTTGATAGATGCATTCGCCTCGGAAGTCCTTGTGCATCGTCTCCATCGAAATGCCCTGGTAGTTAATCTCTGTCTCTCTATCCACATTAAATCCATTGGTCTCTCCCGAGATGGTTTTGAGCAGGGTTGGACCTGTCTCTTATACACATCTAGATGTGTATAAGAGAGGGGGACATTACCTTCCAGGTCTCCCCAGCACCACCAGCATTTCTCCGCTTCGCACCAAGCCATCGAAATCTTTTAGAATCTGAATTTTTGTTTGCTGTCTCCGACCAATCGCCCTTTTGAACAAACTGGCGGCCTCCAGAGGGTAATTGCCAAAGGTCTTCTGATAATCGGTGGCCTCCCCAAATCCATGTGCGCCAAGGTTCTTATAAGCAACACCGGCGACTCGCTTTGGGTATCTTTCTGGATCGCGCGATTCGATGCCGATCAGGTTCTTAGCCCACGCCTTCTGGCTGAACTTCCCCGAAAGAGGGTCCAGTAAAGGATTATCGGTTCCATCGAAAGGATTGATGTGGTCTCCAGACGGGTGTCTTACGGAACGCTGTGTAAGAGTCCGCGCAAGGTCGTGTACCTTCTCCCCCACATCCTCAGAAGAACGCTCGACCGAATTCACCGGCGTATTCTCGCGATCGGAATACTTCTCGTCCTGGTGTTTCGGGTAGTTGTCGACAGCTCCGGCCGCGCCTTGCGCCTGTGCCAAACCCCCCCACGGCGTGGCGGACGCCATGTCTTAACTTCTGCACGAAGCAAAGATGGCTCCGAATAGAATTAGAAAATATATAGGGACGAAGGAGCGGTAGAATAGGTCTTCACGACATCAAAGGCGACAAGTGCGCGCAAATTAGAAGAAGGTGAACGAGCAGGTGAGAGGGCAGCTATTGAGGTGAGGACGAAGGCTAATAATAAGGTACGGATCCTGACAAGAAATGTTATAGTTCCACAACGCAGCGCAACGCCAAACCCGCCCGCGACGCCCACGCCCCGCCGTGGACGGAGGAACAGAGTATCAGTTCCCAAGCACCCGAATACGATCGGTGCTTGGCCGGTGACGCGATTGGCCGATGTTGGTGAATGCGAGGCCCCTCTATTTTGATATTGAGAGCTAAAACGTGGCTAAACGTGGCTAGGGCTGGCTAAAGGATGTGCTAGATGTTGGTGGTGATAAACGAGGTACAGTACAGTACAGCACATTACGAGTACCAGGTTGGGAGGGCTAGGATACTAGTATCTACAGTAGTAGCTTTTACACAACACGTATAAATAATAATAAGTCTTGTTACAAAATAATAGGCTAACGTACCTGGTATCGTACAGCACCTGGACATGTCAAGGACTGCTAATAATCTCTCTCACCGGGAGAGATCTGGGCCGTCGATGTAAACAATCGGGCTAAGCGATGGGGCAGGGGGGCAGGGGAGCAGGGGAGCAAGGGGGAAAAGTTGGGGACCCGTTCTTGGCAGTTGCGTACTTCGTACCCGTTCGTACTCTTCTTCTTCCGTACAGGTACAGGTACAGTAGTAGTATCACCATCACCACCATCATCATCATCATCATCATAATAATAATAATAATAATAATAATAATAAACATACATAAACATAAACCACTAAATAGTACATTCTCCGTACGGTGCCGTACATACCACCTGCCGCTATGCAAGTAGCTTACAGACTTTGTGTATCCCGTACCGTCCCCAGTACTTTTGCTCTTATTTCCTGTGGACTTCGTACTCGAGTACGTACTCGGATACCCGGGATCCCTGTTTATATAATCATCGGCCAAGCCCGGGATCGCACGAGCCCGACGTTCTCTGCATAACTCGTTCATCCTGACTCGATTTCTGCCAATCACCGCCAATCGCCGCCCCGCGAAAATGACCCGTGAAAATAAAGATGAAGGTTCTTCCCCTGTTTTTGCCCCCCGAATTCGAATTCGAGTACGAGTGCGAGGCTGCCAAGAGTTCTATCCGACGTACAATGCGAACAAAGTGCGAAGACGATATACGAAGACGCCAAAACCGCCCTTCCACTTATTGCCTACCTAAGGCACAGTCAGCCCCTTTCCCCCCATTCCCCCCATCCCCCCCTTTCTGCGGACTTTTCATAAGTCCAGAATCCCGCGACGACAATCTTGTTCTCCATCGAGCTGAAATCTTGTACTGTGCTGTGCTGGACCATCCATTGGCATATAGGGCAGGGTATCAAGGGCGTCAGCGGGCTGCAACTGCCGGGTGCCAATGTCGGCAATGAACTGCGTACAGTAAGAATACGTACGTCAGACGGTGTCATCGTGCAGACTCCAGTGTGATTGATGTTGCTCAAAAGGCGACCCTTTTGAGAGACTGAGTTGGATGTCGGACGGTCGGACGGTCGGACATAACCAGTCGCTCTCGCTCTCGCTCGTGCTCCGGTAGTGATGCCAAGCTGCTGTGGGGGAGCTCTGTCTGGGGGTATTCGCCCCTATTATTGTTACAGTACGAAGTACATACAGTGCATACTCCGTACGTGTATTGTTTATCTCGCTTGAAGATTGCCCCAACACTACTGCAGTGCGATTGAAACCAACGGGGTCCACATGGCAATCAAACAGATCGGGTCCATGATTTGATGATGGAGCCTAGAATAATAATAGGAAATAGGTACAGTACAGTGCTCGCGTACTCCGCAGCGCTAGGGAAACCTTCTGTTTGCGTTCCGGCCAGGCTGCCACGGGCCAAGGGGCGGCCTGACTCAGCGGCCTTATACAAAGCATTCATTATTACTCATAATTCCTCACCCGCCCCCACTATTCCGGTCAGGGACTCAGGAATCTAGGAGACCGGGGTGGGCCGGCTGAGGCTGAGACTACGAATACGGAGGAGTCTACGAAGGTACTCTGTTGTAGTTCTCATACTATCTTTTCAAACAAAAGGTCCAAGCTTGGTAACGCCATTCATTATTATATGCCCTAAGTTAGTTATTATTATTCACTCAGGGGAAAGTTGAAGATTGCCGGCGGGGATGGGATTGCCGAGTCGGATCCAGTACGAGTAGAGTAGCACAGCGTAGGTGGATAGAAGAGGATCCCGAATGCATAAGGGAGAGCCTCCCGCTCCGGAATGTACAAAGTCTCAGGGACTGCTTCGGGTTTTAGACTTTATGAACGACGATGACACGCTGCCCGAGGACGGCGGGGGACCAGGCCCATGTACTTCGACGGCATGTCTTGCCCTCAACTACCAAATCAAGCCTGATCGAGTGGCGGCAGATTGAACGAGAAGAAAGATTCGGACGGCGGTCTATTCACGGAAATTTCGGGACAAGATGCACCAGGGAGCTGGCCTTGAAACTATACCTAGCCTTGTGGTTCCAAGCTACTATCCAGCTGAAGAGTATCCTCATCGTGCATACGAGGCGCGCTCTTTGTCTAAGTCAAGGTGATGGTGGTGGCTGTCCTCCACGTAGTCGCTTCTACTTTGCTGGCATAAACTACTACTGGCTACTATCTATTAAGCGCATATCCTGTGTCGGAGCAGCCAGGCATCACCATCCTACCACTCCTCGACAGAAAGAATGGATCTTACCAATGGCAGAACCATCTAGATCAGATTTGAGCCGCCGAGGTGCCCGATGCCCTTGTAGATACGCATTACACCCCAAACAGAGAACTGCTCGAGGTTGTACAGAGTACACAGTGTGTTAGTTGTTTCTGAAAATGACAAACAAGTCCTCGAGTGACGGAGCACTCTTTCATGACAGCTATTTCTCCGTTGACAGACGCCTTTGCCTCACCAACCAGAAATGTATCCCATCTGGGAATACCGCTCTCGCGCCGCTTCTCCAAATTTTACAGGTTCTCCCCTTCAACCTCTGCTCCATGTTGATGGACCATAGTTCACATTCCTAGTAAACGGCGAAAGGAAAGAGGTCCTAATACGCCTATAAGCATAATAAAAATAAGTAGAGGGAGCGTAAAGATGGAGTTTGTGACGTTCTGTGCCCTGGGTTGCCAAAGCGAGCCCTTTGGACATGTTGGGAGGCTGCTGAAGTTCGACGTGGAATCAGAGTCGCAACTTGAGTTGCTTGACCAGGGCTTCGACACCAATTTAGGCCATCAGCGGCTTGGTAATCTTGATCAAGACCATTAAGCTGCTCGTAGATGTGAGGCCCATCATTACTTGAGTGCCAGCATGTACTACATAGGTAATAAGGTACAAAAGTGGTTCTATGACATAACCGTTAAACGCGGATGTTGACTTAAGATGCAATTCGGCAGTTCGGACATCTCATGCCTCCGACGATATGTTTGACGCCTTTCATTCGGCGGAAGGTGGGAGATCCGTCGCTCGTTATGTCTCCGATGGTACTGCGTAGGTTTATCAACCGCCCTTTAGCGCAGGACGCGTGGTCTGTCTTTCATTACATATTTTCGGAGAGAAGTCGGCGTCAAACGTGGGTAGGTATTATTCCCACAACTGCTTCTCCACTTGGAATGCAACCCAGACTTGCCACCACTCGTACTAGGACACATAGATCTCGGATCCTGCAAATAGCTTTTGGCAAATTGTGTATGTTTCTGTTCAGTTTATCTGCAATATTATGTAATTCTTTTGCATAAGCACTGCTTAGAATCCAGTTCATACCTACGCCATAACACCTTGAATTCGAACATCCCTCATGACATCGCTTATTGAATTTTGCACATATCCTCCCTTTAACTGCTTCATTTAGCACTTCGTCCAGAGCGTCGCCTTCCCTCCGGTACCGCCGCATCACCCTTTGGCTGGCTAGTTTTAGATTTTGGAGTCGACTTAGCCTTCTTCGCGCCGCTTTTGTTTCCATTTTGGAGCTCTTCTGCAGAATCCTCGTCCTTGAAAACAACATCGTCTTCATCATCTTCGGGGTCAGCTTTTCGCTTCTTTGAAGGGGCCACCTTTGCTTTGCCCCCTTTCTTCGTCCCCGCTTTGACGCCAGTCTCTTCCTCATCTTCATTTTTCAGATCTCCAGCAACATCGCCAGTCTTTTTCTGCACGCTGGGCACCACACAACTTGTTCGCCCTCCAACCGTAAGATGCGTAATCTTGGCACCGTTCGGCATCGTAGTAACAGCGTTTTTCTTCCCCTTGCCCCATCGATGGTTAAAGAGCCAATCGTCAGGGAACTTCTCAGAGTCCCCTAACAAATCCACCGAGGTTTGGCAAACGTAGCGGATGGATTTATGGAGTTGCTTGATCTGTGCCGAGCTGAAAGTGTTGCTGTATTGCTCTGGGTGTATTTTCGCATTATACAGAATTTCATCCCTATATAACGACCTTGAGTATTTGCAAAAATCAGAAGGAAAAAGAGGCACTTACCCAACCCAATTGCCAATACCACTAATATTTGCCTGATCCAAAAGCAGAGCTTTGATCGGGACCCGTTTGCTCTTCAGCTTCTTCTCCAGCCATTCTTCCGTGAAAATATCCTTATCGATAACTGGATCAGGACCATTCTCCTTCAGGGGCGTAGTCTTTCTGATATCCTTCCCAGGGCAGTCGACTAATCGTACGCGACCTAGCCTTCGAGAATCTGTGAATGCAGCTTCCACTTTAGGGTCTCCAGCGGTCTCCATGGAGAACTTCCAGTACTTTGGAGGCCATTCTTGTTCGCCGTCTGCTTCCTTTTGGCGATAATGCACTGTCTTTTCCCCGCGGATATGGAACCACCCTAAGAGCTTTAGCATCCACTATAAGACAGGCGGATGCCACACTAACCTGTCATTCCAAAATGAAAGACTGGATGAGGAGGCGAAGACATTATAAGCCTGCCAGCATTAGTCGATACTATCTGTACAGAAAGTTACGCTAGGCCAGACTTACCAGAAGTATTTCCCTTGCTGGTTCGCATCCACTACCTTCTTGCCTGTGAGGGCTTTCTGGAATTCAGCAGCACTTGTGCCGACTTTCCCAAAGACGATCGGGTCATCTTGAGCTTTGACGACGGAGAGGGTCTTTCCCACGAGGGTCTTTCGGAGGAAATGGACGATACGCGCAACTGTTTTGGCAAGATGTTAACGCCAAGGGCCATTTTGTTTCGTAAGGAGAAGTGTTGAGGGAGCTTTACCTTCTGCGATTTCAGGCATTTTCAAAATTTATTCTAGACAGAAAGTTGAGCAATGTTGGGTTGGAGAGGTTCTCACGTAACTCAGTTGTTCTCGTTGCCGTGAGGGAGGTCGCGACAAACACCCCGTAAGCGCGGATGAACTTGACGCGTAGTAACGTGACTGAATGGACCCACATTGCAGGTGCTGACTCAGCGGCCCCGCTCGGCATTCACATTCATGCGGCAGCCAACCTCGGCCCCGTCCCCCCCGTCCCATTCCTCGAGATAACTTCCCGGTGATACCTCAAACAAACAAAAGCTTTTCTTTCAAATCCCATCTTATACTTCTCGCCGAGCAGATAATCGCTCTTTAAATCTCCATCCGTCACCAGCCTTCTGGCAAAATCACAATCAAAATGGTCGCCGACTCCCTAGTCTACCACCCCTCCGTCGCTCACTACCTCAGATTCGTCGCAACCACCGCCGGTCGCGACAAGCTCCTGCGAACCCTCCAATACTTCTCCCGCTTCTACGCGTGGTACCTCTTCCGCACAAATGCCAGTCCCGGGGAAATCGCCCCTTTCAATGCGATCAAGAAGCAATTCGGCCTCGCGAGGAAACTGATGCGTGTTGGCAAGAACATCGAGCACCTCAAGGCCGCCGCTGTTGCCGCCGATTCCAAGACCTTGAGCCCTGTTGTGAAGTACTGCGCCGTGGGGAGGCAATTGGGATATGCTGGATATCTATCCTTTGATGCGGTGACGTACTTGGATGCTTCCGGCATTCGGAAGTTCGAGGGTGCGAAGAGGCTTCAGAAGGAGGCTTATAGGTGCTGGATGGTTGGGTTGATCTTCAGTGCAGCGAGCGGAGTGTATTCGCTGTATAATCTGAGACAACAGCAGGCGACCATTGATAAGAAGGATGGCGAGGGCGTTGTTGCGAGCAAGAGGATTGAGAAGTATGGAGTATCCTCAGATGAACTTGGTGTTTGTTTACTGACACGTAGTAGGGAGCGTGCCGCACTTAACCTCCAGCTCGTCTCCGACATTTGTGATCTTGCAGCTCCTACATCGGCAATTGGACTGACAAACTTTGATGACGGATTCGTCGGATTGGCAGGGACAGTTAGCAGTTTGATTGGAGTGTATAGCCAGTGGAAGAAGACAGCTTAAGCGCCTCAGGAAATGGACGGTTAAATGTCGATAGGTTGTATGTAAGTTTGGAAGTTTGAAGTTTTGGATATCCAGTGTTGTGGTCGCGAATTACAATTCCCCTGTAACCTGATTCCCCACTCAGAATGGCATATTCAAAAGAAGTCCCCTCAGTCTTGTGATACCCCGCTAAGCCCTCTGGCAGTGATTTGAAAGAGGCCTTATCACCTTGGTCATCCCAACTGTCTTGTGGTATATAGCTATGTCTTCTATGAATAATTGAAAAGAAGTGTTATAAATGTAGCACCTCTTTTTTTTTCAAATCTAAGACTTGGGTGGCGGGCAACCTGGGATGAGAAATTAACGGGCCTAAAGATCTTGAAGTCAGGGTCCACGTATTACCTACCTAGGTGCTAACAAGCTTCGTGGCTGGATGGATAGCTCAAAACTCTTTAAATACACCTCAAACACTTCCCCTACCCAAAACGTTACACGCATCATTCTATGTCAATGGACTCCCTATTCGATGTTCTAACGATACCCTCACGTCCACAATGTCCAATTTATTTAATACAGCCGGAACGATAATATATACAATACCGTTTTAAGTGCCACTTAAGTGCGAAGCGTTACTCCCGCGCTTAGAACTGGCAACCATAAAGCTTGATTTTGCGGGACGATATTTATTCTCTTGAGATACCGTTGCCAAGTTAAGATTGCTTTAATAAAGCGCTATTCCCATGTCGATATCCTTGGAACAAGATCGACCAAGTCATCTTAAATTATGATCCACACAACGGTCGTTCCATGGCCTAACACGTGCTATCACATGAGATATTCCAGGTCCCATAATATCCGTGGCTTGACTAGCCCCGGCTACTCCCTTAGTAGCTTGGGAGATGCAGAACATTACAAGCTATTACCCCAGGCCACGGTTATGCGGGCATGATTTGCCTTTCGGCCCCGAGTTCGAGGTCAACGATAGCCATATTACAACATATCAGCACGTGCCCACTGCTACATTTTCAATAGATGGCGAGAAAGTTTCCCGAAAGTTGCCATGTAATGCGAGGAAACGTTGGGATCTTTCTAGTTTATAGATGGGTGTAAGGATGAAAAGGAGTAGAGAAGACGAAGGATTGAAAGTTGCCGATGATCGAAGGTTAACAGCGCTCGCGAGCTAGCTAGCACATGAGTGGAAATTCAACAGACGGCAGGGTTCAAGACCGTTTAAACAGGCAGACTGCTTTATGCTGTTGGCGGTAAAGGTGCAGCTGAATACCTTGCGCTCGAATCGGGTGTTTGTAGAATGGCCTCGGCATAATTGCGTAAGTATTTGTTAGTAGTAATTATTGTAACCACACGGCCTACTAAATTCTCCTATATATTTTTTATATAGCTCTTAATAGGTTATAAATATAAGAGCCTAATAGTAGGGAGTCACGATTCGTAACAAAGTACTTGTATTGCAACTAAAACTAATATCTGGCCCTCTAAATCTAAGAGGGAAGAAGACTCTGATAAAGAAACCGCTCTAGTATATACTACGGACATATCTTTTACTACGAAGTCAATGCTATTTTTAATTTCCTTTTAAGATAAAAGGGGCTTAGATGTAAAACTCCTGGAAAGTAGGAGAAAGTTAGAAACCCGGCAGAAAGCATGAAGCTGCTAAGAACTAACTTCCTAGGAGTCTATACTAGCACCCGTATTTCTAGCAGTTAGTGTACTGTCCCAAACTAAGGCGGGAAGAAGAGAAAGGACGGGGACTCAAGTGCAGCCTCTAGCTAGAGGACTGTACAACCTCTTTTCAAGGGACAGGTCACACCTAAGCAAATTATATGATGCGAAGTAGGCCTGAACCGTCACACCAAGTAGACACCACATCATACCCTAGTACCCCTACTCCCGCCCCTGAAACCTTGCCCATTTCAACTGCATTGCAATAGCAATGACCGGCAGAACACTGACAATTTCCCCCAACCCCGCATATCGCGGCGGAATTCGAGTGTAAGGAAACGCGCCAGCAGCTAGCAAGATCGCAAATAGGTTGTAGACAAAGGCCCATGTAAAATTAAAGACGACTCGTCGATAGAAAGCTCTCGAAAGGTCCATTAAGGTAAGGATACCACTTAGAGAAGGGCGCATGAGAACAGCATCTGCGGCACTTTGAGCAATATCCGTGCCTTCATTCATGTGCATACCAATGCTTGCCTGAGCAAGAGCCACTGCGTCATTAGTGCCATCCCCACAAAACATGACAACGCTTTTCTCGGGAACGAGCATTTCTTTAACATAGACTTGCTTATCGCCTGGGCTACATCTATAGCGAACGTGGCTTCTTGGAATACCGAGCAGTCTGGCAATGGACTGGACAGCCCCTTTGTTATCGCCACTGACGATTGAGACTTCGACCGATCGCTTTTGGAGCTGGTTGATGGTTTCGATGGCATCAGGACGAAGAAGATCCTTGAGTCCAAATGCCGCGACAAGTTCTCCATCCATAGAGATACAGAACATGGTGAGTCCAAGTGAAAGGATTTTGTGGACAACTGGTGAGTCTTCAAAGCCTAACCAGTGTGGATTACCAGCACGAATAGTACTTCCGTTCCACATTGCTTCAATGCCATTGCCAGCCACAGACACAACATTCTCGACCTTTGAAGGCTGGAATCCCAAAGCTTTCATATGAGCAGAGATAGCGGTAGACACAGGATGATTGTTATTTGTCGTTAATCCTAGAAGCATTGGAGCCAGCGAATCGACTTTTCCCGTCGGATATTCTTCAGCTTCAACAGATAGTTTTCCTTGCGTAAGGGTGCCCGTTTTATCGAAAATGACGTGGGACACATTTCGTGCAATCTCAATTGTCTCTGCAGATTTAAAGATGAGGCCGTGCTTTGCCGCGACACCTCCGGCGATGACAACCACCAGTGGCACCGCCAGGCCAATGGCACAGGGGCAGGAGACAATAAGAGCAGAGATAGCGTATGTCATGGCAACGATGCAGGTAGTTGTCACACTCTGATGTCGTACAGCTTGTCCAATCGCCACCCAAATCGCAAATACCAGCACAGTGATAACAAGGATAACTGGCACAAAGTAGCCGGCAACGCGGTCGGCAATCTCCTGAATCCTCGGCTTAGATGATTTGGCCTCATCAACCATGCTCCCAATGGTCTTGATGGTATTCTCGCCAGGTAGACGTGTGAGTCGGACGATGAGGGTGCCAGAATGATTGATTGAACCAGCAACCACAAATAATCCAGGCATTTTAACAACTAGTGTAGCCTCGCCAGTGATCATGGACTCGTCAACCTCTGTTTCCCCGGCAATTACCATGCCATCCGTTACAATAGCTGTATCCGGCAAAACTTTGAAGGTGTCCTGATATTGGAGCAGACGTGCATCGATTACCTGCTCTTGGTGTGTCTCGGGATCTATAAGAAGTGCTGTAGGCGTCTGCAACGACTCAATGGAGATCGACTCGACAGCTCTTTGCCGGGCAAAAGCGCTCACAGCGCGGCCAACCATTATGAGGGTAACTAGTAATGTACTAGTTTCGAAGAATTCCCCGGTCGATAAAGGCTTTCCTGCTGCTAGATAGGCGTATGCAATAACCGAATAGATGTATGCAGTGGTAGTACTAAGGACAATAAGCAAATCCATCTCTATCATGCGCGAGAAGACGAGGGCCTTGAGAGCGCCGGTATAGAAGGGCCCAGCAATGGCAATCTGAACAGTTGTAGCAAGCGCCAGCGAAATAGCGCCATAAAGTATTTTATGTGGTGGGAGTGGAGCCCAGGCTAAGATGAGGACTGGTATAGTCAACAGAGCAGATAAAATCGTCATGAAGAACGTCATGCGGACATGAGCTCTGCCCGAAGCGATCTGGAGACGAACTGCAGGAGGAGCAAGTTTTGCGGATCGAAAGAATGGATCGGCTAGCAACTCTCTGGCACCAACGATCTTGGGATGGTAGGTGACGCGGATGGTATTCTTGTTCAGCACGCTTAGATCGGTGATCCCAAGCGGCAAGTCTTGTTTGCCAGCGAAGCCCTGTGCATGGTCACCCACAATCATATCCAGCTCCTGTCCAGATTGAATCATCTTGGTGCAGGTGAACCCTGTCATTCTCTCGATGATCTTGATAATATCAACGTTATCACTAGTGTCGGATCTCCTCAGGTCAAACTCGGCTTGCGCTAGAACAAGACTGGTTTTCACGTTTGAAATTGTCGGAAGTGAATTGAGAGATTTGTAGAGCTTTTTCTCGCAACCAGTGCAAGTCATACCTTGAACATTTAAGACCAGATGCTCAACTTGGAGCAGACCCTTCTCCATGTCAATATCATCGGTTCCGGCGACTTGGGCAGTAGCCGGTGCTAAAACGACATCTTTGATGCAGTCCGAAGCGGCCAATGCTAGTTTTGCCTCTGTGTTGCTCTTGGAAGATGATGAGCTGGCCGATAATTCGCTAATGCAACAAGCTTTCTTGGAGCAGTCGTCCGCTTGCGAAACGTTGGCTGGAGAGACGGGATTCAAAGCACTTTTGCTGCAGCAACTTGTCTTGGAATAGTCATCTACCACGGCAACTATATCTTCGGAGGCCGCCTTCGAAAGATTACTGGTACAACAGCCCGTCTTGGGGCAGTTATTAATCTTGGGTGAAGAGACCGTAGAAACCGCAGAAACCGCCTTGGCAGAACCGCTGCAGCAGCTTCTCGTGAGACGGGTATCGACTGCAGATGTAGTGGCTTCGGAGGCTTCTTTAGCAGAGCTCTTACTACTACAGCAGCCCTCCTTGGAACAGTCGTCCATTTTGGAAACAGCGACTTCAGCAACCGTCTTCGCGAGTGTCTTGGAAGAATCGCCACAGCAGCTACTCTTTTCAGAGCAATCACTAGCCTTCTTGGTTTCCACTGATGGCATCGACTCGGGTGAATGATGCGTGTTTGAAGCGGTGGACTTGGCAGACGTTGTTGACCGTTTCGACCGGATAGATGCATGAGAGGGAATAACACAGCATGTCTCCATGTTCAACGATAACAGCACCTTGCAAATGCATCCGAGATTGTTCAACATTGCGCCATACTGATCTCTAGTCTTCTTATAGTGACGTGCGCAGGGCTGGTTGCCAGATTTGGCCTTGAGAGCAACATCGCTGTCGGCGACCGAATCGCGGGGCTGCGAGGACTTTTCGAGTTCAACTGGATCATGGCCGCATTCGTTGTTGCACTCGCGGCGTGCAACTTCGACCAGACAACTGTCTATATTAGGAATTGAAGTTAGTATTGAGAATATTTCATCCCTATATAACGGGCAAAATTCAAGGAACAGCCCTCACCGTCACAGCAGTTGCCTGATGCACCTCGTGAAGTGGCATTGCACGTAACTCGTTTGCAGGATCGTTGACGCAGGCCAGCGGTTACATACGTAGGAGCTTGGAAGTCCGACATTGCGGATAAGCTGCTGTTGATATTAGTACGGGGCAATCGAGTGAGTAGAAGTTTGGTAGAGTTGTGTTTTTTTATAAGTTTGTTTGGTGGGAGCGTCCTATTCCAAATGGTACAACACTCGCCCGCATTAGCGTATGCATATTGAAACGAACCTGTGCCGTTATCGCCCGTGTCCGTTTTCAACGTTACTATAGATGCACCTCATACTTGGCCAGTTTTAAAGCTTTTTCTCTCGGCGAACATGCTGAGGCTATGTTATGAAGACTTGATCGTATCGCTATCCCTCTAGCTGCTGCCGCTGGTGGCTCGGTGACGAATTTAAGACCTCGTCATTCAGCCAGGGGCCATGCAGGAGTTCTGCGACGCTCTGCCTGTCCTCTGGCGCCTACTGCAGCATCGTCCGCATGAATTGGAGGAAGAGCTCTTTTCTACGGCCCTCGAGGTTCTCCTCGCTGCTTCCGAGGGACAACGAGGCGGGAATATTAGTGGGGTCGAGTAGGCGTCCTGTGTAGACATGTCAGCTGTACGTGCATCTCTGCTACATGTCGTACCTGGGCTGACAAAGTACGAACCTTGCCTGTCGAAATAGTTCCGGCTTTCTTCGCTGCGCTGCAGGAATTTTTAGTGGTGGCGGTCCCATGTATGCTATCATCTCCGCGAGCTGATATCGATTCGAGTATTTGCCGGTCGGGTCGCGGCCATCGAACCTGTGTTTGTCCTGGAACAGATCCCAATCTTATAGGTCAGTAGCCTGTCCCCATGTGGATCGAGTTTGGGGATATACCATCACCCCAACATTCCAGATATCTACCGGATAGTTCCAATTCATCTCCAAGATGACCTCGGCTGAACGGTATACCTCGGGCTGTATATCCTCATTGTTCACTTCGTCCCCAAAACGCGCCACTCCAAAGTCGCATAGAACTGGGGGCACGAATGTCTTTGGAAGACCAAGCTTTCGGGAGGTGTAGATGGTGCGGTCAGGTCTAATGACCTTGGGGCTTGGAGACTCGGCCTCAAAGGCCTCAAAGGCTGCGAGTATAGATTCATCCTCAATCTCTGACAAGATGTTGCTTGCCTTGATATCTGAGCGTCTGTTAATCATCCATAGTTGAGGCATGTAGCACGGCCTGGCTGAAAAGCGACGCACCTGTGTGAATCAAATGGCAAGAACTATGAACATAGTCCAAAGCTACAAAAAGATGTAGTAACATGGCGCGAAGTAACGGCTCCGTAAACCTGTGTTGTGGGTTTCGATGCTGAAGGCTGAACATACTCTGTCACAGGGGCCGATGCACAAGGCATTGGTGGCATCCCCCAGGACCTTGAATTTCAAACGAGTCCAGCATTGTTCGAACATATTTACGACCAGGGTGGTCACTATCAAGCTGCTCAAATTTCTTGTAAATTCTTATCTCACGATTTTCGTCCTGTTCCATACTGCGTGAATAGACCTTTAGAGCAGAGTATGAGTTTTGTCTGGAGAGGTTAGTGGGTTCCCTACTTGGAACAACATACTTGCCGTAAATCTCGCGACAGCCACAGTCGAGTTGTTACCAAATCCAAGCTTTCCTAGAACCTGGTATCTAGAATTGAAAATTTGACCAATGCCAACTGGGAAATAGTCGGCGGCATCGTAGTCTGGCAGGTTCTCTTCCTCCAATTTGGCTTGGGTGCTCATTGTAGACCGACGGGTAAGGCGTAATAATGGAGGTCCAAGTACCCTCCTGAGATGGGTGGAGATGCACATCGGGTTATCTTGACCAAGTTGAAAGCCGTCCCAAGTTGTGCTCGAGAAAGATACGAGGATTGACGGCCACCCTGATTACTTAGGCGCCAAACCGCGAGGGCGAGCAATACCACGACTAATACTCGAGTACTACAATTACTATATTACAGAGGTAGCATATTTTTATTGCATAATAAGCTTAGGACGATGCTGAGTCCATTCTGCAAACCCGCTATTCGTCGGCAAGGGATCCTACTTATAATAGGGAGACGATTGATCCGCTTCGAGAAGCCTCATCGGGAGAGCACGGGTGTTGTAACCGGCGCCTGTCCGGACACCTGTGGAAACGTGCCTAACTCCGATATCGCGCTCCGTTCCTATACAATTGAGACAGTCGGCGTACAGCACTATAATTACTATTCAAATATCTGGCCGGTCGCAAAGCCAGACTATTCCTAGAACTAGGCCCCCGTGTCTAACCGAAATTGAGGTAGAGTAAGTCAAGCCTGGCGAATATCTCAATTTCGCTCAGATATGAAGGCCATACTCGTACCCACTCACAAAACTCTCCACACAACGCTGGCTCACCATGCGCCCAAGAACCCGGAGCTACTTGTACTGCCCAAGTACTAGTAACTAAAAGCAGCTCTATTTATTTATTACCACTGTCTAATCCAAGGCACACATAGGAAGGCGGGAAAGTCTATCTGGGGGTGACGTCGGGAACCCGCTCAGTTCCGGTAACTCTAACGGACATTCCCGTGTGGAGCCGTTGGGGAGCCGGCCGATATAGTGTCCGATCCGGGACCCGTCGCGAGTTTCGCATAAAAACCTGCTTGCCGGGTTTATCCGGAAAAGGGGTACCTGATTCATTTAAAGTGACACCTGATTTTGAGAATTAATGCAGTTTACAAGTTGGAGGAATTGTGTTCGGCCCCTCATAGTAAGCTGGTATGAGAGAGACATATACAAGATATAATCGGTCCTCGACGGATCGCGGCATGTCAGCACGCGGGATTATACTTCTTTCGAAACTCGAAAGCAGCCCGAAAGTAAGTAAGCCTATAAAGCTTTAACGTGGTTTATCAGTACCTCGTCAATTAATATATCGATAAGCTCGCTTAATAAATTGACACCTCGATTGTACAGAGATATTGTTATACTAGCAAGGGCTTTCCCTGAAATTAGGTGGGTATTTATCAAATTAGAATAATTCCAGCCAAAAAGTGGAGAAATTCACGAGGTACTGATATTGACGAGGTACTAATAAACCACGTTATAGTAAAAATATAGAACAAACAGATTATATTTCCTGCTATACGAAGTACTAATCTCAACATTTGTTCAAGGACAAGGGAAACCACTACGTGGATAAAACCTTATCGAGACTATGTCAAATCCATCATTGCGTATTCGAAAACATACGGAAGCAACATATGGTTTAACGTCCAGACCCTTGATCCTATTCTGTACTTGGTTCGACATCACGACCGCAATTAACTAGTACACTGTTAGTAGGGACTACCATTAGCCGCCTTAAGTGGAGTTAAGCTTAATGCGTACGTGGGCAAGCGGGTGCTGTTAAACTATTAGTAGGACTGCTATCAGCTGCCTCAAGGGGAGGTCAAGTACGTACGTGATGATGGTGGTGGGCAACCTTTGGTTCCGGGGGCTTGGCAAAAAATAGGGTTCTCCCGGGAACAACACGCAACCCGTGGCGCATTTAGTGGTACTGCATAAACGATACTCAACATACCGAGTAGCACTATAGTCGCAAAAGACTTCATTTTAGAGGTTGAAGTTTGTTTGTAAATATAGTAGATAAAGAGAATGTGATATTTGTGTTATTGAAAAATAGGATGTGATGTTTGTGTTGTAGAAAAAGAGAATGTGCAGAGAAGTAGCAGTTATATATATACACTTTCCTTCCTTTGCCTTTACTTCGGTTTCAAGGCACAGTGACCGTGATAGTAGCCGTTGACACAATCTGACAGACGGTGCTACCTCGGAAGAAAGTCCTACGACTTTCATAATAGGGGGCGCTAAGGTTACAGCTTACCCCCCTCAAGTCACGTCTAGTTCATAATTCTATAGTCCCTGTAAATTAAACCCTAGTCTCTTGCCATTTGATACAGCTAATCAAGCTAGAGCATGTTTACGATTGATATCTCTCGCTCAAGGAGATCCCCAAATCAAGCTATATAAGAGTTGGATTCTTGAGAAGAAAGTAACTAAGTTTCAATTTAGTAGTATCTTGATTCTTAGCTAAGAAAGTAATCTGACCTTTGGCACCTTTGTTGATAAGATCTACTTTAGTAATAATTCCGACAGTTCTTCGACTAAGTCGATCGAATTTCCGTGCCCGCTAGATGATCCCTTGATTAGCAATATCATTGTTTGCCTGTATAACAGCGAGAATAATCGTCCGAGAGCTTTCGAGATAATTATCAACTAGAGTTACCACTAGTTGCAAGTCCTCCTCGGTCTGTTCGTCGCTTAGAACGGCGATTATGCCTAGTAAGTCAACGACTGTAAAGTATAATCCTATATCGCCAACAACCTCGATTCGAAGGACATCGGCTACGAAAACAAGTCCATCGACTATACTATCATGTCCACGTATATATATTAACGAAGTAACTTCTGATATAATATCCGGTAGTTTGAGAAAACCTTAGAGCTCTCGGCGATAAACGCGGAAGTATTCTTTGCCGGTTTCACTGCGAGACATATGAAGTATCACAGTTATAGTGATTCGACTAACTTCTAGGTTATAACGTAGAATAATCTCGGTCGCAAACTTCGTATAGACGTTATCTTAGTATAGAAATAGAATTTTAGTAATTCCTTCTAGAATAGAACTCTTCCCCGTAGACTAATTTCCGCAGAATACTAGCTATAGCAAAAATAAATAGTCTCTAATACTATTTGCTTTAATATAGTCGATCTAATTAAGTCTATAGTTAAACTTAGTAGAGCGAAAGTTTTCGAGACTCGATAAATCAGCGCTCTCAAGATAATATCCTAGCGAGTAGATTTTATTAATAATAATATCGTCTACTGTTATTTAGGATTGTCGATAATCGATCTAGAAATAAGCGGGAGTAGAATAAAGTCCAGAATATATATATCTTTGATAATCTGTTTCAAAACCTTGAAAGTCAAAATTAAGACAAGTGCTTTTCTGCTCTCTTTATAGCTAACTATAAGACGTTGGTAGTTCGATATTTAATTTGGTTGTAGTATACTAAGATAGTTGGATACGATATATACATGTCCTTACTATTGCTAAATACTTTAAAGTATCCTAGGATTTGAGCTAAGCTTTGTTGGATCTACACGTAAAGCAGAGTCTTGGAGTACTAACCTAAGTTATATGTAAGATAGTCGGAGCCGATGTCGCGTCTAGTATTCGTTCTACTTGCAGGCATCGTGGCGCTTTATACAGTTCCATTTGCTTCAGTGTGCCCCTGCCCTTCATTACTTTGCTATTATCATCTTTTAGAGCTGTAGTCCTAGACTTGCTTGTTAGGATATTTCCGGGAACTAAAACCAAGGGCCGCCCGAGGTAGTAGACACAGATCGGTAGTAACCCGCCAACTTTTCTCGATCGCACGGAGTATAGTAGGTGTCGTCGCTAAAGTCCTATATATAGACAGCTCAGTATAAGTATACGTTTCATTCCTCTCTATCGTTCTCATCGTACCGTCATTTTCTAAGATGATAATGAAGCAAGGCAGCGGTTAGTTTGTCAATATTATCGTTCCGTCAATATAGAATTAGAATGAGCCAATTCGAGGCTGAGGGATATTGGTCAAGGAAAGCATCTAGCGAGCTATACCTCGGAAGAGCTTCTGCCTGCAGAATGGGTCATTCTTGTGCCTCTCCCACGTGCTGGAGAGTATCTGGCCTATATTAGGACTGATATACTCAAGTATTATATATGTAGTAGAAAGTTGTTGGCTCGTTGGGTAGGCGGTATAAGGCGAAGGAGATTGGGGAGACGGCGTTAGAATATGCGCCAAAGGCGGATGTAGAAAGGTTTTTGTTGCTCATAGGCAAACTATACACCAGCAGTATAGTTAGCACGGAAGCCATCAAGCGGTAAGTATAGTAGTATACTTGGCGGTAGTCAGAGAAGCCGAAGCCGTGCAAGTGTGGAATGCGAATACGAGGCATTGGTGTTGTATCCACGTATACGTTCCTACCTCAGAGCTCAACTTTTCATCCACTGTGCCAGGGTACTTGGCTTCAGCAAGCTTGTGTGGTATAGGGCAACGAAAGATGTGCTTCTCGTGGAAGCGGGTCGGTCGTACCTCGATAGGTAACAAATTGCTAGAACATATGCCGCGCTATTGTGGGGAGGCGTTACTGTCAAGGAAGTTGCTTTCGAGCAAGGCATTTCGTGGACGCTGGAACTGTATCGTCAAACGAACAGGTGGCCTCTGCTTGAGGCCGGAACGTAATTGAGCCGCATATTTCCTTTCAACTAAGAAACATCTTTATAGTCTCTAAAGCACTGCGGTGGTGCTATCACTAAGAATGGAGGTTGAATCACGGCTGATAATTACATCGACTCCAGTGAACGACAGCTATGCGAGGATGGTGGCGTCGTTGTGCACAACCGCTGCGCGTAAAACCAAAGCTGTCAACGCCCTATTAGTACAGCTTATACTTACCCATCGGAAAAACGTACTCCTACTTGATAAAGCTTATTGAACTAACTTCTCTGACATAGAGTGAATCAAAGATGTTTGTTCTTGGGATACTGGTTGACCACAGATTAAGGGACATCAACGAAGATCCTAGCAATTCGAACTCTTCGTCCGTCCAACTACAGCGAAAGAATTCGACAGCTTTCTCAATCTATGCGATCTCGCGGATAGGCGATATTGGAAAACGAGATCGAATTTGCTTACTATCTCGCGGGGCTAGTAGTTCAGGGCGGCATTATCGTAGCATTGACACAGCTGCCCTAGTATCAAGTCTACAATATTCTAACTGCCAATATTGTAGAGGACTGCAAAATCTTGCTTGTATTGCGAGAGCTGGCGGAGTTCTTCAGCTTACCCTTCGACAAGTTGAGCATCTTTGATATATTTTCCTTCATCACCGAAAAGAAACTTGATCAAGAACGTGATGACTACTCCGAATCCTATACTACATTCCACGATATGATATTAGAGAAACTACTAACGGTGATATTAGTGAATAAGGAGAAGCTCAATAGCTAATGCTCAGTACTACATGGCTTTTCACTATAAACTCGGCTTCCTCCAGATATATAGTGGAAGCAAAGGCCTTTGCTATCTTTTAATCCTTGTAAGTTCTTCAATATCGACTCCCGAGAGTATGTTAGCTTATACTAACGATCGTTTTCGCATGTTGTGCTGTCTTCAACTACACTTGAGGGGCCTAATTGTTCAGCTTTCTTGATATAATTTAGAGCTGTCTTATGACCAAGGTATTGAGACGAGAGTAATCCTTTCCTACTAAGCTGACCCATATAACTGTAGGCAGATCTACTTTGAAAACTGTACGTGTAATGTTCGAATTCATACTTTACTGATAGAATGGAGCTCAGTTGCTTGTGTATTGAGTCGCGTTTTGCTTCGAGTAAAACTTTTATTTGTATTAACAGAAAATTTCTGTATGAATTCTATATTACTTACAAAAGAGTTCCCAAGGCACGCCGAAATCGATATAGTCTTGTACAAACGAAAGGTATGAACTAGTGTGCTCTATCATCATTGCGTATGTAATAGCTGAAAAGGCCTGTGCTTGGTCGAGTAAATACGCAGCAGTTATAAGCTCCATCTATTCCTTCAAGCTTACGATATTCCGATGATCAAGCTAGTGATGAGTCGTATACTTTTTGCCAAACCAAAATAGTAATTTAAGTGAACTATGATCTTTACTAGGGCGACACGACACGCTTCTCTTCATCATATAACACAGCACAACAGCTTCTTGTAGCTTTGAGGCATATCGACGCGACAGAAAGTTGACGATATCAACAGCAACAATTCTTGTAATAATATCAATTGTAAGATTGGCCTGTACGACAATCGCAAGCGGAAACGCGAGTTTAGGCCGCTATTAGGCATTGTTGACAACGAATCTATATACGCGCGCCGGCCGCTATCATCGAAACGTCTAAGAGTAGCTATCGGCGATAGCTATCCCAGAACCACAGTCGCTCCTCGGCCAGATACTCTTCTAAGGGCTCTGCGGTGCGATGCGCTCTCTTCGTACGTCTCCAACTTCCAGAATAAGAATAGCTAAACTAGTTCGGAGTTAGAATTGCGCACTAATAAAGGAACGACAGTCCTTCGTGGCAAAAGGATCGAGTTCTTGAGACGGGATCGTCAAGTCAGTCGCGCTATATTTACTTCTCTTGATAAAGGGCTGACTGGTGGTTACGAACACAGCTTTATCTTTAGCCTACGACGGGAGAACACTTGAATTCGAACTTGATTCATCGTTAGCATTCGAGCCGAATAATCTATTCCTCGTGCTTGAAGTAGTAGTCGCGCAAGATCCGGAAGCTGTGAAAAAGAAGGCCTAGGATTATATCAGAGGCTCTCGTGGAAAGATTGCTTTTGTGGTGGTGATCATAGATGATGACGTCGATGCCCCGGATCTGGGTTGGCTGGGTGGCAATACCAAAGCAGGAAGGATGCCCAAGAGGTTTCATTGTGGAGATGGGAGATGGGAGATGGGAGAAGGAAGGCAGAAGGATGAAAGTACAGCGATATAACGTAAGGTACTCAATACTCAGTACTGTTACTCAATACTCAGTACTGTAGGAAGTACTGCTTCGCATCATGGCATACCACGCACTCCGTACATACTACGTACACACTACGTACTTTATCAGTGCAACCTTCTTATCGCTTAGTCTGTAATCGGTAGTGTGTACAGTACCCCGCATTGGCGCAGCACCACGATAAGGCTTGGTACTGGGACTGGTACTGGGTACCGACGCTGGTACTTGCACTGGTACTAGGTGCTGGGTACTAGGTACAAGTACCCAGAGGGACTTACGGAGAACCTCTAGAGATGACGTCGGGGGGAGGTATTCTTATGGAGGAGCATACTCAAGATTCCTGTTCCTGTGCCTGGGCCTGTTCCTGGACGGCTTCAATAATACTCCGTAATGAATGTCACGGTGGGCACAGGCATATATATATAGGTAAGTACCTATGGATAGAGATAGATTGGATTGTTGTTGGGAAAACGACGGGGTGACGGTACTACGTAAGGTACATAGGTACCCATATACTTGCTTATACGAGGAGGGGTCTCTTGTTTCACCTCGAGGGCTGGTGATGGTGATGATGATTGATGAATGCATCGATGTACGATGTAGCTATGACGGAGATATCCATCATCGAAGCCATAACCAGCTGCTCCCATCCATCTCGAGGCCCATGTCTATTTCCATGTCCATGTCCATCTCCATACAAGACGATACAAGACAGTACATCTCCAGTACATCTCCAGCGCATCAATTGCCGTTCCTTGTCGCGTGCCTGGAAGCAATCAAACCCAACCCAATCCAATCCAGCAGGCACAACCCCGCATCACCACACCACCACAACACAACACAAACCACCACCACAACAGATACACAAATCTCCACGCCCTCCCACGCTCCCGCAGCCAACAGGAGCCCCGAGCCGGGCACCATCATCACATAAGGCATCCGGGTTATATGAGGGTCTGCGACACAACCACAGTGCAACCACAGGAAGCACATGAACCACATAACCGCACACACACATATCCCTCTTCCAGCTGCTGCTGCTGCTCCTTTCCCCTCTCCGTCTCTCTCGCGCCCCCTCCATCCCCGTCCCTTATTTATTTTCCACCTCTTTTTCCTTCCTCAACCTCCCTTCACCATCTTCATCTTCTTCATCCTCCTCATCTCATCCCATCATCTTCATCCACCGCGACTCCAGCCTTACTGTATGAGACACGCTGCCCCATCGATACGTACTGAAGTGAGAAGACACAGGTGACTGCTTACTTGTACGCATCGTGATTCGCCGAAGCACCCGCCCCGCCCGCATTCGTCGCGCTCAAACAACCGAACGCCAGCTCTAACGCCAGCTCCAGCTTCAACAACTCCAGTTACAGAGTAAGAGGCAGCTTGCCATTTGTTCTTCACCAAACACAATTTGATTTCTTCCATCGGCGGGTTCCTCGGCAGCTACGAACCGGCGACTGCGACTGCGAGTGCTAGTACAAGTCCGAATACCAGTACCAATACCTGCAAGGTGAGTGCTCGACCGACCTAATCCTTTGTCTTTGGTAGCGCGGCTCTGAGCTCGTCGTGCGTCATCATCCCCCATGCGCGATCACATCCGTGTCAATTTCAATTTCAATCGCAATCGCAATCGCAATCGCAATTTCTTTTGTGTGCTCTGCTCTGCTCTGCCTCCCTCGATTTTCCGAAATTTCCGATTTTCAACGATCGCGTCTGTCCGATGGCGGAAAAAGGAACAAGACAGCCGTGGTAGTTCTCGGTCTCACTATCGTCGTTATCCAACAATAGCGCCCGCTCCATGCCGCTCGGGTCTTCCAGGGCGCATTGTATCGGCCTCAATTGGGCTCCGATGGGCCCCGCATTTTATTTGGCTTCATCAAAAAGTCAAGAGAATCCGTCATTTCGTATTCCTTCCATATCTCCATTCTCCATCTTGTCTTGTCTTGGTCCTATGCTTCCTCGACCACCATTTTGCGTGCTGAGAAGAGCAAGGCTAACGAACGTCCGTTCTTTCCCCGATCTCTAGCCTTCAAGGTGCTCGATCTTACCATCATCTACCACCACGCACCTCATCTCATTGAACCCCTCCGCTCTGTACTATGTCCACTACCAATTCTATTAAACAAGCTGCCGAAGCCGCGCGCAATAAAACCTCCGAAGCAACGAAAGCTCTAGCAGAACTAGACACAATGGCGGCCAAACAAGACTTCCTTCACACGCCCTTCATGCGTGCCGCTCTCCCATTCATAAACGGCGGCGCAGGGGGCATGGTGGCAACGACAGTGATCCAACCAATCGACATGATCAAAGTGCGATTGCAACTTGCCGGCGAGGGCGCCAGGACAGGCCCAAAACCGACGCCTTTATCCGTAGCTAGAGAGATCATAGCTGCAGGCAAAGTCATGGATTTATATACCGGCCTTTCAGCGGGCCTACTACGGCAAGCGGTATACACAACGGCCCGACTCGGGTTCTTTGACACCTTCATGAATACACTTACCACCCGAGCAAAGGGGAACGGTAACCAGATTGGCTTTGCAGAGCGAGCAGGTGCAGGCTTATCAGCCGGTGGCCTCGCAGCCATGATTGGCAACCCCGCGGATCTGGCGCTCATCCGCATGCAATCCGACGGCCTGAAACCCATCGCCGAAAGGAAGAATTACACATCCGTTATCCACGCCCTGAGGAGCATTGCGAAATCTGAAGGCATAACAGCTCTTTGGGCTGGTGCGGCGCCCACGGTCGTGCGAGCAATGGCGCTGAACTTCGGGCAACTGGCCTTCTTCTCAGAGGCGAAGCAGAGGTTAAAAGACACACCATTGACTCCTAGGTCGCGGACCCTAGCTGCCAGCGCTGTTGCTGGGTTCTTTGCGAGTTTCTTCAGTTTGCCATTTGATTTTGTGAAGACGAGGCTGCAGAAGCAGCAGCGGGCGCCGGACGGCACTTTGCCTTATAAGAGCATGGTCGACTGTTTTAAGAAGGTTGCAAAACAGGAGGGTTTGTTGAGGTTTTATAGGGGATTTGGCACATACTATGTGAGAATCGCTCCACATGCGTAAGTACACCCTCATTCAAGAGCCATTGGAAAATGCAATCCTAATAAAGCCGGTATAGGATGGTAACGTTAATCGTTGCGGACTACCTTGGCTTCGTTACGAAGTGATATATAGATTCCGAGCTCGATCGAGGAGGGATTATATCTCATGTCTTTAGACCAATCGAGAATGGATCCACATAACAATCGGGAAAGGAGTAGGAGTTTTGAGGCATAGTCGAAAGACCATTCCCTTTTTTTTGCATGTATTTGAGAGCGGGTACACAGTCATGCACAGTCGATTGGCATTCCGTGATTAATCCCCGTTGTAGTTCACTCGAGCGCCATAGCGCTTTCTTGCTTCTCATAAATATGATCGTTGAGCTGCACCGAGAGAAATTTCCTCGAATCGTCTGCCTTGCCCCAATGTCTATGCGTGCCAACTCCATCGCTATGATCAAATAAAGCATTTATGCCATTACCTCAAGCAAGGCTAGTCTTTCCATAGCCTCCCCCCGCAGCTTTCCTCATCTCCAAAGCCCGCTTGTATGGGGGCGCAGTGGGAGGCTGCACGGGATCAAGAGTTATCCGATCCTTGGGTAGGTGATATGAAGCATCCGCATCGAACGCCGAAAGATCACCACACGCCAAAAACGGAGCAATCCATTTGGTATCCTTCCTCATATCTGCATCATCATCTGGAAGCGTGAGCTCCACAATGCCACCTTTACCCCTTAGCGCAGGTCTCGTCTGCGTAGTTGACCAAGTCCCTGTTACCGGATCCTGCAACACCGTCGACGCAACAATAGGCTCTTGCTCGACCTTTGTCATAACCATCTTCTCCAGCTTATCACCAACCCCCATCGGGTCCTGGAGACTAGGCCTAAAGCCCTCTGGAGGCTGGAAATTCAAGCAGACGATAAATGCCTCGACACTACTCGCCCTACTAGACCTCGGTTTCGCAACCACGACCTCTTCGAAGAAGATGCTCAGCTGTGCATATAGCAAGTCTACATTCCGACCGCGGAATATCTTCGCGACGAATTTCCCGCCGGGGCGGAGAACGCAGAGGGCGAGGTTTAGCGCTGCGAAGAGGAGTTGCGATTGCACGTAGATGTCTAGATCGTGCAAACCCGTAACGTCCGGCGCGCCGTCCGAAAGCACCAGGTCAACGGGATGGGAGGCATGCTGGGAATCGGACAACGAGTCGTACGTCGGGTCGAGGGCGCGGAGGAGCAGAGGAACGGTTGCAGGGTGCGTGATATCGGCTTTGAGGGTTATGATTCCCTCAAGGGGACTCATGGGCTGGAGATCGATAGCGACGATCTTGACGTCTTTCCTCGGCCTCAATTCCTCCCCTCCACTAAATTCTTCGCTCTCCGCTGCAGATTGCGGTTTTATTATCCCGCGTAGCATCTGCAGTATTTTCGCATCTTTATCTTCCCATGCCCTCCGACCGAATTTTTCGCCCTTGATCAGCACCCGGGATAGAACCTGGCTCCAGCTTCCCGGCGCTGCGCAGAGATCGACCACGCGGGTGACGTCTTTGAAAAGGTCGAATTCTGGAATTATATCGTCAGTATAGGTCCATTGAGAGCGAGAGTGGTTGGGAATGGGGTGTACGTTACCTTCATCCAATTGAAGAAGCTTGAATGCGCTGCGCGCCCTCCAACCTTGCTCTTTAGCAAGCCTGTAATAAGCATCCCGCTTATCCTTTGAGGATTTGCCCATAATTTGTTAATAAACCCTTAAAAGTGCTCCTGCGCCGCCCATTCGAAATATGCGGTGTCGTGAAAAGTGGTGGTGGTAAAATTATTGCAAGGCTGAAATGTGGGCGTTCGCTAGTGCGGGGCTGATTGGACGCTAAGAGATACAACTCGAGAAAAAAGTTCCAGGGACCCAAAACAAACACCTTGGTTTTTATATACACCTCGATATTGTAGAATTTTTCCAGGGACATCTGCGGATATTCGAAATGGCTTCATCAGCGGCCAAACGTTGCGCCCCGATAGCGACGGTGAAGGGATATCAAAAACCCCAGAAACGGCAGAAGATCGAGCTTGCGAAGAAAGATGTTCCAGCCGTGGAGAAGAAACCGGTCGTCGTCGATTCGCTGCCGTGGAACGAAGTTAAATTGCCGGATATGTTTGATGATGCAGAGGGGTTTTATGGGCTTGAAGAGGTAGAAGGTGTGGAGGTTATTCGTGAAGGAACTCAGCTCAAATTTGTAAGTAGCTGTTGATTTTTATTTATACAGCCTAGCTTACCATTTCTAGGTATCTGCGAATACACAAACGGTCGATCATGACGATGTTTTTGAAGGGTTTGGCGATGATCCTGTTGAGCCATTGGCTGCGGATAAGGAGTCGAATGGTTTGAAGAAATCGGGTAAAGAGAAGAACGAGAAAAAGAAGGCAAAGGAAAAGAAGGAGAAGAAGGAGAAGAAGGGCAAGAAAGCCAAGAAAGAAGACTTAGAGGAGGTGGAGTCCGAAGTAGAGGACAAGGAAGGACCGAATCCGCTCCAGATGAATGCGTTCAAGTTGCTGGAACAAGATGAAGAAGAGGGGATAGATATGTCAGCATGGTCTGAATTGGATATCTCCTCCGCAACGCTCGCCTCACTGTCAAAGCTGGGCTTCGCAAAGCCAACGCCTATTCAATCAGCAGCAATAGCAGAGATCCTTGCAGGGCATGATGTAGTTGGAAAAGCAGCGACTGGGTCTGGAAAGACATTGGCTTTTGGGATACCCATATTGGAAAGCTGGCTTGAGACCTACGGCGAGCTGGAGGAAGAGCACGAAAAGGACCCCCGTCCTCCCACTGCACTGATCCTATCCCCGACCCGAGAACTGGCGCATCAGCTATCTGAACATATCAAGGTTCTATCCAGCGGGCTCTCGAATTATCCTTACGTGGCTACCGTTACTGGAGGCCTGTCCCTTCAAAAGCAGCAACGTCAACTTGCGAAGGCCGATATTATAATTGGCACGCCGGGGCGCCTGTGGGAGGTGATGAGCGCAGATATTGCGTTATCGGAATCGCTCAAAAAGATCAAGTTCTTGGTCGTTGACGAAGCTGATCGGCTCTTAACTGAAGGCCATTTCAAGGAAGCGGAAGAAATTCTCGGTGCCTTGGACAGGCAACAGGGCGCAGCTGAGGGTGATGAAGCGGTCCCCCCGACTCGGCAAACTTTGGTGTTCTCCGCAACCTTTCATCAGGGCTTGCAGCAAAAGCTGGCTGGGAAGGGAAAGCATGGACTTATGGATGAGAAAGATTCAATGGAATATCTTCTGAAGAAGCTTAATTTCCGAGAAGATAAACCGAAGTTCGTGGATGTCAACCCTGTTTCTCAGATGGCAGAGCGTTTGACAGAGGGAATGGTTGAATGTGCTGGCACCGAAAAGGTATGTGAAATCAATCATTACGTCGCCGCCCAATATCTAATATATTACAGGATCTGTATCTCTATTCGCTGCTTCTATATCACCCAAACCAACGTACTTTGATCTTCACCAACTCAATCCATTCAGTTAGGCGTCTCACTCCTCTGCTACAAAACCTCAATCTCCCAGTCTACGCTTTACATTCTCAGATGATACAGAAGGCCCGACTACGGTCAATTGAACGCTTCTCCTCTCCAAAGTCTCCGGGGTCAATACTCGTCGCCACCGATGTTGCTGCCCGAGGTCTCGATATTGGAGGCGTACAACTAGTAATTCATTACCATCTACCACGCTCTGCTGATATGTACGTGCATCGCTCAGGGCGAACAGCTCGTGCGGCCGCTTCGGGATCAAGTATTCTGCTTTGCGCGCCTGAGGAAGTTGTTGGAACACGTAGACTTGTTGCGAAGGTTCATGCTCAGAACGCGATTGCTGGGACTGGGAACAAGTCGAAGTACTATATGAGATCTTTGGACCCCGATCGCAAAGTCGTTGAAAGGTTAAAGCCGAGGGTTACCCTGGCTAAGAAAATTGCAGATAGTGCTCTGGCCAAGGAGAGGAAGGGGCATGACGATGATTGGATCAAGACTGCTGCCGAAGAGCTGGGTGTCGATTATGACAGCGAAGAATTTGCGGCTGCTGGTGGGGGCCGTAAGGGTCGGGGGACTGGAAGGAAGTTGAAGGAAAAGGAGGCGAGAGGACTTACAAAGGGCGAGGTGGGAGCTTTGAGAGGTGAATTGAAGAGTCTTTTGGCGCAACGAGTCAATGTTGGAGTTAGTGAGAGGTATTTGACGGCGGGGACGGTGGATGTCAATGAGCTGTTGAAGGGAGCAAAGGGGGATTTCCTAGGGAAGGTTGATGGGATTGGTATGGATTCGTAAGGTGATATAAGATAAATGATATTCTTGATGACGAATATGCACATTTATACTTGGCATAACTACACTTTGGATTTTGATATAATAGGGAAGTTGTGTGCCTTGAATGTGTTTTATCGTTAGGCTTCAAGTGGATCCCTTGGCAAAAGACCAGTCGGTGGGTTTTAAGGATGCACTTAGAATACCTTATTACTAAATCTAACGAGAAGTGATGATGCGTACCCTAATGGGACCTATCGTCAGTTGATGAAGAAAATAGAGTCGTTTCTAGAAAAGGGGGTGGGGTGGAACAACTTTGTTCCATCTTACAATAGCCGAGGCAGCTTGGACGCGTCTTCCACATCAAGACGCGACGGGAGCAATCTGTAAGTAGCACATTGAACAGTTCCCAGGCGGGACTTAAACAATCTGAATTGCCAGAATGCCGCCAAAAACTAGAGCAAGCGCGCCGGCAAACCGTGTCTACAAATCTAGCACCCCTCTTCAGCAGAGCAAGCTTCCAGTTCAGAAGAAGCGCGTCAGGTCGTATGGCAAAACTATAGGCCCTCGGATTCCGAAAGCAGATAATACGCTCACACAAATGGATTTCGTTCAAATGACACCCTCATTCGAGGAGGAGGAGGAGGAGGAGAGCGTGGGATTGGATGTGGATGAGGTAGTGTTAGAGAAAGCCAGGAAGCACCGGACGAAAACCATTGGTGACGAACCCCTCGCCGAAGCGGAATCAAGGAGGAAAAGGAGGAGAACTATGGGTGATGAACCTTCCGCGTCAAGAAAACCGAAGAAGAAGAGTCGAAAGTCTACGGGTGGAATACCCAACGCCATTCCCCAATATCATACGCAAACCATAACCCAAATCGTCGACTGGAGTTGTTCCGCTCCAGAAGAACAGCCAGAAGAGGATCTAGATGTGGGAATTTATAGCGGCCCATACTCTTCACAATCCCCCAAACCAGCGAGAAAACCACCTAAGATCTCCAAATCCACCAAAGGAGCCTCCCCCACCAAGAAGAATCAAAGTACTAGTGGTGACATGCTTCGTCCTCAGACCCCTAGTCGGAATATATACCGCGAAATTCCCGCTTCTCAATCTCCAGCCACACCAACATCTACACATTTGCGAGCCTCTGTAAGGCGCTTTCCGCTGGCAGAAAAGTCTCCCAACATCCCAATACCTTTCAATGCGACCAGAAAACGCCAACCCAGTCCTCGGAAACTGCCCACACTTGAAATCCAAGATACCTTTGAAACCTCACCAGATGTCAGCGAGCACCCCCGTGCGTTTTCATCTCCGAAAAGATCGAGCCCTGCGAAGAGCGTTAGATTTGCTATACCCGAAGATGATGAGGAGGTGGTCGTGACTTCGCCGTCCGTTAAGAAGGAATATAATCGAGTTTCGCCGTCCCGGAAATTATTGTGGCAGGCAATGCCAATAGAAATTCCTGATTCAGATGCTGAAAGTGATGAAGAGCAGGGGAACTCGTGTGTGGGAGAACAGGAGACGCAGCCTGCGGGAGATGGGTTCGGTAATCCTGATTTAAATATCACGAAGATTGAACCAGAAACACAATATGGTGAGATTGGCTTAGATACACAGCTCCAAGCTGAAGGATTGCTTGACCGGACACCAAACTTTCTCAATTTGGAGGCCATACAAGAATATGAGGAGCCGGCAAATGACATACCGGAGGGTCGCAACCACATAATAGAGAATGGGTGCCTGGAGTCTACTGGAGTGGATGAGGGGCCCACAAGTTCCAAAACTGAAGACCGGACCCAACAATTACGAAGCCAACGCGTGGAGTTGAACGAAGGAAGAGATGAAGAACCAGCAAGTGACATAACAGAATACCGGACCCAAATGGAAAGCCAACGCCTTTCAACCCAATATGTACATTCTATGGCCCCTAGGACGATAGAATCAGATATATTTATCTCAGTCCCCCCTCAACAAGTTGCAGACATCCTCAGCAGGACCAAAGACCATATAACACGAAACTGGCAAATCCCAGCCCCAGTTTCACGAATATGGATCTACGAAACCGCACCAATATCAGCTCTAAAATACATGGCTTCCATCGGTGCTGCCAAACGTCCTGGCGAGATTGGCAGTGAAACTGGTAAAGGAAACGTCCAATTCAACGCAAAAACCCGTGGGCAATGGTACGCATATGAAATACTTAAACTGTATGAGCTAGCAGACCCACTTCCGCTGGCGAAGCTTGTGGAAAATGAATGGCTTCAAGCCGCACCCGCCAAATTCAAACACGTTCGGCCTGCCGTTCTTGGGCAATTGATGGCGAACCTTAAGCCGCCTCTATTCAGTCCAGCATCGGAGGAAAACGAACCACCTCAACAAGAAGGGCCATCGTCATCGTTGACTGATACGCAGGAGGCTGAGGAACAACTGCTCAGTACCATACGGCAGTATACACAACACCCAGCAGTGCTAGAATCAGTACCGTCATCCCACCAACCATCATATCCTGCCTCACCTGAGGGCTCACCGCACATTCCAGAGACAGCGCCCTCCAGTCCCCCCAACCATCCCCAGCCTCACTCTAATCAGTCTAATGTACTACGGCCCTCCCAAGCAACAACCGTTGACTTAACTCAGCCCCCAACGCCAAGGCAGCACTCCGTCACAGAAATAATATGGGAATCCCCAACTCGCCCCGTGCCCTCCAGCAAACTCCCTGCCCCAAAACGGGAGTCAGACGTGAGGGACTATGAAGGCCCTGAATCACTAGTGCCTTTCTCGATGAATTCTAGCCAGCTTTTGACCAAGAGTCAGATGTTGCCTGAGAGTTTGTTGTCCGAGAGTGTGCCGGCTCCGCCGGGGTTTGTGCTAGATTCTGAAGCTGAGGACGAAGACGAAGAGTTTTGAGTACGTCGAATTTTTAAGCGATTTGCGTAATTGGGAAGGAAAAGAGATAAGGTGCATGGGTTTGGCGCCATGGTACATTCCTGTCTAGTACTCGGGAACTAGATATGAAGGGGTTTTGGGTTTGAAATTTGAATGAAGCTATGCCCATGCTGGATATCGCTACCAATTTTGCTCCTATGACGAGCTGTACCTATCTAACTATATCATGATCAGTTGTTATCTTCATTCTCACGTTCCCTTCCCTTCCTTTCCAACTCATCCCTCTTTACACTTTCCAGCTCCCTCTCCAACCTCCTAGTCAACCTCTCTAGAACCCATTCCGGCTCCTCTTTATGCCCCATCAGCGGACTCCTATACCCAACCCAGCTCCACTCTACCTTTCCCTCCTCGCCATCCTGCGCTTTTATAGCTTCCATACCCACGCCCATTTTCCCCTGCGTCGCATTTTTCGGACCTTCACTAGGCGGCCCTGGTGTCACCATGGCCCTCCGATGCGTCTCAGCGCTCTCCTCATCCTCGCCCAGCACTTTCAAATACCACGCCCACTCATCAAACGTATATTTCCTTGGCGGGCTGCTATTCATATGTTTCATAACCTGCGAAATTTCCGAGATTAGTAGACAATGGTACTCATGTTTATTATCTGGCAATTTGTCCTGCTTTTCTCCCCTCCTTTGCGCTCGAGCTGTTTCTTGTCGGGCGTTTCCCGCCTCAGCCCGTTGCGCTGCAGACTCGGGAGCGTTTTTCCTGCGGTGGTTCTCTTCAGAGTTGGCATCGCTACCTCGTCTGGTTTCACCTAGAATACCGGGAGGCGTCTCTTTGGGGCCGTTTGCTTCGTCGAATATACGTCCTCCAGTGACGTTGTTGGCAGATCTCTTGAGCGTAGTTATGACGCCTTCTTCGCCTGGTAGGACGGTAAAATTTCCAATCCAGAGCGTCAGGTCCCGGATCCCTTTGACGATTGTGTCGCCCATGTTACTAATGAGGATCGTGAGGGAGGGGATTGCAAGTAAAGACCAGAAAACAAAGAAGGCTTTGCCGGAGTTAGATTCTAAGTATATGTCGCCGTAGCCGATGGTCAACAGAGACACGTAGGAGAAGTAAAGTGACTTGAAGTAGGTCCAATCTTGATCTTTTTCGGAGGCTTGAAAGACCGCGGCACCTGCGAACCAGAGGATCAACCAGGTTGTTAACGAGATAACGAGGGATGTCCAACGGCGCTTCCAGTGGGCAGTGTCCTGGATTTTGCGCATGAGTTCAAATTCTTGTTGCCGACGCTCGCGCTCCGTGAGCTCTTTCGATTGATGATTCTGTTGGTTGGTAGAGACTTGAGACATTGAGGGTTTCTCATCCGTTATGGGCTGTAGGACAGGTTTGCCCTTCTTTTCTATTATTTCGAGGAAGCGTCTTCGTTCTTTTTCGACCATGCGGGCGCCTAGTTTGACCTTTCCTCGTTCAAGTACAAGTGAGCGGATAGACCCAATCACCAGACCAAGGATAATAACCCCACCAATTCCATATGGAAACAAGAGACACCTTCCGATGTGAGTGGACGGAGCAATATTGCCTATCCCAATTGTGAGTAACGTGTAATCGGACCAATATACTGTATCGAGATATCTCCATCCTTCTACATGCGAGAATACAGCAGAACCGGTGAGGAGATAGACAAAGAAACTGATAGTTTGCAGCATCAATGTCCGTTGGCTTATAGTTAACTGGAAGTCCCTCTCAAAATGGCCACGGTAGGCACCCCATACATTGGCAACCATCAAACTTGCAACCAAAAAGTAGAGAATCGCGGCAATTATAGCATAATAGAATGCTTGAGTAAAAACGACTTCTCCTCGAGGCTCAGGGATTAGAGGGCCACTAGCGGTAGCACATAGGCCAATTAAGGCAGCTGATGAGAGATACCTAAGCTATTATCAGAACGGCACATGCTTACAATGGAAGATGGAGGCCTACCATCCTATGATTGTAATTGGCTGAGCGACGGAGAATGATATTCTCCTCGCCATATTTAACAGAAGGCAAAGGTTGGATATGAGAGCTATCACGAGCTGCGCTGCATTGATGCCAGTTAACCTGAGCTGCAGCTTAGTTTAACAGGTTAAAACGTAGAGAATTAATGAGAACAAACGTACCATTTCGGATCATTTATGTCTATGCCATCATCCTCTGTTGCACCGGGTGGAATATAGGCTCGCCAATGTACCACCAGGGAACATATTGAGAAGGTGGAGGCCATTGGTCCAAAAGTGCCTGCGATCAATGGGAACGCGGTGCTTGCAAACCACCATCGGCTATAACAAATGCACTGTTAGCCAAAGTTCCTAGAAACTAAGGTTCTCGTAAGTTACAACTATGGCTGATAACTAGTACAAGTTCGACCGTGCTTGTTGCAGATCAAGCTAGCAAGAAAAGGCTTTGGGATGTCGCGCAAAACCATACCTTGGAGTAAGATATGCCTCCTCCTCCTCAGCGGAATCTTGTTCATTGTGCTGTCGATCCTCGAGGTCTTCTGCTTCCTTAGAAATTGGCCCATCGAGTCCCGGGTCGTTCATTGCGAAGGGCTTTTGGCTCAATCCCAAGGCTAGAAAGGAGCACCTAGACTATCGTCACGCTGAGCTTGACTCCGTTTAAGCTTCAGCATTAACCGACTATTACTTGGGCTGGTCTTTGGGTTTCAGGGGTACCAAGCGGTCGATAGATTCAATCATGCTTTAGAAAGTATTTGCACATATTCCTATTTTGGGTGGAAATCAAGTTGTTTTGATTAAAAGATTTCTGAGGATCGGTATAGAGGTATCATGATGAAATATTGTATAGAGGTAGTACTAGCAAGGGGACCCCTAGATTCATAAGACATGGTGCACAATACTCCGTAGGGAGCCCCATACTAGCGCTATGTGGATACTTATACAATCCTGCACATACAGTAGTATCCTTCGTATGGTATATGCTCGCAAGGGTTATGAGCTTGAAATGTATCTGGGAGCTGGTGACGTCAGTGGTGCAGGTCGCGTCGCAAACAACAACGGGGATTCGTTCCCTTGAAAGCTGAGATTATATATTCAAGGCTAAGTCATAATCTAGTGAGATGAGTGGAATTAATAAGAGAAAACGGATTGAAACGCACCAGGGAGGCTTTTCTGGTAGGAAAACGGTACATGAGTTTATCGGGCCAAGTAGTCCAAACAATCCAATCAATACCCTGCGCACCAGTAAGCCAAAAGGCCCAAAATTTCAACTCGTGAAATCAAAGCAGTTCACAACGTAAACCCAAAATCCGAAATAAGGCAAGTACAAATAGGAAGACACACGATAACGAGCCAATGGACCTTCATCAGGCCTAGATATAGGCCTTGCTATCCCATTGCTTGTAGGACGATTCTTTGCAATGCTTCAGCTCTGCTAAGACATTTACCCTAATACCCCCTCAGCGTCACAACGTCATCTTCGGTACTACTAAGATGGCTAGTAACCTTACACGCACCAGTATTTGGTGTCCTAAACCCACTTACTTAGGGGGGGCTGTTGCGGTGGATTTAGACCTTTCCCTTATCAGAAGTGTCCGTGGCCTGAGGATAGTAGTGTATAAATTGCTCCTTGGTCAAAACAGTAGAACTCCTTTGGAGAAAGGTAGTGATCTTGGCACTCAATTCTGACAACATATTAGTAGAAGTTAGGACTGCAGGTAGGATCATCATACGTTCAACGGACATAGGCACGGTTGCTTGTAAGGAATAGTGATCGCCTCTCTCATGTACAATAATGAGGTCATTAGGTAAAACAACACCTAACCAGAATTAGCATTGCCCATTCTAGTGGAGAGTTGTGGAATATACCTTCAGCAACAGAGTACACAACTACATTTTGGCCTTTCATCCTTTTCAGCAGGTTTTGTTGGATGGTGGTATTCGGGCGCATTGAGGCTCCATTCGGCGCTGGTATTGACGTTAGACTTTAGTATTTTGATATGGCCACGGAACTCAGCTAATTTCTTACCGTCGTACGTCGCTGGGTCAAGGCCTTGGGTCGAACCAAACCCTGGCTATCAGGTCGAACGTCAAAACTGGTCTGTCTTTGTAGTGACCACGGACGAAGGTTGATCTCGCGACCATAGCTCAAGCGGAACAGGGCTTTTGGAATGGTCCTGAATGTGTTGATCATGGTTGACATATATATTTGAGACTGCCCAATCACTGAGGAACGATTGATCGATGGATGGATTTAAAATAGGGCGAGTGACATTAGAAGTAGCGACCGAGGATGAAGAACCCCGAGACAAACGAGGATTGTGGTTGTGGTGGCTTGGAGGTGAAGAAATGTTGTTGCTCTTCCAGCTACGGTCTTCTCGTAAGTCTTTGGTCGAACCTACCTAAGGTACCTAGGTACATTAGTAAGTGACTTTGATTTTTCAGTTATCCAACGGGGATACACTTATGTAACTCGTGAACCATCCCATCGGGTTCGTGCAGCACTTCTACGCCTCAGGCGCCCAGGGCTTTCTCCGTTTACAGTGCCAGCTTGCTCTTACATCGTGTTGTACGCCCTGCGAGTAGCTCCCCACACGAAACATGCAACAACTAGGTAAGATTAGCCGTGGTGAAACTTTTCGATAGTTTGAATTTAATCACGGAATACATTTCGTAACTTTGGTAGGCGTCGTCATCGGAAGACTTAAAGTTGGACCAGTTACATTTGAATTATGAATTTATGATTACAGAGGTATTGGAGAACCGCAGGGTTTCTGGAGGACAGTAAGTAGTTTCTGAGAAACGTCTCAGGTGTACCCTACCCTTTCAAATTCTAAATATCAACGAACCTTGTCCCACCTACTCGGCCATCCATTTTTCAGCGTCGCCCTCGACAAATGCATTATGATATTCATTGCTCGCTAACCACTCCGTGGCTGCCACCATTTCCCCATGTGAAGTGTAAAAGCGATCGAGAATCTGATTGAGATCTACAGTAAAACAGTCAGTCTCAAGCTGCTCACCTTTCGAGTAAGGACCATACAATCTAATGACATTGGATAAGCAGGTCCGAGGTGGAAGGGAGCAAAATATTGGGGCTGATACTGGAGTTTAAGCCCGCTTGGAATAGTCGTGCCTAAATGATATTAGCGCAGAATCTCGAGTAGTGCACCGTGGATCGCAGACCTCTCCGCACACGAATGATGTAGGGAACTCGAAGACCTGAGGCGCCATCGGCGGCTTCATTACAATCTTGGACCTGGTCTACAAACTCCCTAATATGCTCCTGCATCGTGAACGTATTTGGCATAAAACAAGCGCCATTCGGATCTGCGCACAGATAATTAGCCGTCCGACTTCCTATACTTCCTAGAGTAACGGAAAGATCGCCACAAACAATCAACGGGCTCCGAGGGGGGACAATAGATCAAGCCATCCTTAGCAACGTTAAGGCCATCGCCATAGACATCATCGTCTTTCTCTGGCTGTCTGATGGGGTCGTAGAGGCTAGAGCGCTTTCCCTAGTTCAATCGGAGCAAGGATGCCGGGAAACTGGAGTGAACGGGTGCAATCGAAAACCTCTGGCGCGACCCAGCAATAGTTCGAGGGCCTTTATAACAGGCAGACAAGCCTGGCGAGATGCGCCGAAGGCCTCTGCCAAACATCTTTGTTGTCACGGGAGATGTAGATGTCGAGACAGGGGTGGATATATGGGTATACGAAGTAGTTGGAGGTGGAAGAGTTGTACTGTATGCATGGATAAAGTAGGTATCCAGTACTTTGGAAGTACCCTGTCTGTGTTTAGACCAGTGCAACCTAGGTACCTAGCTTGCCAAATACTCTTTTAATACGTAGTATCCGCTGGCAAAAAGATGAAAAAGTACCAGGAAATAGCACCGCCACACTAGATATGTTGCCTATATCCAGAGGTAGTTCTCTAGAGCGAACGCTCTAGAGGTAGATGAAGCGCTGTAACTGGTTGGAGTTGCTGCTAGGTGCTCGAGTAGTGAAGCTCAACAGCGCCACTATTAGCTAAGCAAGATGTGTCACTGGTGCTTGTTCCTGAGACATGTTCAACTCTCCCCATTGCACTCTGTGAACTGAACTGAACCCCCACGAGCGGACGGAGCCAGGACCAACCCATTTATAGGCATGCAATCATACTTAACCCCCAGCCATGTGAGATAACAATTCGCTCAACCACACCCTACTCCTACACCTTCGTCGAGCTTGAATCGTCCACCAGGCAACAATGACACACCATCATGCTGCCAAAACGAAGAGGACGACCGCCGAAGATAGTAAACGAGTCGCATAATGATATTGAGGAGATAGGAGGCGGTGTTGGGCGCGCCGGTGACTCTTCAGCAGCCATGACAGCTAGGAAAGCTACAACTGGGGGGAGGGGAAAGGGAAAGGGGAAAGCCCCTGCAAACAACGCAGTTCCTGAAGTGTATCGAGACATGCTAGACGAGGCACTCCCAGCGCAGTTTGAAGTGCCAGAGAGGCCGTTGAAAAAGAGAAGGGTCGGTCCTCGAGGCGCTCCTGGAATAGCAAGTAGCTCGAAGCTACCTGACAAGCAAGTTTCCGACGAGGATGATGATGATATCCAGTTCGAGGATGTTCTGGACACAGGCGATCTCGAAGGGTTTGATATCGGCGAGGCGAACACTCCTGCGAAGGAACAGCAGACCGCATATAGGGATCTGGATGAAGAATCGGACGACAATGATTTTGATTGGGATGGAGTGGATTTCGAAAATCTACCCCAAGATCAACCTAGCGGTGATCTTGAATTGACGCTCAATACTATAATGACCCCTCAACCATCAAGAAGTGCCCCCCGGCGGAGGCTAGTTTCGAAGGCTGAGAAGGTTACGCGGCTAGAGATCCATAGAATGCATATTCTTTGTTTATTGTCGCACGTTTCCACGAGAAATGATTGGTGCAATGACTCTGAAGTTCAGAGCTTGCTCAGACCCCTATTGAATAAGAAAGTATTGTCGTTGCTTAGACCTAAATCTGATCTGTCGCAATTCGGAAGAACAGAATCGCTGAAGAGGGGCCTGGAGCAAACTGTGAAGATATGGAAGTCCAAATTTTCTATTACAGCCAGAGGCATGCGAAGAGCACTCTGGGCAGATGATGAGAAGGATCTCCAAAATGTAAGTACTTTTGATATGCACTACAGCATCTCCTATGAATCATAAGTTCTCACAGCTATATAGTATAAATTAGCTGGCCCTGCGGATCTCGTCCTAGAGAAATTGGACTTCCGGGCTGCTGCTAAGACATTTAAAGGCTCCAGAGATTTAGGAGCTCAGCTATATTGTGCATTACTTCGCAGCGCAGGTCTTGATGTTCGACTCATATGCTCACTTCAACCACTGTCCTTTAATTCGGGAGGCCCTCCAATGCCTCCAAGTTCCGTACCACCAACCAAACCTGCTAGCCCCGAAATCAGCGATGAAGGTGATGTCGTAGACATCCAAGACGAGGATTCGCCGTTCGGCAAGAATGGGCCCAGTGCTCTAGGCTTGCCATTTTCACCACGACGCCGGCTTGGCCATCCAAATGCTGCAGATTATAATATGCCTGATATAAGTGCTCCAGTTCGACTTCCGCCCAAGCCAAAACCCCAAACCATTCAAGAATCACCATACCCAGTATTTTGGGTAGAGGTTCTGGACGAAGCGCATCAAAAGTGGTTTCCGGTCGATCCTCTAGTCACGGAAGCCATTGCCAAACCTCGTTCTTTGGAACCTCCGGCAGCAGATCGTGAAAATATGATGTCTTATGTGATAGCGTTCGAAGAGGCAGGCAACGCTCGAGATGTTACGAGACGATACGCCAAAGCTTTCAACGCCAAAACAAGGAAGAATCGTATCGAACCAACCCCTGCGGGCAAAAAGTGGTGGAGTAAAACTATGAGAGCCTATTCTCGAGACTGGACAAGTGACCTAGATCAAATAGAGGACATTGAATTGACAGCAATCGAGACGAGAGAACCAATGCCTAAGAATATCGCGGATTTCAAGGATCACCCGGTGTATGCTTTGGAGCGACATCTCAAAAAGAATGAGATCCTAGTAGCCACACGTGAGAGTGGAAAAGTGGCTGCCGGGCGGGACTCGGGCACACCTGGAAGACGAAAACTGGAAAATGTATACAGAAGGCGCGATGTTAAGATAGCTCGTAGTGCAGATGCCTGGTACCGTCTTGGAAGGGACATCAAGATGGGGGAACAGCCTGTGAAAGTTGTTGCTGCAAAACGAAGACCAGACGAAGATGATATGGGTGGTGATGTCGAGGAACGCCCTGGCACAAACCTCTTCACTGAGGATCAAACAGAGATATACGCGGCACCGCCTGTAGTCAACGGTCGAGTACCAAAAAATTCATTTGGGAATATCGATGTATATGTCCCAAGCATGGTCCCCAAGGGAGGTGTCCACATACCTCGTAAGTCTCACGCGACTGGTATCAACCTCTATCCCTACTGACATATCATAGTCGAAGAAGCAGCTCGCGCAGCTCGACTTTTGGGTGTCGATTATGCTGACGCTCTCACGGGGTTCGAATTCCGCGGTCGCCATGGAACAGCTGTATTGAAAGGCGTAGTGGTCGCCGCTGAGTACCATGAGGCCGTTGAGGCTGTGATAGAGGGATTTAGGGATGAGCGAGCTCGTGAGCAAGAGCGCATGCGCATTCTTGCTATATTTAGAATGTGGAAGCGGTTTCTCTTCGGATTAAGGATCAAGAAGCGTGTTGATGCTTATGCAGGGGATGATGAAGAGGCTCAACCGTCCGAAGATATCGATGATGATGTTGATGAGGAAGATGACAAGGGTTATGTTGACCGTGGTGATGATGATGAGAGTGAGGGAGGCTTCCTGTCTGATGAGGGCGGTGGTGGATTTTTCCATGAGTGAACACTTTTATATTGCTCCAAGGACTATAGGAGTAACATATAATCGAAAGGAGATTGCTCCTGCCGTGATGCCTCACCTAGCGCCGTGATAACCAAGTCTTTGGCCCCCTCCTTATTTGGCAAGCGCCATCAAAGCTCCCTCTCAAAGTTCAATGCTTTCTTAAAAACCGTGATGGATTTATAGCATGTCTTGGCTGAAATACCTGCAGAGCCATATACAATTGGCCAAATTAGCGAATAGTTTCAGCTCATACGCACTTCATGTTTTCTTATAAGGACGTCATGTTTTCTAAATATCGTGAGATCGCCACTGTGGTTCCTCCCCCTTGAAATTGTGGATTTGCATTGCTCTCAGCCTACCAAAGGTTCTACTCATTTTATCGTCTGTGGAGATTCCCCAAATGTCATTTCCATAATGGCACATTCTGCTGAACCAAACAACCCATGCAAACACTGTGCCGTTTTCACATCTGACCACTCTGAAGCCTTCACCGCATCATATTGTAGCCTTGAGCTTGACTACGAAAGGGTTGACATCTTCCCTGAGCTCCCCGAGCTTGAGGCTTCTGCTAAAGATGGCTGTGTCTTTTGTGGGCTCCTGCGGTCCTCATGTCGATTATACTGCCCAGGGGACGATGCATTTAATGGCAAGAATCCATATGAAGGAAGAGTCCAGATCCATGGAGCTGCGTTGAGCACGAGTGCGCCAGAGAGAGGAATAACAACCCTAGCATTCAACATCCGCCCAATAGATACTGCTGATTCTTTAGACTATGTTCCGATATACTTCAATTTTTATTCATGCGAAGGTATGATTGATTATGCATTTTTAATGGTAATCTGGCCAACCTTGCCGTTTAGATACGCCGGCTGGAAGTCAGATCAAGCAACCCGCGCCGCTGCCCACGCCCCTTGATCCTCAAAATCTGGAACGAATGAAGAACTGGATTGAAGAATGCAAAGGCTCGCATGGGAAATGCCAACAACAGCAAGTGCCCCACTTGCCTACACGTGTCATTGACGTTGGCCCGCCAGATGGATCGCATAATCCACGGTTGCTCATTACAGTTGGCATCTCAGGAGATTACGTAGCACTTAGCCATTGTTGGGGGCCACCATCAAAGGTTCAATACCGGACACTTCTATCAAACATTGGGCAGGGGTTACAAGGGATACCGATGTCTAGCCTGCCCCGGAATTTCCAAGATGCAATAACTGTCACCCGAGCATTCGGGTTAAGGTATCTGTGGATTGATTCGATGTGCATTATTCAAGATAGCGAAGAAGACTGGGGATTGGAGAGTAAGCAGATGGATACTGTCTACGGTGCTGCATATTTCGTTATTGCCGCCACATCATCATCCCACAGCGGCTCCGGGTTTCTCGAACGTGAACTTAAACCCTCAGTTCAGATGGCCCTCCGCTGCCCAGATGGTTCTCAAATTGGGCATTACTCCATTCGCCCACAAGCAAAGGCTGGAAGTGGTGCGTGGTTTCAGGACGTTGGAATGTCACCCTGGAACATCCGTGCCTGGACGCTCCAGGAACGCCTGCTTGCAAGGCGGATCATTCATTTCACGACGGAAAAGATATACTTTGAGTGTTATAGTATTGATGCTTCTGAAGAAGGTGATATAACACGGGAAGTGCCATCGGAACAGTACATGTACATGGCTTCCCTCGAACTGAAACATCTCCTTGGGCTCACCCAGCAACTATGGACAATCAAAGAAAGAGATGGCTATGAAACCGCTGCTTATAAGGCGTATATTCTCTGGTACACACTAGTTGCGATGTACACAGGGCGCCAGCTCACCTTCGAGTCCGACAAATTTCCAGCGCTTGCTGGGCTTTCGACTAGAATAGGGGCCTTACTCAATGACGATGACTATTTATTTGGCCTTTGGCGGAAAGATCTCTGCAATGGCCTAATGTGGCAGCCCAATATGATTAATTTCTCACAAGGCTATCCAAGAGTCTCAAAGGGGGTGTTAAGTCAAGCTCCATCTTGGTCATGGGCCGCTTACACGGGCGGTGTTTCTTATTGCTACACGGCACTTGTGAAGGATAGACAGGGGCAAAGCCTTCGTATTATAGACGTCGATCCGCGGACGTCTGGCTTTACTCCACCGCCAACAGATACCCCCGCAAAACTCAAGGTCTCCGGGCTCCTAAAACAGGGGACTATTTTTCGGACAGGAGAATGTAGGGGGCCTCAAGTTAGGCTTAAGCTCATTGGGGAAACTGGAGGGTCATGGGATAATCGCGTGAAGATTAACAGCAAGGAGGTCGGTAACTGCTCACTAGATTGCCGGCATCCCTCGCTGATAGGCGAGGATGTATGGCTGCTTAAAGTCATGAACAGAGAGGTGGAAAACACAGACGATTATGGTGTACCGGCGGGCTTAATCTTAGAAATGGTTGAGGAGGGTGTGTTTCAGCGGGTTGGCCTTTTCAATTTGGATTTTGAGCATGAGAGCGTGTTTGACGATGAGGAATACCGAGAGCTATTGATAATTTGAATAGGATTGGCTTTTACAAGCATGAAAAGGCTCGACAGGCTATAATTGCATGAGGCAAGTTGCGGCTAGTATTTCTTAACTACCAGACCGCCAGGCCCTACACACTATCTGCAGTGGTGGATTTCATAGAATAGCACTCCGGATAAGCAAAAAGCAGTTGATCCTCTGCTGCTTGAACATCCAGTTTATCGTCTAACAGTGTTATCATAGCTATCTATCACCACCGCAGTCACCATTCGTCATCTATATCCCCCTTAAAACTCCAGCACGAGAACAACTCAGGTGCCCCATCAATCCTCTATTGCCACACCTGTGGGAACAAAAACTCCGCGTTCTTAGCACCCTCCTCACCCCTCCCTTTCTCTTTTGTCATAAATTTCAACATCCCAGCCACACTACCCTCCCAATGCTTGCCACCAACTAATGCCTCGTGCCCCTCCTTGCTCAACTCATCCAACACGGCGCCAACTAGCCTCTTCGCATTGTCGCCATTGGCACCCATATTGGCCATAACCATCTCGACGTCGACGTCCTCTGACGAGTGCCAACAGTCGTAATCAGTTGCCATGCAAATCATTTGATAAGATATCTCAGCTTCGCGGGCAAGTTTGGATTCGGGGAGAGCAGACATGTTGATGATGGAACCGCCCCAGGCACGGTACATGTTTGATTCAGCGCGAGTGGAGAACTGAGGGCCCTCCATACAGATTACAGTTCCCTGGTCGTGCAAGACGACACCATCACCAGCTAGGGCGTGGCCGCACTCTCTTACTACCTAAAATATTGAGATATAATCAGTATTGAAACATAAAATGCCTTGCCCTAGGAAGTCGGATATCAATACGAATTAACGTACCTTTGCAAGCTTGTCATCAAACGGATCCGCAAAACCCACATGCCCTACAACACCCTTCTCGAAGAAAGTAAAAGGCCGTACACCTATCCAAGATCATAGCCGTCAGCTATATTCCACGTCCCAATTATTCTCCCTAGAATTCAACCAACCTTTGGTCCGATCAATAATCTGATCTGGCACCACAAAATCCCTCGGCTTAATCTCCTCCCTCAAACTCCCAACAGCGCTAAAAGCAATTACACATCTCACACCAATACTTCTCAGCGCTGCGATATTGGCTCTGTTCGGCACCTCATGTGGTGCGAATTGGTGGTGTTCTCCGTGTCGCGATAGGAAGGCTATGGGAGTGTTGTTGTGCTTGAGGATGTGGATTGGGGCGGAGGCGTGGCCCCATGGCGTGAGAGGGTTGAGAACTGCAACTGGCACATAGCCGGGGAGTTGTTGCAGCCCTGTGCCGCCGATTACAGCGATGTGGACTGGGTCTATGGAACAACAGAGGGTTGTTAGTCGGGTTGGTTATCCGCGGAGCTTGGAAGGGGAAATGATCGTATTTTATTGGGAGTGTGAACTTACCTGAGTATGTGGTTGGTAGGCCGTCCGTCATGATGAGAAATGGGATTTGGGCTTCTGGTTTTGTGTATGATATCTGCGAGTGGGTGGTGGAGGAGGAACGATAGAGGGATATATTTGTATATGTGAAAGAGATCGAGACCCACGTGGTGAAGCTTTACATTTTTCTGGAGCTGCTTACTTACTTCGTATGGCGACTTCGACCCCTCCACGCCGACCCCGCCATATTACGAACTTTTAAGCGAGATTCCGTATATTTCCCCTGTTCGGAGACTTCTCCCCTCCTAATATAAACCGGACACATTATACCTAGAATATAAAGCTTTGAGTGTTAGATCTGGCCAATTCCACTACGATGAGTCTGGTTTACATTTACATCTCCGATGAGGCATGCATTGCATTAAGAGAGCTCATAAGTTCCAAAATCTGCTTTTATTTATTGGGTATATATATCAAGAGCCTCCAGACCCAAAACCGGGTTGTTAGCATATCACATTAGCATATACAGCGTCTTTACGGCCTTCTCAGCCGCAGCAATGTGCCAAGGTCTCCCATCCTTAACCGGATCTACCATTCCCCTGACCCTGGCCAGAGTCGCAAGCCCCCTATAATATCCCAAAATCTCTCGCAGGAGAGATTCATGGAAGGTCCTAGGATTTCCAACGACCTCGCTATGTACAATATTAACTTCGATAACAATAGGTGTATCGTCGCTATATGTCCCGCCTCGTTTGATCAGATATCCGCTAATAAGCGCGGGGTTGAGCTCCAGGAGGGAATTGGAGTTGTTTAATCGGTGCGAGAGAACTGCACCCCAGCTCTGGTCCGTATAGTCTATCAGGCGTGCATCTCTATCCGGTTCCACCGGTGCGTCGCCGGGTGTAGCGGCATTAGCAGTCTCACGAGCAGGTGTGGTTGAATTGTCAGGGGACATAATTGACGGCACAGATTGTGGAGTCGACACAGGGGTGACTGCTTGGGGCCCGTTGCCGCTAATTGTTAGAGTGACGGACGGGGGTAACAATCGTAAGGAAGGATCTGTTTGCACCGCAATCAACGTCAAGTTGATATGAGCATCAGATTCGGTAGCCGCAAGGCCAGTCCAAAAATCTACCTCGGAAGGATCCATAACTCCCACCCTGGCAATCATGATTCGCCAGTGGATTTTCTTGCTAGAAATGAAGTCCAGAGTTGTTTCCCAAATCTCATGAGCGACCTCCGAGAAGTGCATTGAGAGTGGTTCGCTCTTCCGCCCAAGGCAGTACGAAGCAGTCATTTGCTGCGTGCCTCTATTGTCCGTCCATACCGCCGCAACCCACCGATCATCAATGCTCTGCGCATACGCAATATGGAGACATGTGTTCTCTTGGAGGAGTGATGGTGACGGGTATGGGCTTAGTTTGAAATCGATGCTTTTAGGCAGCGGCTGCTCCAACATGATAGCCGGACTCGAGGTTGATGATGTGAAGTCGACGCAACGGTCATAGACCTCCAAGGCAAGACGAGCATACTCCGATGGTAACGGGACAACAATCGATGTCGGGGACGCAACGAAATCCCCCGGAATTAGTTGCAGCACCAGCTCATTGGAAGCCCTCATTTTCTTATCAGCTAACGCTTTCCTATATAGGTTGAAGAGATGTTGGAAGGCGGAGCATATGTGAACGAGAAGCGTAGGGCTGTCGACTGGATATACAAAGTAGACTACGAAATTCTTTTCCTCTACTGTCAGAGAGCAGAGCGCTCGGCTCAAGCGCGCAACAGTCTCCTGGAGGGTTGCCAAATAGCGGGGGCCGTCCTGGTGATCTGACTCAACAGAGAATGGTATGAGGCCATCAACGATATCCTTTGATGTAGCCCTATCATGGTTGCCTAGCCTATACGACTCATAGCTACTTTTCATTTGTTCGAGGAAGGTGTTTGCATTTGTAGAAACACCTGCAATATCCGGGAAGATGCAGACCGCATTGACGTCCTTTCCGCCCATGGATGGAGCAAGTCCAAGATTGTCCCAAAATCTCACCGCAGCTGGGAGGATTGAAAGCTTCGAATCCGATCTCCGTAATTCAAGCTGGGGCGGGGGGAGCGAGAAAGGATTGTTGGATCTCGCTGGGTCGGGGGTGTTCGGGGCCCGTGGATTCATAGGTCGTGGTGGTAGCCGGAGCCCCTGGTTTAGCACCGGTATGCCTTGGATTTCCAGAAAGGAGCGCATTGTGCATGGCGTTATATCTTCAAAAAGTACCTTCGCAACTTTTGCTAGAGTTCGGACAAGCCCTCGGGTAATGGTTGTTTTGTTTACAGGCGTGGGCGACTCGCTGCCAGAAATTCTGGGCAGCTGAAGAGTACCAGATACAGCTTGGTCGGCGAGAATTTGAGCGGTAGCAATGCGTTCAAGATCAGAGAGCGTATCTGATTGTACTTCGGGCTCTGGAGTGGTGAAATAGGTTGTCAATGACCAATCTGCGGGGTCTGCGTCGAAGAGCAGCATTTGCGAGCCGGGAACTGACTGTGGCGTACTTGCAGACTGCTCAAAATCCATAGCCATGGCGTCAAATGAGGCGGATATACTATCTCCTGAACCGTTATCTCCCAGCCAGTTCCGTTCAACTATATTCTTGGAAACGGTGTCCTCTGCGGTGAGGCTGGAATCATCCTGCTCTGATACTTGGCTCATGCAATCGGAGTCCATCAAGAAATCCATTGGATCAGTGGATTCTGGTGGTCCAGCCACATTCTCCTCTACCAGAACGCGTGCAAGATTGGCCGATTCTTGTTCGTTGATTGGTACCCTTCTTCGAGCATTGAGGTATTCTGTTTGAGGGATTCCGAGTGCGTCTAAAGGTTTCAAGTGTTTCTTATCACCAGTGAACGTGTACTGGCCATGGGCACCGTATTTTTTATCAACCGAGGATAAGGTGTTCTCAAAGTTTATCTTATTAAACAGACTAGCTTTTCTAGCAGGTGTTTTAGGCGCTCCTGTGTCGAGTTCCTTGACAAGCTGCTGATATATGTATTCTTGGTTGAAGTTTGGTTTGACGGGGGCTGAGGAAGGCTTTCCTTGTTTGCAAGAGGAGCTGGTCTCGGTGTTCTCTAACATGAAATTTTTGGTTCCGATTTGCGCGACCTGCATTCGGGATGCTTCGAGCTGTTCGCTACTGGGATCTGTAGTATCCTGATTATTTTGGTTGCGCACGATTGCATTCGGCGGCCCCATTCCATTTTCCTTTGCGCTATTAAGGCTAAAAGGATCTTCAAAGGCTAATGTTTCCTGAGCAGTTATGACATTTGAAGGCCCAGGTGTACCAGTCATTTGTGTCGGTTGCACATCGTCTGGCTCATCGAAAAAGTTGAAATCCGCCTCGGTAATATCAGCAGTGCCAAAAAGATCACCGCCCAAGTCCCCAAAAAGGTTGTCGGCATCGTTATCATTGTCGTTAAAATGCGGATTCAAACTTGTTCGCTCTTTCTTTTCAGCAGATGCCCACATATCTACGTCATTTTCTGACATGCCCGAGTTCGTAGGTGCAGTCATTGTACCATCATGAATATTGAACGGGTTAACATTTCCGGGTGTTGATCCTGCACCATCAAATGACGGGGTGACCCCGACGGTATGATGGATGGCGTCCGGAGGAGTGGGATACATGGCGCCAGCATTGCTTCCCCTCCGTAACACGGCAGGTGAAAAGGTGCCAGATTGTAGCGCACGAGCTTCCACTTCAGCTTGCTCGATCGACAGCGCTTCCGCAACTTGCCGTTCCTTTTGACGTTTGAGAATAAGAGCCGCTCGATCATCCTTGCCAGAATACCATTCTTCAGAAAAAGCAAGAGGATCCCGGTTACCAGAAATGGGCTTTTCACTAGCTGGTAGAGTCCCAGAACTCGCAGTTTGGAAACAGAGAGCAGCTGGCCAAGGAACGACCGTTCGGCCCTCGAGTATGGGGATGCCTTGATATTCAGCATTCAGATATGGAGAGTGACCAACGAGAATCTGTACCAAGATCCATCCACCACTCTCAATTGGAGCTGTATGTATTCCCTTTGCAGACAACCATTCAAGGCAATTCGATTGCCAGGTTTTGAAGGTAGCACCGTCGAGAGTGATCGGCCGAGAATCCGAAGTGACTGATGAGGCTGGGGCTGTCAACAACTTTGCCTTGTCATCTTGTTGGCTATAGTACTTGGCTGCGTTTCCGCCAGGTGCCAGCCATAGGGCCGCGCCTGGGGCTAGCTTATCTGCTGCTGCGGAATCGTTAACAAGACCTTGCAAGCCAGAAGCGGCATCAGAATGAGCCTTGATAACAAGTGTTCCTAATGACGTCAAACTAATATCCAACGTTGCTAGGGTGGTGGCGTTTGCTCCCTGCGGCCAAGTTTTGTCTGGAGATTTAGGATAACCGGATATTAGAGTCCGGGGATTTAACGGAATGAACCCCTCGTCACGGCAGAGGAGATAGACGAGCGACCCAAGCGCTGCCGATATGAAGTTCTCATGGACATCTTTCATTAAGGGCCACATATCCTCTGTCTTGTTCGGCGATTTGAGTCCGGGGGAAGTTGCTGATGGCTCAAGAGAAGGATTGAGCAACGCGTTGGCCGATACAGATCTTGCATTGAGAGCTTGAGCATTTCGCACCGGATTCTCGAGGGATGATGAAGGGGATGAATTACTGCTTGCGGAATATAAAGCTGGAGTGGCTTGCTTGCTCCTTATAAGGCTCGCTGGTTCAAAAATGCCCTTCGCCTTAACAACGAGCTGGACCCCTTGCGCCTCTCCAATCCCGTTTTCCGTAACAATACCATTATCCCCCGGGCGATCGGCCGAACTGTTGGACGCATTGGTATTTTGGAACACCCATATTCCATCTCTAAGGGTGTCGTGGTGAACTAATTTCCCAGCTTGTCTCCAAGCTGCTTCGGCTCTCTGAAGAGGCTTCCTGGCAGGACCTGGGTAGCAGGCGTCCGGTTCAAGATATTCGTACTTTATCGAAGCAAAATTATTCTGGAAATAGAGTTAGCGTATTCATTATATTATATCTGGGAGCAGGCAACCCTCACAAATGACAATACATTCGTCCGATACTCGCCAGGATCCATATCGCAAGGAGTCGCAACTCATAAATGGGGTGTATCACGACGCCCAAACTGGCATCAATGCCGGATGATTAATTGATTAATTGCACACCAAGAGCAGGTCATTCGGGGCCGTCTCGAACCCGGGTTGAGGCTTGTACGAAGCTAATGCTGTGTGGCAGGAGGATGTTGGACTTCTGAATGGCGTAGCGGATGTGAGATTCGCGGGGCTCCATCTCAGCAGGCGACCAACGCTGCTAACTGGCGAGCTGGGATAGCTTCATCTGGTTATGGCTCAATGCTTAGTAGGTGGTGTTTGTAGGCCGTGAAGGTCGTTCGTGGAGCTGTTCGTCCGAAGAAGCGTAGTCTGGTGGTACTACACTGTTCTTGTATTATACTTCGTACGCCGTCGCGCTCGCGCTCGCCTGTGCTTCTGCAAGGTGCTGCGCCAGTGGTCAAGGTTGGTCCCGCACGCTAATTTTATCTCCCTCGGCTCCCTTATCGGCGAAAAATAAATAAATTTCGACCACCAGGATTTCACGTTCAAGCTTGCTCCGCCAGTTCACCAGCGCTGACATCGCTGACGCCAACACTCAGCGAACATTATGAAGCTCACAAATCCCAATGATGTGCCGGTGTATACCATATCGGGCGCCTCTACTGCGCGGCCGCTCCCCGACTGGCTCGCCCGGCAACGGAAGCGCAGCTTAAAGAACGACCCAGAGTATGCCAATCGAGTCGAGCTACTCCAAGATTTCGAATTCGAAGAAGCCAGTAACTGCATCCGGGTCAGTGAAGATGGGGAGTGGGTGATGAGCACTGGCACCTACAAGCCGCAGATTCATACTCACTACCTTCCGCATCTCTCCCTCTCGTTCGCTCGACATACCGCGTCCCTTAACCACTCATTCATCCTCCTCTCGTCCGACTACTCCAAGTCTTTGCATCTACAAACCGACCGAAGACTCCAATTTCACACTCCTATGGGTTGTCATTATGAGACTCGTCTTCCAAGATATGGCAGAGACCTTATATACGATAGGCAATCGGCTGAAGCTCTGGTTCCTTCGGTTGGCGTCAATGCAGACGGCAGTGGCGAAGTATACCGGCTAAACCTTGAGGTTGGGAGATACATGAAGCCATACCAAGTAGATGTGGGAGGTGACGATTTAACGACCGCAGGAGGTGGTGCGCTGCAAGGGGGAATAAATACTGGGAGTGTTAATACGGCAGCGATCGCAGAAGATAGCCATAATCTGCTCGCCTTTGGAACGTCCATTGGAACTGTCGAGTTTTGGGATCCGAGATCAAAAGCGAGAGTTGGCATTCTTCCGACGCAAGATGGGGAAATCACGGCTTTAGACTTCGACCGGTCAGGCCTTTCCCTTGCGACCGGCTCCTCTGAAGGGCTGGTGCAACTTTTCGATCTCCGGCGGCCTGTGGCAATGCTGCGCAAAGATCAAGGATATGGCTATCCCATTAAAACGTTGATGCATATGACGACGTCCTCTCAGGAAAAGAAGATTCTTTCAGCCGACAAACGGATCATCAAGTTGTGGGATGAAGCTGATGGTAAGGCTTGGACATCAGTCGAACCAGCGGTTGACATCAACTCCGTGGCATGGTGCAAGCAGAGTGGCATGATATTAACGGCAAACGAAGGACAGCAACAACATGCCTTCTTCATTCCCCAGCTTGGCCCAGCACCAAAGTGGTGCTCTTTCCTAGACAATATGGTTGAGGAAATGGCAGAGGAAGCTCCAGCCGAGACCTATGACAACTACAAATTCTTGACACTACCCGAACTCAAGGCGCTCAATCTAGGCCATCTTATTGGGACAACCAATCTACTGCGGCCATACATGCATGGATACTTTGTTGCCTCGAAACTTTACGAGGAGGCCCGTCTCATTGCAAATCCATACATATGGGATGACGAGCGGACGAAGAGAGTTAAAGAAAAGGTGGAGAAAGAAAGAGCTAGCAGGATCAGAGGCGGCAAGAAGGTCAATGTTAACCAGAACTTGGTCGACAAAATGCTCAAGCGGCAAGAACGGAGGCAGACAGTTGACAAGGAAATGGGTGTGCTGGGTGACGAGCGATTTGGCAAGCTATTTGAAGACGAGGAGTTTGCTGTGGATGAAAGGAGTAGAGAATTCCGGGCTCTAAACCCTAGTACCAAGGTTGGAGATGCCGGCCCCTCGAAGGTCGCAAACGACTCCGACGAGCCAAGCGAAAGTGAAGATAGCGACGAAGACGCAATTATCTCGAAGCCAGCGGCCAAACCCAAGCCGGAGATGCGTATTTCTTCTTCATCTTACAAGAAATCGGGACACCAGAGGCAAGACCGAGCTCTAGGATCGCGCCAAGTTGGTACGGGTCGGACCGGCCGAAATCAAAACGAAGTGGTTGGCGAACGGTCAATTACATTTGCACCAAGCTCAGGAAAGAAGGAGATTGAGAAGGCGAAGCCAGTTGAGCGGAAGGGCAGACGTGATGAGGGCAGACGAAGTGCAAGCGGCAACGTATTTAGGAGGTTATAATATTTTTCAATTTCCAAGGATATGTGCAAGCTTTACAGCCACCTAATATTTACTCGAAGAAGTGGATATCAACAACCAGGCGCCAACGCTGAACCGACCCAAACATCAAAACATAAAACATCAAGGGTTTGCCTGCAACGGTCATCCACCGAATTTTCTACCCCATTTGGACTGTTGCGGTGGCTCACTCATCTCAAATGATGAGAGCTTGGGCTTCCCCTTCTCGACGTCGACTGGCGCTCTAGGCGTATCCGGAACCTCGTTTATCCTGGTCAACCCCCGAGTCGATCCCCGACGTGGATTCAGTGCATCTTTTGGGAACGCCGTCCTCCTAGGGGTCAGAGCAGTTGCCACTCTCCTTGCCGATTTTCGGATAGTCTTACGGACTTCCCATGATCTCTTTTTGGCATAATACCATAGCACTGACGTGACAACTGGGCAGATGTTAATAAAATGTCAAGCATGAAGTGACATGGCAATGCCTAGCGATTTTGGAACCTACCTCCGAAGACGCATACGGAGACCGCAATCACTATGATTGCAATTATTCCACCTTTTGACAGAGTAATTGAACCCGAATCTGGACCCGCTGCTCCAGCAGTGCTATCCCCGTTCCCAGCGGATGATCCTGCATCTCCTGGTGCCGGACCTATAAAAAAAAAGTCAGCACTTCCAATCGGCTATATATTTAAGTTTTGGGACATCCGACTCACCTTCTCCCGGTTGCTGAGGCACCGAAGTGGCCAGGGTGGAAAATAACGATGAAGCAGCGCTTGCAGACATCTCGGGCGTCAGAGAAACGGATGATGTTGGAGTAGGTTGGGAGGAAGTTATGGAATTTGTATTTTGTGCGGCGACTCTGAGGAAGAACAGGTTCAGCAACACGCTGAGGAGGAGTATGGTTCTCATGTTGGTAGATAGTCTTGCAGGCACTATATGAAAGGCGGAATGAAAATGACCCAGCCGCCGGCGCTCGATGTGACAGTGATCAAAACTCAGCAACAATGCGAGACTGGTTCTCTGCAGTTGACGAGAGTGTGATTGCACTCCTCGATGTGGAAGTGCCTGTTGATTTATCAAATCGCAGCGGCTGCATCCAAGCCTATTATTGGGCCCATGGCCAGAATACCTCGCGCCCTAAGATGTTTGAAACCCAGCACAAAGTGAAAGCAGCGGCCAAGGGCATCCGAGCGTTGCCAGTGAGAGACTGTAAGTCTGACTGCTCACCAGTGCTTCTGGCCGCCATTGGGCAGCGCAACACTGGGCAACACTGGGCGGCGCTGGTGGTCAGCGGCTACGACGTCGCCAACTCTATTTCGGTCGCTGCCGGGCCAATGGTGGCAGCGCGGCAATAGGATCCTTTCAGCGACAGGCAATTGATGCAATAATCAACGACGAGTCGATGACCACGCTGGTTACTTACCGCCAGAACCTGCCACAAACCCGCCGCGGTCGCGACCGCCGACATGGGATGGGCTCTTGGGAGTGCTATTTCCAGCCTCGCCCAAGGCCGGTGAGGTCTTGAGCGTATATATCCTGTGGCGTGGGGGATCTCGGTGGCGACGATCCCGATGCACTCTGCGCGTGATGGGACGTCTTGTCTGGCGCTGGGATGCCTGTTCGAAGGTTCTTATTATCAATCCAGATAAGTCGCTCAGGTCGCCTCTCCAGCCGGTAGTTAACGTACCTAGGTAGTTAACGCGCGTGGAGGACTTGGCTTCACGATAATAATGACGATCTGCTGGCAGCCTGTCTCGAGTCCTAATCACGAGGAGGACGTAGGATCGACATGGCAATATCGCAATATCGCAATCTGCCAATTGGGACTTGGTTTGGTATTGGTTTTCCTCCGCTCCACTTATGTTCTCAGATGTCAACTGGAGCGGCATCACGAAGTATCGTCAGCGCCATCGGGGAAGTCGTTTCTCGGGTTCTGTCCGTCCTTCTCCGTATCCAAACAATGCTTCGTGCAACCAATGCAGGCAGCGGTGGAGAGTATCCTTCGAAGTACGAAGTACAGGCCATAATATTAGCAATCATGGAAATGACTCCTGGACTTAGTAGGGTTTTTGCTGCCATTTCACAGTCAGGAGGCGGGAAAACCAGCGGAATCCATCATTTCCCCCAGATGTCCCTCCAGCTAGGCTGGGCTGTTCCCGTCGAAATATACCGGTATAAATTATAATTCTCTAAAACAGTAACATTCCATAACAGATCTATTCTTGAATCATTACTCCGTACAAGTAGAACCCGTTTATATTCTACCTAGTATAGCCTCCATGGAGTCGCATCTTGGTTTCTATCGTGCGCCTTTCATCTATCGCGGTCTGCTCCCGGTTTCGTCTGCAATACAACCCAAGCAATGCCAATAGTATGGCGAGCGCTGAAATGATTCCATGATTCCGATCAAGTTGATGATTTGGGATAAAAGAATTTGTTTTCCAGCAATAGCAAAGGACAATTATCCGGAGAGTCAAAGCGCAAACTCAACCCAACACCCACGTTTTCAGCTTCGGATCTCTCAACTTCCGTCTCAAAATTAACTTATCTATCTATAAACATGCGGGGGATATCCCGTTTTCTTCAAGCAATGTATTCCAGATACCAGAGAGACAATGCCACCCAGGGCTTTGTGGAAGCCAGATGGACTCCCTCTTGACCTTCTCTTGCGCGAGTTTCGATATCCTTTGCCATCTCCAGAATGAGTGGTTTGGGGTCCAACCGTGCACGTGACATCTCATGTGGCCGTGGTGGTGGGAGGGGAATAGCTTCCTTCCGAATTGGGCACGATGAATGGTGATGGGTAACTGTGTACGAGGTTTGCCGACTCGTCTCTTCTCACTTCTCTCTCTTCTCTATTTTCAAACCGTCAGACTTTATCTCTTCGGGGTTCTTCACTATCTTCATCTTCCTTTTTCTCATATGTTGTCGATAATCACAGCCGCATCGAGTAAGGTAGACTCCGGCATTCCCAAGACTCCCAGTTCCTGGAGATAGAGGCAGGCGCCCGAAAAGTATTATCAGTCCCCATCCCTTGGCGACCATTTGCAAACTATCTAGGTGTACTTGTGTCGTATGCCTGCAACGGGGGCCGAGCTAGGTATCCGCTTCTGAATAACTGACAAGGCGGGTAGGTGATGAAATCCTACAAAATGATACAACGTATTGAATTTCTGACAAGCTTGTGCCGCTAGTTACGATTCAAGATGCTAGACCCGGAAGAGCAAGAGAGTCAAATCGTGGCTCGGCTCCACAACCCACCGTCAGATGACACGGAGCTTGATGGGGATGATACTGCGCCTAGCCCGAATGACCTTGACGAGGAACATAATAGTCTAAGATACCGGGTGGACGAGACTCAGTTCGTCGCCATAGAGCTTGAATCTCAAGTCCAGGAGAGCAGCTTCTATCGTCCCATCATGCGGCCCGAACCAGGTACCACCGACGACATATCTCAGGGCTTCAGGTTTGGCCTACCAGCCAAACCCGCAATCGGTCGTTTTAGCTACGGCAGACCACAGAAAGAAACACTTGATCGGCATCATATTGACAGGGTCGCTGATTCGGTGCCTGTCCATCAGCCGATCAACATCATCCGTGCCGAAGCTCCTCGTCCACGCCCGGATTCCCGATCAGTAGCTGCTGTTGAGAAGTCTTTAGCACAAACCGTACGGCCAGAGCCACTCACCAAGTCAAACTCAGCGGTAGATCTAGATCCAGGGACAAGAGTTGAAGATATTGGCTTCAACCAGAAGAAGAAAGGGGCGTCAGTCGTGTCTCGGAGACCTAAACTTAGGCAACATTCCTTTTCGGAAGATGCAAACACTCAGAGATCTAAAACTCGAAGGCATCCATTTCCAGAGGTGGCAAACATTAGTCAGTTTGATCAGTCCATTGAAACGCCCACAAGGCATCCAGATCAGCTAGTGAACTCGGACAACCACACTTCAGATGTGTCTGCGCATCTAAACCCTTCATTAGATGTGCACTTTGGCGCCGGTCTATCTAGCCAACCCCATAACGTCGCTAGACATCACCCAGGTCTGCTAGAGACTGGTCGCAGCTCGACTCGAAACTCCTTTCCCGATCATGTCCCGAAAGCGTTAGAGACCAATCACCAATCAAACAAGTCCCGCGATATTATTTTGCATCAAGATGAGCTCCCCATGAATAGTAGGCCATTATCGCGAAACTCCACGAGAGATCATTGCCCGGACTTCACTCATCCTCCGTATCTGCACCCAGAATCCCAACTTCCATCGCAGATTTCATGTGGGACGCAGTCTCGTCCACAGTCAGCCAGTAATATTCGAGTTGCTATAACCAGGCCTCTAAATCCTAGAGACCTTTTACCACAAAGTACTATTGACTCCCCCACTCGTCATTCCCATCATGCAGCCAAAGTCGGAAGGCCGACAGACAAGCACCATGCGACTCGCACGCTACTTTCTAATTCAACCGGCGGAAAATCTACCCTTTGGAATCAGGAACGAGCCGAAATGATTGCTCGATACCCTTCCTTCTTAGAAGAAGTAATGAAATACAAGACAATAGCGGAGGACTACCAAGCCAAGGATGCGTATATCGAGTCGCAAGAGAAAGACATTGAGAAGCTCAAGCGCTCAGAAGATGAACTTAGAAAAAGATCCGAATCACTAGAAGCAGCGAATCTTGCCCTGGAGGAGAGGGCTCGAAAATGCACGGAACTCGGCTCGAAGTATAAGGAACACATGAACAAAGTCGTACAGTGCCAGGAAATGCTAGTAACTCAGGCAAAGGACATGCGAAAAGTTTCATCGCAGGCCATTGCTACCTATGCTGCACATCAGACTGCCTATTCTATAAATGAAGCTGCCACCACGAAGATCACGGATGCACTCAAGGCCATTAAAGAAACGCGGCTAGAAGTGGACAAATCGGTAGCTGACGAGAAATCTTTGCTGCTTAGCACGCAAAAAAGGACAGAAGAGATAGCAAAGAAGCTTGTATTAGGCAAGTCACTTCGCTGATTAGAAAAATTTCAAATTCTGACATATACAGTTTCAACCGAGAAAGAGCAGCTTTCGGTTAAATTAGTAGATGGTACGCCACCTATAGCTTGCTAACTACTGTCACTCTAACTTTGAACAGCTTTGAGGACAAATGACCTCCTAAAAGAAGACCTCCAGAAAAATCTTATAGAACTGTCCCGGGAGCAACACCATTCCGAACAGCTTCACCTACAACTCTCAGGCCAGTTGAAAGCGCACAGGGAACTTGCTGAGCTTTTACGGAAGATTCCAGTAGATGTTGCCCATCAATTAACAGGAAATGAAACTGTTTTGGGGCAGGTTTTGGCTTTAACAAACATAACACATGTTAAGTAAGTCCAGTCCAGTAATTTGAGTAACGGCCAATTTGTTATAGATGCTAATTTACTCAAGGCTTGATGAGCTCACTACTGTTATCGAAGACCTGAATGATCATGAGCCAGAGCCACCGTCGTCATTGATAGCCTTAATCCATGATTTATTCGATAGGAAAGCATTTCCCATTATGTCACAAAGCATGCTCTCTAGTTGCTAACAGTTGTACTTCTATGCAGACTTTTAAGTGAACTACAAGCTTCGGATAATAATAAAGGTGCTCGACAAGAGTGTATCCTCAAAGAATTTGAGGATTTGAAGGTGCTGGTCCACCAATTACAAGGCGACACTCAGGCTCAAAATGCCTTCAACGCCCAGATTTCCAAGCTACGCGAGTCCAATGCGGCCCTAGAAGCTGATAATAGTGGCTATGAACGGGATCTCCAAAGTTTGGCCCGGCAGTTAGACGAGATGCGGCAAGACTTTAGCAATTGTCGTGATCAATTATCGGTAAAATCGCACGATCTTGCGGTCCACCTTGCTCTCCCAAAAGAAGACCCGCGACATGTCACTAAAATTCAGGAGCTGGAAAGTGCGAACTCCGGCCTCCATGATCAGTTAAACTCTAGAACTGAAGATGTATTTAAAATTGAGGAGGAACTGAGGTGGATTCGAGAAGAACTCAAGGAAGCAGGAAACCAGATGCAACATCTCGAAAAGGAGAAGAAAGAACTTCAGGCAGCTCTAACAGCGGAAGTGGGACATGCTAAGAGAGCCAAAACGGTAGACGATGAAAAGCTGCTCAAGCTCAGTTCAACTACAAAAAATCTAAGAGATATGTGCGCGGATAAGGATACACAGTTGAAGTCTATCAGGGAAGAGCTACAAAAGCTTAGAGTCGAGAACGAACTTTTAGCTAATAATACCGACGCGCACCAATCCGAGAGGGCGTTGCTCGAGGCGCAGGTGCTCAAAATCGTAGAATCCCAAGAAAGATTGGAGACTCTATGCGTAGACTCTGACACTCAGAAACGGATAATCGAACTTGGATCGGTTGGCGACGACGTTCGGAAGCTCGCTACTCGAGTTATTGAAATAAGAGATAGTACTGATAAAGACATCGAAACTCTGTCGACTGCCCATTTAAAACTTGGCGACGACATTCGGAAATCAGAGGACGACAATGCTTCGCTCTGGAAACAGATCGCTGAACTACAAGTCCAAAGCAACCAAATCCACATGCCATATGGCAATACCAAGATTCCCCCGCCTGCCAGGTATAATAGCCAGGTCGGCTCTATCCAGTCGCGATCCCAACGGAAGGCGCTCCAGAGCATCTTACCACCTATGATTCCAAATCAAAAGGCTGCTGTCAATCTACCATCATCGCCAACAGACTCCTTGTCTCCGCGATCTCAGGCTCATGCGGAAGATGATGCAATTCTCAACCCGAATCTTGGGTGTCCGAAGCGTGCTCTTCGCACTGCTGTAAACAGGAAGCTTCAGTCAGACTTAAAATCCCACCAAGGATCTCCTCACCCAACTTCACCGCCACAGCACCCTTCTAGCTGGGGAAATTTAGAACAATCCTGCCAGCCTAATGAAATTCCTGAAACTCAGCAATCTAGTCCGCTCAATGAAATCCCTGAAACTCAACTCTCGCAAGATACTGAGCTATCCCTATGGCCGGAAACCAACTTCCAGCGGCCGCAAGAGCTCACATCTAAGCCATCTACGAGGAAGGCATCTAATAGAAAAAGCATCAGTAGCCGATTGACATGCCAACCTAAAGAGTCTAAGGTAACTACTCGGGAGGTACAAGACAGCCAATCTCAGTTTCAGCAGCGAGGCACTACGTTAATTCTGGGAAATGGGCGCCAGAGTACCAGTTTCCATGATCCGTCGACCAAGGAGAGAGAAATTACCACGTCATATAATGATGTAGATGTTGGGCCTTTTAGCCGACTAGCAACACAAGAACGGGTACAGCGACCGGCTCTCGATCAAACATTGCCTTCGTCAACTCAGACAATGCCAATAATGAGACCACCCTCAGCAGCGGGATCTACTATTTCAACTATGAGCCCTTTGTCAGATCTTGAAGATAGGATGCATGATTTGGAACGAGCGGATGGGCATGCGTCTGATTGGGGGCACAACAAGGGAACCCCTAGATCGCATACCTGGACCACAGCTACAAATCCAAATCCAGAAAGTCAAAGAGTAAATTCTTCTACATCTCAGGCACTCATAACACCTGGAAAGGCTACCCAAGCTCAGGGGAAACAAGCCAAACGCAGCGAGCCGAACCATCGCCAGAAATTAAATCTGAAGAGCGCTTTGAAGTCGAACCCCTGGGGTCCTACCATTAATGAATCGAGTGCTAGTGCCGTTAAAGATCCTTATGAGATCCCCAAGCTCCAGCCTCTACTACCAAATCCCACATCACAGAACAAGGTTGTTGGACAAAACATCAACAAAGGCCGTTCGTACAAGCGCGTTGTGGAAGGCAACCATGGCAAATCCAGCACCTCCACCTCAATCTACACCCATCACCCTGCCATACCTCAGCAGTCTCCCATGGCTGGAGTACCTCGTCGCAACAGGAGTAATAGAGCCAAAAGACAATCAGAGACAGATGCTTCCGACAGACCATCCAAGGTTCCAAGGATTTCGCTACCCATTGGCGGTCTTGTGCATCAGTCCTAATTCCCTGGAATTGAACCAATTCATTCCAATCATTTTCCTATTCTGAGTGTGAGCGGTTGGGGGATACGTTAAATTCTGTCGATAAATTGCGTTTGTTATCCCTCTAACTATGGCGCTATAGTTAAAGGGTAGTTGTTCTATAACTTACAGGCCACGGGAGATTTTCCGAAGTCTTGCATGCAAATATCAAAGTGCTAATATTGATATCTTGCTTTGATGTACTTTGTATTTGCTTAGCTTAGCTCACACGCTCTATGAATGCCGCACTAATTATTTCTGTACTAGCCTGAGGTAGTTGCGAAAATGTATTTACCTGTGCTTTTGCATCTAACTTCTAGCAATCAGAGGATTTTGACAGGATATAATGCACGCGGATTGAAGGTGCGTGTATTGTATTGGCCCACAACTACTGATGCAGATTATCTACATCATTCCAACTATAGAACCCGGTGCCCGCTCTATAAAAAGCTCAATATCTCAACACCAAAGCTTTGTACTGTACAATGACTTCCCAAACCTAAACGCCGATCCATGTATCGTCATCCGGCCTACTCATACACAATACCAAGAGACCAGACCGCCACCTAGAATGAGGTGGTTTTCTCGATCCTTCACCCGTGTGGCCGCTCTCTAGCCTGTGCCCCTGTGTTGCAGTCTCAGGGTGGGCGCGTAGAATTGCCCAATTTATTTGCCGCCGCGCTTTTGTTCGAGAAATAAAACTTTCTTCCGGACTATAGAGGGATCAGTTAGCGATTGATTCCCACAGCAGGTCTGTAGTTTAGCCATCGAGCGAGGCTGTCCGTCGTCTTTGATATATGAAAACAGCCTCCAGATCAATCCTGTGTATGTTCTTCCACACAACACGCCCACAAATCACAATCCGCAAGCGCTGTACATCTCTCGGCCATCTCCGCTCCTTTTAGGCTTTCTCTCTATTCCTCCATCTCGGCATCCAAATTCTTTCGCCCATTATCCAACCACCCGTATCGACCCTCGAGCCATCCCAATTGCACAGTGTAAAGTAAGATATCGAGATCTGAACATACCGACAGGATCGTATTTTAGCATGCTGAGTGGTCGATGGGTACGCGGTCGCATCAAGGTCTTATAGTAGCCTGTGAGAGCCATCGAGACGAGGCGCACCGCGATGGTACGGGACTTGGCTAGAGGTTGCGATGTTAGCTTTAGGGTCGAGATATAGGGGAGCGAAAAGGGAATTGAGAGGCGTACGTTTTTTCGCCATGATGGCACTGTAGAGAAGGCGAATGAATCGGAGGATGTTAAAGCGGGATGCGTGGAGTGAGGTTGGTGATCTCCGGAGGATGAGCTAGGATATATTTTTGTTGTGGCCTTGAATTTGGGGCGCAAGGACTTGTGGCCTTAGAAAGTGGGCCTCCATCCCCCCTATTTCGTTCCTCAAGTAGCCGAACCCGTCTCCCTAAAAGTTGGTCTCCGCAGCCTCTACGAAGCAAGAGATCGGACATCATTATAAAAGCAAAATTGATATCCTGACTTTATAAGAAAGAAAAAGGAATTGGTCTAAAATAAGAGAAAATATGTCGGAGAATGTGGTGGTGATAGTAAATGAGCTGCTATAATTCCAATTGCTCCAGTCTAAGAGAGGCAATTCGAGCGCGCAAAACTCTCTCGCCTACTCACGACCCACAGTAGGTGAATTAAAAAATCTCAGCATCACTCATAAAGGCAGGATTCAGAAAAAATAGCAAAAAGATTGATTATCACATTTCACATACCCCAGAAGCAAAAGAGTTCAGCCGACTCCTCGGAGGAAGGAAGAATGAGAAGACTGGCAAAGAGGTTTCCAACAAACGCCCTCAAATTCAGTTAATATTGTCATCTTTAGACCTGAGGGAATTGACCCTGCTCACCCAGCATTCTAGTATCTCGAGCCTCTACCCTTCACAGCCTGCACATTGCAAGCAGGACCTGCATTGAGCCCACTTCGTTATTAACATCACCGATCCATCCCAAGCGACCCTCTCCAAACGGCTTAAGGATGACCGCCGCAGCCTTATCATCAGTCTCATCATCCTCCCTCACAAACACACGATCCTCCATATCAACATCCTCGAGGAAAGCAGCCATCATTTTGTAAGGCTTAATGGCATACGGACCCTCCCAATATCTCTCCGGATGGCCTAGATTAGGAATGCAAAGGTGCTCGCTATAATCCACATATTTCCACGGTAAACCCCACGCGTTTCTGATGAACTTTTCGAAATTGATAGGCTCGACCATGGTGCTGAAGAGAGAGCTCATGATGAGCGTGCCGCCAGCGCGTACCCAAGCCACTAGTTTGACGATGATAGGAGCGATAGCGGGATACTTCGTCATTCTGGGATCAGTGAGGATGATTGCTTTGACGCCCTCGAGCTGAAATTCCGAAGACATGAAATCGGCGGCGTCCGCGTTGCACAGTACTTGAACGACGAGCGCTTTGGATTCAAGTTGGGACCTGAGTTCCATGAATTTGTCCTTGTGTCCGTGATAGTCTTGATCTTCGTAGTGGTGTCTATCGAAGGCGAATAAAACCACTCTTGATAGGATGTGATCCATTTCGAGATTCTGCTTTGAGATTCGACTTTGAGATTCGGCTTGGTGGAAGGGTAAGGAAGTGGGGTGGTTGTGAGAATGAGAGAATTGCCTGCGAAAATACAGGAGCGGTCGCGAATGCAATCACCTTCCACCTGGAAATTTTGGGAAGTTATTCACTCCTTACATGAAGATTCGGAATGTCACTTATTTCTAACCCCTATTGTAGAACGAGCTCATCACTTGTGGAGTTTCAGACGATAGAAAAACTTCTAACAAGCTCCTAGCAAACGAGTTTCCTTTAGCTGAAGCAAAATACTGGTAAGTAGGAAGTCTACCTTGCTTGGGTTGGATCCCAGGAAATCACACTGGAGGAACTACCACTGCAAAACATAAGACATAGTAAGGCAATGATAGAATATATGTCGAAATCACGCACGGGATTAGATGTATACCTAAAGTATCTAAATCCTTAAGCAACTGCTGTTGGAGACCGTAAGAAGAAAACTGTTTTCTTACATTTATAGAGACTTGTTTTGAAAAGAACCTTTAAGAGCTTCGAAGTTAGGGGTTCGAAGAGGACAATCATATACCGTACGGATCGGGAGGCGTCGGGAGTCGTGGAGAAGGCTTTAACTTTCCTCAATTCACCCTGTAACATAAATCGATCTCTGCGTACTTAGCTTTGTTAACAATTTCACCTTCGCCTTCTGATCTGAGATCCTGTTATGTTACTCTTGAGTAAAGAGCAAGATCATTGTAGACGAGTTACTCAACATCACCTTACAACACCTCGAGGATGAGCGAATCCGAAGATCACCTACCTGACGCCGACGAGCTCTCCTAACCAAGTCAAGATAACCTGCCCAGTGCCTTTGCTGAGTTTAAGCAAACACTGCCTCTGACTCTGAAGATGGGAAGACTGCCGACATCGGTGAGCTAGCACCTTATAGTATCCACAACGGGGCACAGCTGTGAAGAATTTGAAGGACGGAGATATCTTCGAAGGGGTCCTGCCGCGAGACTTTTAAAGGAGCTTGATTTGGTGCACGAGCTCAAGGTTGACAGATAGAATTGGTTTAACAAACTGGAATTACTTGACTGACATCTTCTATCTATCTAAATGTCTCCATCTAGGTATGTAAGCTTCCGCAAACGTAGCGTTGTATAAGCTCACCTAGAACGTCTGTAGCATCTCGGTGTAAGCCCTTCCACATCTTCGTCGGCAGCTTTCTCGGTAGTTTTTCGAACTTCACCGTAAATTCCTCGGCTCCCTGGGGGAATCCTGATGAGCTTTTAAGGGTTTAACCTCGTATTCTATAGCCTGGTCGTCCAAGGGCTGCCGCAGAACAACATGTGAATGACTTGCTATTAGTTCCTTGATGAACTTGTTAAATTTTCCGGCGTGCTCATCATGTTATGGCGAGCCTTCCATTATTATGTGGCGCATCACGATTGAAACCCCCGTCGCCAGGAATAACCATCCCCCATCTCCAGCCGCATCTATCGTGTCCTACCTCCATCTTGTTAGGGCCCGCCCCGGATAACCTTAAGTCTTACTACAATCCCCCAACCGGTCTCGCTCCCAAAAATTCCAAAATCATTCTCTGTTCGAAATAAAACCTCCTCTGCCTTCACGTCCATGATAACTTTATCCTCCCTCGGACCAGGGGGCGCCGTTTTAACATCCCGACCAACCTCATAATTCCCCATTTCGTTCATCGCTGCTGTTTTCACAGCGGACTTGGCACGGCCCCATAATCCCCTCGTCGACTGCTGTGGCTGCTGCTGCTGGGCAACTTGTTCCTTCCTCGGCGGCAAACCCCTCTCAGATGGCGGCGGTGGTGGAGGTCTTAGACAGGCGGCAAGTCTCTCCGCCATTTCCTCGTCCCTCCAATACCACATCTCGTCCGCATCTCCCTTCCCCTTTACCCTCACAACAACATCACACGTCCCCTCATCCGGATTACTACAATCAAAAGCGGCCGGTACGGCTTTCTCATCTGTTACCCCAGCTGCGGGGATTAGGATTAATGTCCCTCTTCGACGGCCGGAGCGAGCGAATGTGGATAGGTAATCCTGGATTTCATAAGTGAGAAGGGAGAGCACGTGTTCGCTGTGGGCGTGCGAAAGGAGGGTGGCTTGGGTTTGTTGGGTGGATATTTGGGTTGTTAGGCTAGCGAGCTGGGAGTTGATCTGGGACGAGTAATAGCTCGAACTGCCGCTGCTGGGAGAGCCAATTTCGCTGTAGGAGGGTGGTGGAGCATCAGGTTCTGAAGATGGGGGAGGGAAAGGATTCTTGGCGTCCATGGCTGAGAAGGGGATTTAGGATACGGGTTTGGATGGAGATGTTGGGAGATGTTGGAGAGGGCCAGGCGCAACTGCGTGCGTTGCTGAGGTGTAAGCTTGACGGATCAAGCAAAAGGTAATTGAGAACGCTGTTTCGTGGTTCATAGAGGAGATGATGACGGCGGCCAAGGAGATAGAAATGGGGTCGCCTGATAGGTGCGATGACCGAGAATACCTTATGACGAGGTTTGAAAGACGGAGATACAGCAGGATGAGGGATCCAGGATCGTTGATCACCTCACCTCGTCTCGACAATAATGGGATCGGAATGCTGGGTCAGTGTGGCAATGTCAACAGACTCAGCACTCCGAAACCCAATCCCACGGCCTAGGCGACAGCTCTGACGTTCATGAAATATGCCTCAATACTGGGCGGTCCTGAGTCCTGAGTCCACTCCCGCTCAAGCCGGGCGAGATACAGGTCGTGTCAGGGACCAAATCTGACGCACGATGTAAGGATGAGGTCGTGAGGCTTTGCGGCTGATAAGAGGCGGCGTTTTACGAAGCACGGAGTCTGGGGACGATGTCGAGAAGCTCAAGCGTTGTTGCGATAGTGCAAATAGCTAGCGCTGGGCGTAGATCTCGAGGTCAACGTGTGTAATAAAAGTCACATCTGTTAGAAGCTGTACGGTACTATACTCCGTACGTACCTAGGTACACTCGGCGTGAAGTACCGTTGTTGATTTGGCCTGTGGGACTCCTGCTAGACATAATAGTGTCGGCAGTGACGGCACTGTAGGGGGCTGTGTAGATGTGCGAATGGTCGCGGTGGTCGTTGCCTAATAACTGCGAAAGTCGCTAGAATGAACTCCTCGCACTGAAGGGGGGAAAGCCGAGACGATCCTAATTAGCACAGCCAGGAAACTCCTCTCCACAAAGCCGATATCAAGCACTTGATACCGTATTACTGTATGCCTGGAAGGAAGTATATCGCAGCTTGGGAGAGCGGTGGAGATACATGTACGTAGTATAACGCGCTATGTACCAAGTAGGTCATTATTAGCGTTATTAGCTTTATTAGCTTTACGGAGTATTAGGTTTGCTACGCTTTGGCTTCTCGAAGCACGCTAGAAGCGTGGCTGAAGCCTGAACAAACAAACGCAGGCGTCCAAGCTCACCAGTTCACCAGTTCACAAGGTGCCAATGGTCGCAAAAATCGTTGCAATGCCCTATTGTTATTGCCCGTGGCCTTCAGTTGTAGGGCCTAACCAATCCCACCTGGCTGGGTAATGGGTAAGGCGTGGCATCCAGAGATTCGGCGAGAAGGGCTGTGCAGACGAGTAAGAGATTGGCATGCTGTCATGAGGGCTGATAATGCCTCATTGTCCGGACTCTGGAGTTCGGCACCGCTTCCTTTCATGCTTGATTGATGCTCCAACGCCCGATACCCCATATTAACCTCCCGCACTACTCCGTGGTACATGTAACCTTTTTGCTGCCTAGGATGTTTGACCTAATGCCAATACTGCCAATACTGCCAATAATGGCGATGTAGGAGGACAGGTAAGGTTGAATTTCGCCCCGTGATTACTTGTCCTGCCGCCTCCCTGCGGCACTGCAGCCTTACCTGAATGATATAAGAACCAGTTATCAGCCCGCCTCGGACAATGCTCAAAACCAATCCACTAAACAATTTGACTTCACATTGGAGTCTCCGTCCATCCATTTTCTCGGTCACTAAGAACCCCCAAGCTGAGGGAATTTGAGATTTGAGCTACATAGGCAACTCCTTGCCTTCAACGCCAGTTAGACGCACAAGTAGGTATATGCCCTGGATTATGATTTCATTCTGGAATCGCAAGATTATATGCGCCTTTGAGCCCTCTAAGCTAACCCTATGATCCAGGCCGATCCCAATCCAAGAGGTGCAGATCGTGGGACGCCGCTTCCCCAAGCCCTTTGACTTTAAAACAGCACTGCCACATTTCGCTCTCGGCACACCTATAAAGTCAGCTCGCCAACCACAACCACAACATTCACACCAATCGACGTGTCGTGACTCATTCTATTAGTTTCGTCGCTCTTGAATCACCTGGATATTAATAGATAGCTTGATATCAAACATCCTGATATCAAACATCCTGATATCAAACATCCTGATATCAAACATCCTGATATCAAACATCCTGATATCAAACATCCTGATANTGATATCAAACATCCTGATATCAAACATCCTGATATCAAACATCCTGATATCAAACATCCTGATATCAAACATCCTGATATCAAACATCCTGATATCAAGCACCTTGATATATCAACCGTGCCAATACCCAACACAAAACAAATACACTACCAAATTAATCTCTCAAAATGGTTTACACAATCGCCAGCCCAGATGAGTATCTGGCAATTACCGGTGCAGGTGTTCGAACAGTGAAGATTACCAAGAGCGCCTGGGTTTGGCCATTTCAAAGAGTCCGTCTCCCTCCCCGCTCCCTTATCTAATATTTCAGGTCTGACAATAAAGCAGTGTCAACGGTTTAGCATTCAGCCCCGTGATTACAATTTAAACCTCCAGACGATGACCAGGGAGAAGTTGCAATTCCTTCTTCCAGTTGTCTTCACCGTGGGCCCCTACGTGAACCAAAAAGGCGTCATTGACGGACATGCAACCCGAGATGCATCTGGAGATGAACACGCGCCTGATCCAGATGATCGTGGAGATGCCTTGCTGAAATACGCCATGTTGCTTGCTGAAGGCGAGGCCACCAAGGGCGTCAGCCCAGGCCAGCATATCGAGAATATCGTCAAGGGTATCATTGAGGGAGAGACCCGTGTGCTTGTCAGCTCTCTTACAATCGAGGAAATCTTTACAGCCCGCGAGGAATTCAAGAAGCGCATTTTCCGGAATATTCAGAGCGAACTGGGCCAGTTTGGGCTGAAGATCTATAACGCCAATGTGAAGGAGTTGAGGGATGCCCCACAATCGAGTTATTTTGAGTCTTTGTCAAGGAAAGCTCATGAAGGTGCTATCAATCAAGCTCGTATTGATGTTGCCGAGGCTCAAAGACGCGGTAACGTGGGAGAAGCTCAACGACAGGGAGAGCAAAACCGTGAAATTGCTAAGATTAACGGTAAGTAAATAGAGGAGGTCTCTCCTTTATGGTCTTTCTGGATACATGGCTTCGGGAAAGGGTCTCTCGACTTCTGAACACATAGCCATATCCTTCCACTCAAAGACTATCTTTCTAGAATAGCTGCTGATATCCCTCTCTAGCCGAAACCGCTGTTCAAAAGACCGAGCGAGACTCTGAGCGTGCCCAGGCAGAAGCAACCCTTGCAACTCGCAAGACCGTCTTCAATCGCGACGTAAACATCGCCCAAATCGAAGCCACTCGTGCCACCGAATCCCGTGACGAGGAGCTCAGAAAAGAGGTCGAGGTCAAGCGTGCCTTCACCGAACTTGAAAGACTCCGAGCTAGCGACGTTGTTAAGGCTACTATCGCCCGAGAATCTAAACAACAAGCTGCCGACGCAAAAGCCTACGAGGAGCAAGCCCAGGCCAAAGCCAGCTTCTTCAGTGAGCAGCAAGCTGCTGACGCCGCAGCCTACAAGCTCCACAAGGAAGCCGAGGCAAAATTCTATGCCACGACCAAGGAGGCAGAGGCCCATCTTGTCCAGCAGCAAAAGGAAGCAGCTGGTATATCCGCCATGGCAGGCGCATATTCCGATCTCTCTCTCGCTTTCGGCGGTCCTGCAGGCCTGATCCAATATCTCATGATCGAGAAGGGCGTCTACACCCAACTTGCACATGCCAATGCTGACGCTATCCGTGGCCTCAATCCCAAGATGACGATTTGGAATACCGGAGCTCAGGCTGGGAGCGAAGGTGGCAAGCCGGGCGAGGGATCGTCGATGGGCGGCGTAGACCAGATCAGGAATATGTACCAGATGCTTCCCCCATTGATGAGTACGATTAATGAACAGACTGGAATCACGCTCCCGGAGTGGCAGTTCGGAAAGTTGGCCGGAGATATTTCTGAGAGGGAGGTTAGTGGAAAGCCGATTCAGGGAATGGGTTCGAACGGGACAAGCGCTCAGAAGTAAATGAAGTCGGCCGTCCAACAAGCATCCTTTTTTCCTTTGTTGCTCATCCGAGTTGTTTGGCGGAGACGGGGCCAAATTGTACGTTACGCTATGGGTTTGACTTCGGGCGCTTTAGTATGTGATACCTTGCTGCATTGTTTTACTTTCCTACAATCAGAATTATCATTGTCAGAGATTCACTGTCTTGCTCTTCGAGCTTAGCTCCCCACACTGTATTTAGCCCTTTCAATCCCTGGAGAGTTTACCTCTCCAGAGCACTCTCAATACAAGCTCTCCCCATACCTGGCTACTTCCACCAGGTTATAGGCCCTCCTTTTGCTTCCGCATCGAGTACAACTCAATAAATCCATCAGATCAATCAAATTCGACTCGAAATCAGTTACTTACCGAAATTGGGATATTCAAGCTATATAAATAAATTGAAGTATTGAATATCGATGCCCCGGAGACATCTGCCAAGGCCACAATTAGTCAAAGCTATTCACCAGCTTCGCGAGATCGTTAGCTGTGAAGGGCATGGTCCAATTGAGTACAACGAGCTTGCGAAGAGGCTCCAGGTCCCGATGAATCTTTTTGGCCTGTTCCAGATCAGCCCGAGTCTATCAAAGGCATTCAGAGCGTTTTCTATACTAGGGTGAATAATAAGGAGAAAGGAAAGAAAAAGGTCACTGCAGATTCGTCAATATCCCAGTCCAAAATAGCAGACTCAAACTGCAGTCAAAGGCAAAGGAGATAGCTACCAGATTCAAGAGACAGGAGCAAGCTGTAATGAGCAAGATGATGCCAATCGTGAGCTCGGATCAGAAATCATTCCGAGTCCCGGCCACAGTCAAATCTACTAGGGATAGAATAGAGGTCCCAGTAGAAATCCCGCTATAGGTCTCACAAACTGATCAAGGATCAGATATGAATATCATCTCCACAGGCCTGGTTAAAGCTATTCAGGTTGTGTAAATATTTCACTGAAATTCAGCTATTCAAGTTATATAAATATCTCACCGAAATTAGGATATTTACGTTATATGAATATCTAGCCGAATTGAGATATTTATACTATCTAGCTTGTATAGAAATAGTATAGAAGCTCAATATCGGAGATATATATACGGTAGGTAATAGCTGTAGGTAGGCGCCTAATATTTCTTAGCGAAAAGAGTTTTGGACTAAAGTCGCCTAATAATACACTATAGCCCGTGCCCCCTATTCAGGAGCTTTGTTATCTTCCTCTCTACAGCCCTTATACAGACTATATATATATATATATAGGTAGGTAGTAATTACTATGCGCAGGCTGGCTTACTATATAGCGTATGATTTTGGGTGTATAATAGAGGCAAGTAGCTCCCTTATGCATTACTGTAGTAGCAACTGCCCCGGTATATAGGTAGGCAGGCAAGCAAGCCGGTGCTTCTATACGCTCGTAGGTTAGCTATATACGCTATATTTCAACTATATAACCAAGGCAGGCTCCTCCTATATAAATTATAGTAGCAGAGGCTGATCTAGCACACAAGAATACAGGCAATTGAGGTGCGCAAGCTGGCAGGTAGGCAGTCAGGCAGGCTCCACGGTGGCAGGCAAGCTGTACGGCAGCAAGCAAGCTATACGCGTTGCATTTTAACTATATAACCAAGGCAAGCTACTGCTATATAAATTATAGGGGCAGAGTCTTCTCTGGTACATCGGAGTATAGGTAATTGAGGCTCGCAAGCTGGCAGGTAGGCTGGCTCGCTGGCCGGCTAGCCCTACACGTCGTATAGACCCGTACTTCAACTATATTACTAAGGTAAGTAAGCCCTTGCAAAGTACAGTAGAAGAGGCTGTTCCGGTGTATAGGTAGGTAAGCCTACGCTAGACTATAACTCTCAAAGCCCCTGGCTGGTCGTACGTAGTAGTTAATATGTATAGCTATTATAAGTATAGCTCTTATTATAATCATAGTAATTAGCTATACTACGCTTGGTCACCCGCCACCCAGTATTCTACAGGCCCCGCAGGGCGAGCCTTCCCCAGGTAGAATCGCACAGTTACGGCCCGCGAGCTTGCGAGCTGCAGTAGTGCGATTCTCTGGGTAAATTGAAGGCTCGTTATTATATACCCCATCTAGATTACTTCAGATATGTGATATATTCCTCCCCGTCTGCCACACATCTCCTTGCCGGCACCTGTGCCGCCCGGCATGCGGGAGGGGCCATTGAGCTCCTAGCTCCTTTGTCTAAAGTGGCTTATACCATGACCACCACGTCAACCCTCAACTAACCCAACTAACCCTTCTATAATATATTGACCTGCCGCTGTTACATCGGCCAAATCTTAAGAATGAGCCACATTTATTATCTTATCTGAGTGGCTCCTACCTTTTGGATTAGAAATGCTCTTACCATTTTGTCTGAAGTGGACGTCATATATGCCACTTTACACAAAGAGGCCAAGAGCTCAACAGCCCGCCCTCGCATACCTGGGAATGCAGGTGCCTGTAAGGAGAGGGGTAGACAGAGGGTTTGGGCTGATTACATGTGACAGTGCTTCTCAATTGATAATTAAGTCTGCTCATTGGTATGGCTTAGTACTAGTAGCACTTGGGTAGGGGGCAAAGTCCCCCTTAGAGGTTGGAATATCCCGTGCGTTGTTTTATTGACCGGCAAGCCACAGCGATAAAATTGCAGCCAAGTGAATCACATGAATGGCAGCGAACTATTGGTGGGAAAGTCATTGATTCTCCTCTAGGTATGTATGTAGTTGTAATGGGCTCAGTTTGATAAGGCACGCTCCCTCCCAAACGCAATCAAGTAGTTAAAGTCCCGCAAGCATCCCAAGGTAAAACCCATTTAGCTTAATAAAATAAAGAAAGCACCATTCACTGTAACGCCAAAGGAACTAAAGGAACCAGTATGAACCCAAGTTCCACCTAGCCTTTCATTCATATGCTATCCCATACGAGATCGACGCCACAAATGCAGTCAGATCCGCAATTGGTTCGCAGGTCATGAAAGAGTTTAGAAGACGGTGAAGCCCTCACCCGGCTCCAGATACTCCTCACCCTCGGCCTCACGCTTGCTCTTGGAGGCAGGGTCGAAATATGGGCGCTCACCAATGCCGACGCAGCGTTGACCAGTGCGAAGGCCCATACCATCATAGTCATAAGTAGCAGCATGGTAAGTGGAGCGGTTGTCCCAGATAGCTGTGCCACGCGTTAGTCCTTTGTAAAGTCTAAAAGTGAAGGTGTGGGAATTTACCAAGGTCGTTCTGGTTGTTCCACTTGAAGCGGCATTGCAGATCATGGTTCTCAGTGATCATGCGGAGAAACTCGTTAAGGAGGTGGGAGCTTTCGCGGTCAGTCAAGCCGTTGATGTGCTGGACGTGGTGGCCAACAGCGAAAACAGTCTTCCAGCCGGTGACGGGGTTGGTGCGGATAACTGGGTGCTCGGTGCTGAGCTCAGTGCCGACGTTGAGTGGGCTGCCACGGGCCTCATCGTACAGCTTGAACTTCTTGTCTTTGGCAGCCTGGGTGAAGAGGGGCTGGGCATAGGTAGCCGTGAGCCCATCCAGGAACTTCTGGTAGGCTGGGGAGAATCGATCATAAACTTCGTAACCGGAAGCCCAGAGAGTGTCTTAAAGACGTATTAGCAATTTCCAGGTGATGCTGTGAAGATAAACACTTACCACCACCGAGACTAGGGAGGTCGGTGAGCTTCAAGATAGCATAGTCGGACGGGGCAGGCTCAAAAGTGATATCAGAGTGCCAGCCCTTCTTGAGAGACTGTTGCTTCTTGTGCTGCTCAGTCTTGCGGTCACAGAAGATCTTGGTGGCAAGATCGTTGCTGATCACGGAAATCTCATCGTCCTTGTTGCATTGGAACGACTTGTTGGAGATTGGGTGAATGTGCATCGACGAGTCGGCGGGCTTACCAGTCAACTCACCAAGCTTCTGGCAAAGCTTCTTCTGAAGCTCATTGGTGAGGCCATCCTGCTTGCGGAAGAAGACGACACCACGCTGGGAGACTGGACGATGTTAGAGACCAGAGCTGAGAGAGAGTTGAGACCAGCAGACGGTGTCAAGTTTGGAGTAGAGGTGACGGGAAATATATATCATTATACTAACCAGTGACGGCAAGATCGCGAATGAGCTCATCGGCGTTAGGAGACTCAAGCCATTCAGCAAGGTTGGCAGTAGGGAACTCCTTGCCAATGACTGGGGTGATATCGAAGGACTCAAACTTGTCAAGAGCACCTGCAAGTTGCATAGCCGGCTTGATGAGCTTGGCAGGAGCGGTGGCCTGGGAGACAACCTCCTGGGCCTTGACCTTCAAGTCATGGATGCGGGTGGTTGGGTAAACTTCAACAGCGGATGGAGCCATGCTGAAGGGTGCACTGTGAGACCGAAGTGACACTTGAGTAAGGGGTGGTAGAAATTGGGAGGTATAATGAGCAAAAGTTAAGGGTCTTGATGGGCAGGTGTTGTTGAGAGAGGAAGGTTGTTTGTGGAGAAGGGAGGGTGCGGCCTAGTATTTATAGATTGCCTGGATACTAGCGTCGGCAGGGTTGTCCCATGCCCCGCTGAGGAACATGAAGATGATTCAGTGAACGTTATAGCAGCAGTGAATCTCTGGAAGGTGCGTGATTAGGTCAAATCAAGGCGAATAAAGAGCCCCGCAGTGAATGGTGAATCAAAAAGTAACAGGTTAGTCAACACCTTACCTAGGAGAGCGAAGACTCGGAAAACAGTACGGAGTAATAGACAAAGGGGGGAGGCCATGCAGGCGTGCTGGAAAGGTCCCGAGGGTCCGGACGCCAACAGCATGTGGGCAATTCTTCTCTGCAGACATAGTTTGGTATATATCCTGACAATCCATCATTACCTTGTCCATTACATTCCAGGGCACTTGGTAACCGAGAAGGGAAACGGTGGAGACCACAGGCACGTCCAGACCACATTACATTGCCACGTCGCCCTCCCATCGATTCAAGCCGGAAGATGTCAGGATCATGAAGCTCTGCTCTTGTGGATAACGCAATCTCCCTGATATCATCGATAAGACCACTGCATACCTCTATCTTCTATGGTTGGACAATGACCAACGCTGCTGGTCCGCCAGCAATGGGGAAGTACGAAGTAGGCTGACACTCTGACCAGACCCTGTAGTGGAGCTAAAACCTTTGTGAGAGGATTGCCCTTAGATTATCGAGGAGAAACCCGAGGTGACATTGACGGAGATAGGAAGATGTATTCCCCACTAGACCCTGTGCCCGGTCACTGCAAACGGGCAATATCCGGACTCTAGGAAGCATCGAGTATACACCCAAAATGGCGCCAGGGTTGTCTGGCTGCAGTCCCCTCCCCAAGCGAACCTGAAGAAGAAGCCATTTAGGGCACGAAGGGATTACCTGGCGGAGATCGTCGACTACGACTAACGGTTCCCGAGACTGGCATGGCACCCACAATACTTGCAGCCGGCTTCGCTGTCATGCATGTGTAAAGTACTACCACCGGAACGCTTAGTCCAGACCAATAGCAAACGAAAAGACGCCGGGTAGAACTCCAGCGAAGCTTGCCCCGGGACATATGGGTTATGGAATGCGGGGCGGGCTTGACTTGGTGGAGAGACTACTCTTCTGATCTTGAATTCCGGGCCTTGGGAGCGATACTTCCACTCCCATCGATGGGCTCAAGTCACACAACTCTGACATAAGTATGGTAGCACAACCTCGGTGCCATTGCATCTGCGCCTCAGCCTCCCGACTGCCGGAGCTGTAAGATGGTTGTTGGAACGGACGGCACACCTCGACGGATCAAGTTGTCGTATCAGTACCCCTCTCATAGGGTTCCCAAGTAGTAATTGGATGGCACCGACTTCCAAAGCATTCCTGCTGGGATAATAGGGTTCCGGGGGCGGTGGGGGTTTCAGGGCTGGCGGCCGAGGGTGCTGAAGGAAGTGGAGGGCTGGTGGGAGATACTGTTGGTTTCTGGTTCTCTGGTGCTGTAGAAATCTGCACGTCTGTATTGCTGCATATTTCTACAGCAACCTCGCCCAGGGCGCCAGCGCCGAATGTCCTGCGGGCCGGTGGAGGCGCGAAGGGCATTTGCCAACTGGGATCCAATCACCTCATGGCGGGCGTCCACCCATCCGCCCCAGACGGTCAATTCGATCATCGAGCATATTGCGATCGTTTGGAAGTCAGTGGGGATGGGAACACGACAGTTGAGGGTTGGAACTTCCACGTGTTTTGTATTTTTTGTTTCTCATGGAGGGAGGATAACCTTCCGTGGCTCATACTACCTCTCGCCATGCCAGGCCAGGTTATACTTCGTACCCGCGCCATGCAGAGAGGCGCAGGTGCTGAAGCTGTTTGCGCGTTGGTGGATATGCGGGCCTGGACAGAGTGAGGTTAGGAGGCTGGCGGTCCGCAGTATGAGGATTGGAGACAGCATTGGTATAGGAGTGCGTAGGAGGACGTCCTGAAGTACTTCGTACCGCTACCAACAGACAGATTTACATCAGGATATTAGAAATTAGCCGTGGTGGATCCTTCGCCGCGGTCTTTCATCCAATGTCCAGGAGGTGCTGCGCAGTAGTAACTATGCATTATCATCGCCGTCTCCACCGGGCTACTGCCCACCGAGCCATGGTAGAGTAGCAGTGAGGTAGGCAGGTGGGTAGAGTAGCACTATAAGCTAGCTCCTGAGTGCGAAGTAGATGCGAAGTCGTCGTAGTCGAGCGCCTCCTTTATGGTTGTTTACATGTACTTCGAACACTGCCTTTGTACTAACTCGTATGTACCTAGGTACCAAGTACCTCTGTACCCCTCCTGCCTTACTAATTACTCCAATCAGGCTGGCACTAGACTGCTTCCAGACACGCCCTTCCGCTCCCGCTCCCGAGTCCCCACGAATCTCGTCAGTGTCGATGTCAATATCAACGAACGTCAAACCTCCATCATTAACCGCGTATGCCGACCAAATTCAACTACATTGCCCCCTACTGCTAGGGCTCCCCCCTCGTGGCAACGGCCCCTCTCCAAATATCCTAATTGACTTGCCATAGAATGACTACGGCATACAGAGGAGGATCATGGCCCTTAACTCTGTGAGTTACCCTGCCTGCACCGCGGCTCCCACCTATTGCTTCCCCCAACCCCCCGCCTGTTGCTAACCTAAAACCAATCTAGTGGAAAACGTTCGACTTCTTCGAGGTTACCCAGGTGAAGCCGCCAGATGACGAGAGCAAGTCCTTCCTCGACAGCAATGAGATCAGCTGCGTTTGCTCCGGATCCGAGAGCCTCTTCCTGGGTGGCCATGACGGCGCGGTCCGCATCCTCTCCCCCTCGTTCAAGGTCCTGCGGGCGTTCCAGGCGTATGATGCCGGGTCTATCACCCATATGAAGCAGGTTGAGGGAACGTCCCTATTGGTCACTATATCCGTTGGTACATCCTGCAGTAACATGAATGGATGATATCTCATGCCTTATAGGAAGACCTACCCAGTGAACCAATACTCAAGGTATGGGCGCTGGATAAGCCAGTAAAGAAGACTGGTCTGCCGACATGCCAGTCTACCCTGAGCATTCAGAACGGCCGGAAACCATTTCCGGTACGTCTTGCCTCCCTTCCCGTTTCTGTGGAAATCATGCCACTGCCGCCGTGACCCTGACAGACACCAATAGATTTCAGCCTTTGCGGCGCTCGATGACCTTTCACAACTCGCGGTTGGGTTTGCGAATGGATCCGTAACAGTTATACGAGGGGATCTTATCCATGATAGAGGGGCGAAACAACGGACAGTCTATGAATCAGAGGACCCAGTGACCGGCGTGGAATTTCGCCAGGAGTCGAAGCTGATAACCTTGTATGTTGCGACCACCGCGCGTATCCTAAAACTTGTGATATCGGGGAAAGGCGCTGGACAGCCGGCACGGAATGTGGAAGAGTCCGGGTGTGCTGTTGGATGCATGACTGTTGACAAGCATAATGGGGATATTGTTGTGGTGCGAGAAGATGCCATTTATTACTATGGCATCGATGGGCGTGGCCCTTGCTATGGTTATGATGGCCCTAAAAGCCTTGTGGCGATATACGAAGATTATGTTGCGTTGGTTTCGCCGCCCCCCTCAACCGCTACAACACCAACCAAGTCGAGTGCCCTTCGTCGATTTGGCGGCGCCCAAGCTGACGAAATATTCAATACCTCTACATTTACTTTGCTAGATACTGATTTGAAATTTGTTGCACACTCAGAATCTTTGGTCTCCCAGGTCAAGGCATTGTTCATGATTTGGGGTGATCTCTTTACACTAACTCAAGATGGCAAGGTAAGATGCCCCCTTTCTAGAAAGGGTTCCTATTTTGATCGTTGCGCTAGATATTCCGCTACCATGAGAAATCATTGCAACAAAGACTCGAAATTTTGTACCAACGTAACCTATTTTTATATGCTGTCAACTTGGCGCAGAAGGCCGGTATGGATGCGGCTCAGCAGAACGTGATATTCCGAAAATATGGTGATCACCTGTACCAAAAGGGAGATTATGATGCCGCGATGCAGCAGTATCTTAAAGCAATTGACAACACTGAACCTTCCCAAGTCATTCGAAAAGTAAGGTACAAGCCTACGCTTAAGTCATCGGTACTAACTCAGCCAGTTCCTTGACACCCAAAGGATACACAACCTGATCGAATACCTTGAAGAGCTGCATGAGCATCACAAAGCTACTGCAGATCATACCACTCTTCTTCTAAACTGCTACGCAAAGCTTAAGGATATCGATAAACTCGAGAAATTTATCAAATCGCCGGGCGATCTCAAGTTTGACCTTGATACGGCAATCTCCATGTGCCGACAAGGCGGTTATTATGAACAAGCAGCTTATCTCGCTACTAAACATGGCGAACACGAGTTAGTAGTAGACATACTAATCGAGGATTCGATGCGATATGCGGAGGCGCTCCAATACGTATGGCGCTTGGAGCCTGAAGCAGTAAGTCAACTCTATCTACCCTTCTTGTTACTTGCTAATATCGAGAAGATGCATGTGAATTTGATGAAATATGCCACTGTGTTGCTGGAGCATTGCCCCGCAGAAGCGACACAGCTATTCGTTGAATACTTCACGGGACACTTTCGTCCAAGAACCGATGCCATTGTAGTTCCAGAACAGTCCCAACAACCTGGCTACGCCCAGGGTGCTGTCACCGCAGTGCAGAACCTAAAGGATCTCCTCCCATTACCATACATGAGCACCTCGGCCGTAGCATCGCAACCTACTCAAGCCAAGGTTGCCACCACAGTCAGCGATACCCAAGTTGTCGAGAGCCCGGACCAGTTATCTGCTCCACGATGTACACCTCCGCAACCGAGAATTGCATTTTCTTCCTTCGTGGACCATCCCGATGAGTTCATCGTCTTCTTAGAGGCTTGTCTCAAGGAAAAGGATCTAAAAGAACCAGATAAAATCGACCTCTACACAACCCTCTTTGAAATGTATCTGCACAAGTCAAATGAGAAAAAAGGCGACAACCGAGAAGAATGGGAAGCCAAGGCCAAGAAGTTGATCGAAGGCAAGGATATCCCGATAGATACTTCCAATGTTCTTTTGCTTTCTCATCTATCCAACTTTCGAGATGGGACAATCCTCGTTCGCGAGCAAGCTGGGCTTAGATTTGATATATTCCGTTCATACACTTCAGCCAAGGACACCCGTGGTGCTATCAAAGCTCTCAGGAAATATGGCCCAGACGAACCACAGCTGTATCCTGCTGCTCTAGCGTACTTCACATCCGATCCACGGATCCTCGAAGAGGCTGGTGATGAGCTTGATGCAGTCCTCAAGAAAATAGATCAAGATGGCCTTATGGCCCCATTACAAGTCATTCAAACTCTGAGCACAAATGCCGTTGCAACGATGGGAATGATCAAAACATATCTCCAACAAACAATCGATCGCGAACGTAAAGAGATTACTTCCAACCGCCGATTGATAAATTCCTATCGCACAGAAACACAGGAGAAGCGTGACGAAATCACTGAACTCACCACCAAACCCCAAACCTTCAACAACACCCGCTGTTCCTTCTGTGGTTCACAGCTCACTCTACCTGCTGTGCACTTCATGTGCAAGCACAGCTTTCACCAGACATGCATCAACGTCCAGGTAGCAGACGACGGGAGTGTGGAGGGCGACTGTAGTATTTGCAGGAAAGATAATGATACGATTCGAGCATTCGTCAGGTCTCAGGATGAGACGGCGGATAAGCATGATATGTTTCTTGATGCACTAGGGAGGGACGGGGATAAATTTGGCACTATTAGTGAGTTCTTCGGGAGAGGTGTTATGGATGTTCCTGCTGTAGACTAGAACAGGAAATCATAATCATAATACTTATCTTATATTGTGCTCGTCAAGAGTCCCACTGGACTTCCGGTCATATTTTTATAATTCTCCTCATGGCCGAGTCTCCTTCCTAGCAGGGCCAATCCATTCGGCTAGCGCCACACCGTTCAAACTTTCATCATCGAGAACCACAGCTGGTGCGTCAATCACAAATATGATGCATTTGTCGATGTATATTCAAATATAGTTCAAGTGGCAATATTTTTGTTGCATTTCGCAACTTTGAGCCACTCTCGTCATCTGCCACGTTGTATCCCGCCACTCTTTTCCGAGGCTTATGTGTTTTATATTTCACACATTAAGTTCTCGGGTGAATGTAGGCCGAAGGGCATCGGGCTCGAGTAAGCACGCCGCACTTAATAAACTGAGGAGATTAGAGTTTCTCAGAAGTGTGTATGACAAGCAGTATTATAGTGTGTTACACATTGTGGAGTAGGGTGAGTTGCGGTGAGTGAGGATCATCGAGCTATAATGGGGTGATGCTAGGTTGTGATAGTCTAATCCGTACGCTGACTAATAGTACAGTTTATTAGAAACCCTTATCTTGATTAAGAGATTACTAAAAGATCTCACCCTCTTATATTCTTAACTCCAGTTAATTGTTAGTATAAAAGACCTAGACTAAGTAGTTATACTACAAGCGTCCCTATTTTTGGAAGGTTTAAGGAATAAATTACTAACGGAATATATTTCAAATAGTGCCTTCTCTTTATCCCTTGAGCCACTCTCAGTCTGAAGTCTACCCCAGACGAAAGCGACGTGTAACGCCAGCCGCGACTCCAACCACCTATCGTAGTCATACCCTAGAGCTCTACCTCGGATACCCTGGCCCCCTTGAAGTGCTGTCGACCGCCACACCTGAGATTGACGACGCGTAGCCCTAGCGTGATAACGGATGTCCGTCGACCTTCGTCGATAACAGCTACTACTATACCTCGCGAACTTCTCTGAGCCCGTCTACGGCGTTAGAGGCGGTACTAGTTGCTGAGTATCGGGAGTAGCCCTTCCAAGGCTTCCTCAAACGCACCAACTTCAATGCGTTGCTTAGCCCCACGTTTCCTGTACTATGTATCAATACGTCACATCGATCGATGAAGATGCTAATACATCTTGCTGTAACCGAAGTATACATGAGAATCGATGAATGTACAATAGCACGAATTTCCCCTTCAAAGTTTCACCACATCCCTCTCATCTCCCAATCCTTGAAGTATCTTTCAAAGATTCACACTTTCATGTCTATCTTATCCATTACAGCTATCTAGCAATCTTTCACGTTGACGATGGCGCCAACAGAGACAACCGTCTCTCAAAGCACATCACCAAGCCCGAATCAGTCATCATCCGAGCATATCACCGATGCAACGCCGGAGCAGTCAAAGTCGTCTGAAGAGGCTCAACCTGAGAGTGCCCAGAATCAGTCCACGGGCCCATCTACTGCCGGGCATCTTCAGCAGACCGCTAGTAATTCGAGTGAGCTCACAGGCCCGGCTACGGAGGAGTTTCTTCGAGCCAGCAACGGCGGCAGGTAAGGGCCATATACAGCATATCTATTTTCCCTTCGTTAACAGTCGGCTTTGGATACAGAATATCATAGCCAGCGCATACTTTGACCTCAAAGAAGGGGAAGCCCGTACTCTTCTCTCACACTTAAAAGCCCTTAATGCGAACAAGAAGTTTACTATTGGGTTCAAAAGTAGTAACAAGTGACCTTAGTAGTAGTGGATAGAGTCGCCCTCAAAGGCTAGAACCTTACCAATATCTGATTGAAAGCCAAGGAAACGAGTATATTGTATTATTTCCCGACGTAGCTTTTGCTCTTGCTAGTCTGGCAATAGAAATTCTCCGCGATGGGGATTACTACCATTTGTTAATTGACATATGCTCTTGATACTTCTGCCAGGAGTTCATGTCTTGGGTGGTCATTTAGTCAAACGATAGTTCTCCAAATTCCTCAAGCTATATCCTCACCATGTGTGAACTCCCCGCAAGGGTCTATTAAAATCACATTTCCAGCTTCTAAGGTTCGTATCTCCGATGACCAAGCTTCTTAGTAGACTTTCTATCCTCATACTATCTGCTACGTCGCAACTGCCACCATCAAAACCAACAACACTATATCCTCAACTCGAATTCCTCGAAGACCTTCCGCACCACTCTTTGCCGTTCCAGACGCAGTGCTTGCTGCAGAAGTGGTCGAAGTCCCCGAGTCAATGCCCTGGGCAGCAGCCATGTTGTTCTCCGCTAGAGTCGCCGTAGGGTTGATGCTTATGTTGTTGCGAGTGATAGTTGCGGTCGGATCGCTGGTCATGCTGTTGGCAGTACCCGCTGCTGTGCTGATACTGACCGTGACGCTTACGTACGTCACGGTGACGACTCCAGATCCGGTCCCACAGCCATTCAACCACTGCCTCACTCCCAACGAGTTCGGAACAATGGTCAAATAATCTGCCCTGCCTGTACCCTCTAAATCCGCAAACCTCACAAGAGACCCAACCACCCCAACACCGGTAGCAATCTCTCCCTGGGGCGTCCAGATCCAATTTCCATCACTCCCCACCCCGCCATTCCTCCACATCTTCGTTGCCCCGGTCGTTTTATCTACCCAGAGATAGTCCGCCTTCCTATCGCCATCAATATCAGCCAGCCGAATATCCTCCCTAACAGCACCAACTCCCGTGGCAATCTTGCCCTTTGAAGTCCATATCCATTTTCCATCCTTGCCCATGCCGCCATTCAACCAGAGATATGCCGCCCCATTGGCATCAAGCCAAACATAGTCGTCTTTTCCATCACCATCCATGTCTGCGAAGAAGACACCAGCGCCCATTCCGACTCCAGATGCAATGATACCCATCGATGTCCACTTATAGACACCCGCTGAGTCAAAGCCGCCGCCGTTCTGCCACATGGCGACCGCTCCCGTCGTGGGATCGACAGTGAGGTAGTCATCTAGGCCGTCACCATTGAGGTCCGCGAAACGAATAGTAGAGCGGTCTTTACCGACGCCACTCGCTATCTCTCCGACAGAATTCCACTAAAGTTTGTCAGTAAAAGCACTTGCAGATTGTACAACAAAAAGTCAAAAGGTGTGCGCTCACTTTTATGGAACTTCCGTCAGTGTCCAGGCCTCCATTGAACCATGCTTTTGTCTCCCCCTTGGCATCTAATACCAGGTAATCGGATTTCCCATCACCGTTGATATCAGCAAAGAGGAGCTCTAACGCACCTCCACCTCCCACTCCTCCTGCTACAAGTCCCCTCGAGATCCATTGCACAGGTCCGGGGCAAGTGGTACGACTCGATATTGTGCTGACAGCTCGAGGTGGAGAGATCCAGTCATTCAAAGAAGCTTGTTGAATGGCATCGTACCATGCGGTAGCCATCTTGATATAGCCTTCATCGTTCGGATGTAGCCCATCTGCGAGGTCACCGGTCCTGACAGCCTTGGACATGTCGACAAGAAGCACTTTCTTTTTGGCATTCGCCCTCACTGTGACAATCCCTTCAACAGCAGCATTGAAATTTTCAATATTTGTTTCCGTGCTCTTAGTCGCTGAAGGGATTAATCGAGCAACAAGTACGACTGCATCGGGAACCGCGATTACAAGCTCATCGATCAGGCTACCGAGGCGATCAGATGCCGTATTTGGATCTGTGGGTATTTTCATATCATTTGTTCCAGCCATAAGTAATATTACATTCGGCAACTGTTTCAAGCTGAGATATGCGAATTGGGCAATCTGGCTGATCACAGCTCCGCTGTGTCCTTCATTTGAATTGTTCGCCATCGACCCCGAGTGCTGGGACCCAACGTATTGAACATTGTTTCCTGACAGCATATTCTGGAGAGCAAGACGATATCCATTTCCATCGGAACTTCCGACGCCGTAGGTAATTGAATCGCCTAGAGGCAAGATTCTGAGGTTGACTCCATTGCTAATTGTAGCCGCATGTAAGACTGGAAGGTGGTGAGTATGAGGATTTGAAGCGAGGAGGGGACCGTTACCCCAAGGTGAGGCAAAGATACTCAAAAAGAGGGAGAACTTCATCTTCACCAATTTTCGAAACCATCAGTCTTTCATTCTTTGCTTTGAAGGGCCTTATCTTCTTTATGGGCAAATTTCGCGAATCCCGCACACAGCCTTGATTGCGCCTCCATACTGCACGTTTGGCTTCCGTACTCCGAAAATGATATGCTTCAAAGTGAAATTGTGTGCTGTAAGTTGCTTTTATGTAGGTGCGTAGTGACAGGGTGTGCGGGAAGACGCGAACGATAGGTGCCAAGTGTTGAGCTGAAGTCGAGATATGAGGCTCTCGGGGCCAAAATTATTATTCGCTGCTGGTAAGTGGTGCGATTTGGTGAATTCCCATCCTTGTTGCATGCAAGCCTGCTCAGCACAATCCTCCTGATGCTCCGTTCTGAGCTTCTGCACCACGCTTGCTGCAGCCTGCTGCTGGGTCATGTCATGAGCATGGATCTGTGAGTGGTGGGAAGCAGTGAAAGCGTTCGTGGGTGGTTGGGTGTTACAGATCAATGGTGCGCCGAAAGAAGCAATATGAAAATCAAAATACTGCATATAATGTTCATTCAAATACTATTCTTTTATGTACTTTATGCCTTGGTTTGCCTCCTTATAATATTATTATTATGCCTCCCAATATATTATAAGATGAAGACGATATATTGCTGTTGATCCTTCTCTCAAGGGGCCTATTTACTTCAGATTCAGCGACGTTATCGGCGCCAGCGAAGAGGCAGGAATAGAAGAGTCTGTCGAGCCGACAGGGCGTTCTGCCCTGTCGATGTGAGGCGCCACGGTTGCGGGTTGGCTTGTACGGATGCGAGGCAGAGCGAGCCGTTAAGAAGGATAGCATTTGTAGTGCTCGAGCAGGAAATATTGCTTCGTCTTCAGAAGCAAGGTGGAATGCCCGATCTCTGGTCGCTTGCTTAAGTTCGTGAGCCAGGAGCGTTGTCCCAACGCAGAACTCCGGCTGGGGCAACCTTCCTGTGACTCTCGGAATCCCAGATTTCTAGGAGTGCTAGGTAACCCACCCCAGATGTAAATCGGTCCTGACTGAGATATCCTAGCTTGAATTCTCATCTGGGACTTTCTACCTGGCCTCCAGACTGTCTCAGGATTCTTTGAGTTACAGGAGGAAATCCGCCGTAGGACATAAGTTATAGGACAGTACATGTAGGCACACCTCCTACGACAGAAACTGTCCTAGGTGGCTATTTGACTTGGATGGTCTGTCCCGGATGGCCCAGACAAATGGCACAGGACAGATTCTCCGTTAGGACTGCTCACCTAGCACGCTTAGCATACCAGGACCTTTCCAGGCTATAAGACAATTGTTCTAAGCCTTAGATTAGAAAAGTTCACTAGCTAAACGCCCAAACCACTAACCGCCCACTTATACCCCTGTCAGAATACTAACACCTTGGGTTTTTTCAAAGTGCCTAGAAAATTCGAAAATTTCACAGACTATGAAGAATACTTTGAATAATGCGGATATGGCGTTAGTTTCTCTAAATTGTGGTGTTGCTATAGTCAAATCGGAGTTTGAGCGGTTGAGTGGTGTGCGCGTTCAATAGAGTGCAAATTACAATAAAGTAGATATTGCAACGAAATAAAACCTATAATGGAGTATAGGTTACGCTAAAATTAGCAGGGCGATGGCTCAAACTCGGCGAGCTTCCAAAGGCTGGTAGATTTCTTAAATAATAGATATTACTAGTTCTCTTGAAGTTTATTAGTTAATAGCTAAATATATAATATATAGTATTAGTAAATACTAGAACTAGATACTAAAGCATCGAAAAGGAGGAGGTCAGTAGTAGTACATACATACTTATTATCTAGCTACTAGCTAGTCGGTCAAAGTCAAGTAACTTAAAAGTAAGGAACTCTAATAAGTAGCTTCAAGTTAATAGTATATTAAAGGTGGTATATATAAGGATTCGGCCTGTTATACTTTTAATAATATTTTCTTTAAAATACTTAAGTTATAGTAAATATTTATATATATATATATATATAAGTTTAAGTAAATTTATTATTAGAGATATTACCCCCCAGGAACGTATTTTATATATTTGTATTTCTATAAATATAGAAGTATACGATTATTATTCAATAAGGAGTTAGGTTGTTGCACGTCGCGCTGGAGCACTTTGACCGGGAGCACTTTCACATGGGTATTGTAACATTGACTTTGAGCTACATTTAAATTAAGTTCATCCTACTCGTCAACTCTTCGGTTCACACAACGCCAAATGCTGGCCCTAACTCCATTAGTACAGAGCACCGGTTTTGTTGCACCTCGCAGTTTAAACCCGTCGGACTGGTTATGGCTGACTTATATATAAGCCGGCTCTAAACAAGTTCTAAATTGATTAGAAAGCGAACCCGCAACATTTCGGTACCTTTCGGAATGCCATCATAATGCTACATACAATATGTATATCACAATTGTTAGCCACAGATCTCGAGGCGTTAATTAATATTTTAAAATGGGTTATTACGATACATTACGGGTATCCTTTACTTGAATTGCGACGCTGCTCTATTACATGCTTATGCGTATGGTTAACGCTGAAACCCGAATTTTGGGAAACAGCAATTCAGGTCATATTGTTGTAGTCCGCCTTGGATTGCATTATCATCAGACTAAAAGTACATAACTCGTGCAAAAAAGCCCAGTCCATGAAGCGTGTCAACTCCCTAAAATGTTCCAATCCTTGGTAGCCTTCGCCGTCCACTGGCAAGTGATGACCTACAGAGGTTCAAACCTTGAGTTGTTGTTGTGCCCACTCACATTATCCTTCGCTTTGCTATCAGTTATCGTTACACTGACTGTCTTCCGTATTTCACCTCTTCCCATGCTTCCACCTTCCCCCAAAACTGCTTTTCCCGAGTCATCATCTTCCAAGGGCTCGTTCTTGCTCCAGATAGATGTGTTTCCTTGTACAGGCAGCTCAATATCTGTGGCACTTTGTAGTTCAAACCCATTTCCCTGTCCTCTGTAAGATTTTTGCGCGCTCATGCCTGATGCATAAACATTTGTATGGTTTCCTGAACGGTGTGTCCCCGACATGGAGGCCATGAGGCCTGGCATAAGCTGGCGGATTAACGGGCGGATGGCAGTGACCGAACTGCAAAATAATGCAACGTTGATTTCAATAGAGGTCCATGTCGTGATGCTGGAGGCATTCCCTATATATTTAGAATGATAAATCAGCAAATGTATAGGACACGCTCGAAAATATTTAACTTACACGACAAGTCTGACGATAGATTGAATGAGAGGCTTTGTTGAAGGCGAACACCCGTTGAGATTATAACTAATATACCGAGACAGACAACGACGAGGAGGGAGATCTTTTGCCTCCAAGGCATTTTTAAGGGCACTGTTTAGCTGTTAGGGCGAGGAAGCAAAGATGGAGGCCATAGATCACGAAGTTGTTACTCACGGATGCGAGGTATTACAAAAATCATCAATCCTAGATCTCCAGCAATATTGATGGCCGCAGTAAGAATTGCACTCAAGCTATTCCCAAGGCACTTTGCCGTGGGATCGAGGTTCCAAGCGCCGGCAATAGGTGTACACTGGAAGCAGACTACGAACAGAATCACGATGCCACCTGCGCAAATAAGGCCAGTAATGATGTAATTCCAGATTCTAGAGAAGCGATCTGGAAAAATTCGGAGGTAAAATACCCCAATGCCGGCTTTAACTGTAGTAATTGAAAGGACATAGAGAACCCGGGTTGCGTAGGCTAGTTGGAGTGTATGAATAGCGTCTTCCATACTTTGCAGGAAGGCATGGCGCCCTACACCGTACTTTATGAAAAGCAGGTTAGCGACAGCAAGGCCAAGGCCAAAAATCTAACGAGGTGTTAATAGATTCCATAAAAAAGTTGATAGGATGGCAGACCCATGATACAAAAATCAAGGAATCATCCAACCCCCAATTCTTTGTGATAACCCCTCTTGTATAGAACCTGGTGAGCACAAAAACGGTGCCAATCACGTATGGGGTAACTGTGCCAGCAACGATAGAAGACACTCGCGACTCTGGGGCAAGAATAGCTAGTGTAGGATCCTTATCAAGGTGTCAACATAACATAATCAATATAAGGCAATCACAGATAGTATGAGGATAATTCAGAGCAGGAGCAAAAAGCGTATGCAATCAAGGGATGTACAATGTAGGCAGACATAAACCTACATCGGTGAGTTGTGGGGTCAACACCCCCATTCTGAAGTATTTGTTCCGTTTTTGCTGGGGAAAAGTGGTACTCAATGACCAAGCAGATATGTAAGGTAGATGTAAGCTAGGGGTTCATGGCAGCGTTAATATGTGCAGCTAGGAATCTCGCACTCTGGCTAGTTGCTGCGAATTGGGTGGTGGGTTGGTGAGGGAGGAGAAAGGAGGGAGAAAGGAAGGAGTGCTGAAGCCAGAGGGCTTCAAGCTTCTCTTCCATTCGACATGCAAAGCTACGGCTTCTGCTACGATGCCTGCAGCAGTGTTAAAAGAGGTTGCTCAGCACGGAGACCAAGATAATGTTTCAAACGAGTGTGGTGTATTGGCGGACAATATGGAAAGGTGCAGAACGACGGATATAATTGGATGGATAGATTTTCAAGACATTGGGGGTCGCGTCCCGATTCTGAATAGCTCAGGTCTGAGAGCAAAAGGCTTTGCCATCTCCCATCTCCCATCTCCCAAGTCCCTAGACCTGCTACTACAGGAACGTAACGAGTTTTCGGGAGCCACATCTAATGGGCTTCCTAAAGATGAGTATTTTCACCTTAGTTGCAGCGAGCATTAAAAGATAGAAAGGGCTACTGTACCTAGGCAGTCCATCTAAGCCTTCTTCATAGTCGTATAGTCGTATCAGTGCACGAGCATGCTGCTGCCAGAACTGATTCGATTCACACCGAGACATAGAGCGTGGACGACCGACTTCGTAATACGGAGTAATAGGACGAGAGAATCCTTCAGCTTCCCTACTTGGCACAAGTAACGTCTAGGTTCAGAGTATCCGTGCAACAATTTAATACCCCGTGGGTTGGACGGGGCTCGTACCGGATAGCAGCTCCCTACGAGCCCCCAGGTCGGTGTGTCGGCGGTCGGTGGATTTAAGTTGGGTAAACCATTAAGTCAAAGCGTAGTTGGTACAGTATGACCGCTGGAATGGCCCCTAACAAGGACTAAACAGGATCTGGCTATAGGCCATACAAGCTTTGCACCTACTCTGTAAACGCACACAGTGGCTGGCCAGCCCCCTAGATTTAAACATAGGCGCGCGCCTAGGCGAACCCTAACATAGTAGTAGTCCTACTAGTACTTCGTACTTCGTACTGTAAAATAATTCGGGCAAGTTAGGAAAATCGGCTGGTATGCTATTGGTAGGTAGAGAAGAAAAGCTGGGGATCGGGGTGGGTGATGGAGGCCAGCGTAGTCGAGAGGAACGATGATGAGGTTGAAGTAGGACAGGATTGCTAGATATAAGAACGTCTGGAACTGGCCAGCGAGTTGCAACGGATGCGGCAGCTGAAATCTGAGATGCTCGACATCTAAGGTTCCGAAATCCCGGAGACCGAACAGTCGGTACCTATAGGTATAATACACCTATTTCACATTGCATACATACCTAATATAAACATTTCGCAAGTATTTATCTCACGAACCACTATTCAGTCTCTCCAACTCTTTCTTCTTCATAGCATCCATATTCTTTACCCTCTCAGGAATCCACTCCCTCCGCTCCTTTGAAATCTTCCAGCCCTTTAATCCCTCGGGCTTGCCCAAATCCCTCAGCGTTTTCTGCTCCACGAGACTATAATGACTAGGATCCTCACGGTCAAAGCAAAATGGTTCCTTCAACGAGACAGGCGGATTCGTGATAATGCGCAGGTTGCGTAGCTCATTCTTCGATGCCGAGTGCAACATGAGAGGGTGCAGAAAAAATACGTCTCCGATTTGGCCGGTGGCCTCGACAATACTCGAGCCGCGGACTTTTGACTTATCAGCAGCAAGAGATTGCCAGAAATCGCGGCCTTCGTAGCTATCATGTGTAGGGTCGTCTACCGACCGCATCCAAGGTGTTACGCCTTCGGGATGCTCGTACTACGGCGTGTGTTAAAAAGATGCAGATTGGGAAGAGTGATAAGGAATAGAGGGTATATATACCAAGTGCTGTGCGATATATTTAATGCCATCACATGCGAGAGCCGTTCCGCCTCCTCTTGGCTCAATGTCGCTCCAAAGTGGTATAACTAATAATCCTTGCTCCTGACTATCCACTATGAGACTGTCAGTTTATATTCGACTCCTTGAATGAGGGGTCGTAGAAGGGTAGAAGTCTGAGTACTCGAAGCCATTTCCCACCATGTCCAGCTTGGGTGACAGCACGAGGCATGTTATAAAGCAATAATGATAACGAAGGTGTTTTAACAGCCAAACCAATTACATCAAAGGAGCCTCATAGAAATCCCCAAAGATGGCAATTCATGTGCTCATATTGGGATATTAAGGGGACCACCAAAACCCCGTTAATAGCGCCTTCAACACAGAAAAGGGGGGTAGGGAAGACCAATATTCTCGTTGACGAGAGGGAAAAAGGTGGGTGCAAGACTAGAAATTGAATTCAAAACCTTTAACCACTTACAAAAATGCACAAAAAAATCCCCATCATTATGCCAGTTATCCAGCTCCCTCAACTCCTCTCCTCTATCCTTGCCACTCTCCCGCTTCGCCGCATCGGCTGCATACTCCTCCTTCCCGAAATTAACAATGAATCCATCGCTCCAACTCCTCCACATGCCGTCGGCGATACGCTCATCTCCGCCAAGCAACTGACACATTGCACTCCATGCCTTGGGTGCGAACTCCTCAACCGGTATGTGGTTATGCCATGGCATATTAATGCGTTCTCCACCGGTCCAGGTGGATTTGTCAGTCGGGGACATGCTGAGACGAGGCCATAGGTTTTTGCTGAAGGTAGCGGCTTCTTCTCGAGTAAAGCAGGCGGGCACTTTTATATAGCCATGCTCGAGGAAGTGAGCCTTCTGTTCCTCTGAGAGCACCCAGTCTGAAGGAGCTTCTGATGCGAGACTGCCCATTTTGGATTCGCGATTGGTAAAATATGGGGTAGATTTTAATATGGAATAAGTGATATAGTGTCAAAGAATATGGGGGGGGGGAGTGAAATAACAAACAGGGGAAAATAAATGACACAAGCGTGGGTACCGATGGATGATTTATATACTCGTTGTTTTACTGTAAAATCCCACTCTTTGAGTTTCGTGGGGCTACTGACTTCGGAAACACGATCGTACCCTTCCGCATAGTGGCACTCGAACGGCGTGCGGCTCGTCTGTTACCATTGGCATTCCAATAGTTTGTCGTGTGAGTTGTGAGGGGTTCCGGAGATTCTGAACACCGCACGATCTCCGCCGGCTAAATTCAAAACCCCTCACACGTGATGTCCAAATACAAGTCAGCCAGTACCTAACACAGGACTGTAGTATCGAGAAAACTCACAAGGAACTATAAAGCCGTGAGACTCGGTATCAATCTCGTAAGTTAGCGTTAGTAGGGTTGGGGGCTCAAATAGGACTTGATAGAAAGTTGATAGGCGAGCTGGGCGGGAGAGACCTCAAACTGTAGTTACAGGAGTTGGTGGTCTCTCTGGGCTATTGATTGACGCTGAATTGTTTTCGCATGTATTGGCTACATCTAACATAATTCCCATTGACTGCACTATGCCTTACTCCTAGAGTTCTATATTCTGCCTTGTGAGATTTTGCTTTGCATTATACTAGTCGCCTGACTTCAAACTGCATGGCAATGAAGTCAGAAGGATAAAGACAGTCGATCAGGGTGGCAAACGGCAAGAGATCGGCTCTCCGGTGTGATCGAGACATGCCTTACTTGGTGTCTGGGATATAGAAGAAATGCGACCAGCGTAGTGCATACAATAGAAGCGGAAACTTTTGGGGGGGCATGCCACATTGACATTACTACCACAGTAAACGATAAGCACATCAAAACAATTGGTAGTGGAGCATATGGCACAATACAGGCTTGATATATGCAGCACTACCATGCCATCCAAAACGGTCAGAAACTGCACTACTCGCCATCAGATCTTCGGGCTACTTCAGATTTGAGTCGAGTGCGGGTACTGTGCGGTGGCAAGCAAGATTTAACATTAGAACTGTCAAATGCGGGAATATAGCGGACCACGAAATAGACGATTCAGGCTGCGAAGTAATTCTTCTATTCGCCATCGCAGAATATTATATTCAGGGGTTCAATCGACACTAGCCATAATACCATTGCCAAGGATTCCACACTGTGAGCAACCCGACGGCGTATGTATAAGCGCTTCAAAAATGGTCTTTGATACCTTCCCAGATCAGCTCTTGCTTGTTAGATGGTGCTTCGACCTTTAGCAAGCGTCAAATCAGACCTAGATGGCATCACTCTTATCTGCGCCATCTTGTGGCCGGTCCCATGTGCGAATATGTCCTGCGATTTGTTTAGTTCTGGATATGTAAAAAGGCAAACAGACGAACCAGTTTTGCAGCTCGTAATTATTGATTCCTGCGTAAAGGCTAGCCAATATAGTGGGTCTGGGTCGATAACTTTTGACTATTGAGTATTAGCATGATCCACTGTCAGGAGGAGGTATAAGGGTTCAGGAAAGTACCATGACAGGTGGTAACATCGCAGTAGTAGCTCTAGGCTCAACAGGATGTTCGATTGTACTTTCTTCATCCCGGTCGACAGAAACTACAGAGTTCGGCCTGACTCTGCTGCCTGTGGTGGTCTGTGTTTCGGCTCTTTGCAGTGGATTATTTGCGATCCGTGATAATATACTGCCCCGTTGTCTCACAGAAGACTGTTTGCTTGTCAATGGTACTCTGCCTGGAGACATCGAGATACTTAAATGGCTTACAGCTTTGGGACGATGTAGCATGCCCACGTTGAAATCCCACAAGAGAAGCCTACAATCTTCCCCTACACTGCCAAAACGGTAATTCCGGTCGTCACAGCGCCATGGATCGAAGCAGACAGCTGTCACCCAAGACTGGTGGCCTTGACATCGAGCAACGATCGTGCTTTCAGCTACGGACCAGATGGAGACGAGATCATCTTGTCCCCCTGTAAGCACGTATTTTCCATCCGGCGACCAACAGACACAGATAAACCCGCCGTAATAGCTCGAGTAGATGTCCAAGAGCCTAATTTTGTTAGATCAGTGATCTCCCTCTTTTAGAATACCACATACCGTTCTTTCAGGTAGTCAATAATCCGTAGAGTACCGTCTTCGGATACAACGGCAATATGTCTGTTGTCAGGGGAAAATGCAAAGGCATTTATCCGTTGATTCGATAGCTTCCAGAATGAGACAGGATTGAATTTCTGGTTCTTAGAATCCACCGACTTGCCAATATGGAGTTTTGCTGAGTGGTTAGCATGTCCGCTGCTTCGTTCCGAGGCGTCATTGGCATTCTGACTGTGTTCTTCTGGCAGGTAGGCTGCATCATCCTTCTCTTTGTCATAAACTACCAAAGAGCCATCCATATGTGCTGCGAGAAAGAGGTTTTCTGAGCCGGGAATCCACCGGATCTCAGAGACAGGCGTTGTATTAATAATTCCCTAGGCAGCCAGTTTAGTTCAACACCTTGAAACTGTTTGAAAGCCACATACGTTTTTGTTCAGCCGTGTGTACTTCTGGGAGATGGGCTCAAACCATATGATCTCACCCGTAGAGAAACCCATGATGAGATCTATATGGCTGTGGCTCTTGGTGACTTGATTAACGTCGTGACAGAGGCAATGTCCTTTGGTAAACAGAATCTTTGTGAAATGATCCACCTGTAATATGTGTCAATACCAGGTATAATATATACCACGTGGTGAATACCTTTTGAGGTGACGATAAGTCTAGCCATTGGAAGGCGCGGTTGATGTTTGCAAAAGCAAAATAGCCATCTGACGGACGGTCTTGCAGTCTCTTGCTTAGGTTTTCGTGTACAATACACCGTGAAATGAACGAAGAATTGCTCTTTGCGATATTGTTCTTTGGCTTGCGTCGCTTACCGGCATCTTTCCCACTTGGTGAAAGCAGTTGGTTCCCTTTGCCGAATGCTGGCGCTGAGCCGATTGACACTGGTCCTCTACCACTCCCCGTCATAGATATACTGCCTCCATCGCTGCTCGGGGGTACCAAGTCACCAGATGGCCGACCCTCGCTGGGGTGCTCCTGTATACTAGTCCGGAACCCCGTAGTGCCACTTCTGTTCACCTCATCTGTATACAAAGGTAGTGGTGGTGCACCTCTAGAGCTCAATGATAACAATGAGAGCTTGGTTCCAGAGGTGGCTGGCTGGGGAGTTGTTCCAAGAGGGTTCGGATTGATAATAGGAGCTTCCGATGGATGCGGAGGGGGTGTTGAAAGATGTAGGTCATCCTTTAGAATGTATGTTCCTACAGGTATTCAGCATTCGATCTTTAACGCGACAATGCGCCGACACGCCGCTCTGTACCTTCACCAACAACCAGCTGATATTCTGGCCCCGTAGGATGCGACAAATTGTTGTTTGTCTCGATCATGGGTGTCACTTGGCCATTCGCAACAGCAAGGCTGTATGCGGCTTGGGAAGGATATCTCGGAGGTGGTGGTAAGACGCTGTTACAATTGTATTTCCGCATTAGCAATCCGCAGCTGAATGGCTGGAGTTTGAGAGGAGACTCACAACATGGTGTTATTGGGGCGGGCTGCCAAATGCAGACCCAGCGGACAGTCAAGCGGTGAGATATAAACCGATGGTGGGCGAAGGATACAATATGGTGAAGGTGCTCGCTGTTAGGTTGGGAACAGCTTCTCTCTCCAGCGCCGAGGAGGGTCCTAGCTATATGTACAGCCTGCAAGGTACACTACAATGTACAAACAATATATGTCGACCGTGCCAATGTGTGGGGTAGTTGAGATGCCTGTCGAGGTCGAGTTGGGGTCTCTTGGGTATAGTTGGCGCTAGAAATACATAACAGGGACAGAGACCGCCGTTCGTTTGTAATAATAGACTGAAACTGGAGCGTTGCGGAGAGGGGAATCGTTACGGGTCATCAAAGATACTACGTACAGGGCGGTATGTACATGTACATGTATGTGGCGATGGATATGGATATGGACATAGATTTGCAACCCGAGCAGAACGCGGAGGATGCGGATGGGATGCCGTTGTAATCGAGCTGCCCCATGTGGGGAGACGCCGTGCACTGTTCAGCACAGTACTGTAGATACAGGCCCTGTGCTGGGGGCTTTTAGCCTGGAGAGCCGACAGCTTTGAACTCCCCGAGCTCCCTCCCCCTGTTGCACCACACATGCCGACGTAACAGTTACAGACCTGGGAATACGAAGTTTAGGTTAGGTCCTATACAACTGTTGAGGCTTAGTCGCTAGATCTTGATAGCAGTCTTAACTCTTGTTGCGTCTACGGCATCAACCGCAGCAGTGAGCCCATACAGCAGTCGAATCCTACAGCGCAGCACACCTTCCAGCTCATTGCGAATGGATTCTTAACAGCCGCGTGGTGCAAGGCTGAAACGGAGCAGAGCAGCCATGGCTACAGGTACCATTTTGATGCTTTCCCGTCCCCTCGTGGCGATGGCGTTGCTAACACATATGTATTCCAGTCCGTATATGCGTCTGCGGAGATGAGGGCACCGGAAAATCCAGCTTGATCACTTCGCTGGTAAAGGACGTCTTCGTAACCAACAAAATCCAATCAGTCCTGCCTCAAATCACTATACCACCGAGCATTGGGACCCCAGAAAATGTCACGACCACGATTGTCGATACCTCTGCCCTCCCCCAGGAGCGGAATACCTTGCGGAAGGAGTTACGGAAGTCGAATGTCATACTACTGGTATACTCGGACCACTACAGTTATGAGCGGGTTGCATTGTTCTGGATGCCCTACTTCCGCTCCCTTGGAGTCAACGTACCCGTTGTGTTATGCGCGAATAAGTCGGATTTGACTACGACGGGGAACACGACGCAGGTGATGGAGGATGAGATGATGCCCGTCATGGCGGAATTTAAGGAGATAGATTCCTGCATTCGGACGAGCGCCCGGGAACATCACAATGTTAACGAGGTTTTCTTCCTCTGCCAGAAGGCGGTTACACATCCAATCGCTCCTCTTTTTGATTCTAAGGAAGGGAATCTAAAGCCGGCAGCTGTAGCTGCTTTGAAACGCATATTCTACCTCTCAGACAAGGACCAGGACGGATATTTGAATGATCAAGAGATGCATGCATTTCAAGAAAAATGCTTCGAGAAACAATTATCCGACGAGGATCTCGAAAACATCAAGCTTTCAATAAGTAAAGCTTTCCCAATGTCAGATCTGGAAAGAGGTATTGACCAGAACGGCTTCATTCATCTCAATAAGATGTTTGCGGAGAAGGGCAGGCATGAGACCATCTGGATCATTCTGCGGACACATCATTACACGGATAGTCTGAGCTTGAAAGATAGCTTCCTCCATCCTAAGTTCGAGATTCCAGAATTTGCCTCTGCTGAACTCAGCCCTGCTGGGTACAGGTTCTTTGTCGACCTCTTCTTGCTGTTTGACAAAGATAACGATGGAGGTCTAAACGACTCGGAACTTGATGCTCTTTTTGCGCCTACTCCCAGTCTACCACCTTTCTGGGTAGAAACCTCATTCCCTTCCTCCACAGTTCATAATGAAGCTGGATATATTACCCTGCAAGGTTGGCTTGCGCAGTGGTCAATGACTACCTTTGTCTCACCGACCACTACTCTAGCCTATCTGGCTTATCTTGGCTTTGAGCCTTCAAGCCCCCGAGCATCGACGACATCGGCTCTTAAAACCACCAAGCCTCGCAAACGGCGACGGCGCCTTGGCCGTGTAGAGCGGAACGTAGTTCTCTGCTATGTTTTGGGAGCTCCATCCTCCGGGAAATCATCTCTTCTAGACGCATTCCTCAACCGACCTTTTGACTCACTCTATCGTCCAACAATTAAGCCTCGCACTGCTGTAAATAGTGTTGAACTACAAGGCGGCAAGCAATGCTACTTAATCTTGGAGGAGCTTGGTGAACTCGAGCCCGCCATTCTTGAGAATCGCGCAAAACTAGATGCATGCGATTTAATATGCTACACTTACGACTCCTCCGATCCCGACTCCTTTTCCCACATTGTGTCGTTACGAGAGAAGTATCCTCACCTCGATGATCTCCCAGCTATATATACCGCCTTGAAAGCGGATCAGGATAAGACGACGCAGAGGTCAGAAATGCAACCGGATCAGTACACCATGAGTCTAAATATGAATGCACCACTACATGTTAGTGTTACATGGAACAGCATCAGCGAGCTTTTCGTGGCGCTAGCAGAGGCGGCCACCAACCCAAGCCTGGCATTCCCAAAGAGCGAGGAAGAAGCTCCAGATCGGACGGGGATGTATATTGCCCTCGGGGCGACAGTGTGTGCAGCGGTTGCTGCGTTGATGATATATAAGAGAACGGCGAATGCGGGGTGATTATATAGAAGAAACTTGGTGTTAATCCTAGCTGATTTGAGGCGATGTATATATAAATATTTAATTAATGATACCCAATGCCCCTCTCTTCTCTGGTATACTTCAGCCATCTTCGGCGTACCTACGTCCTCCTTTATGCCACAAGTCCGACAATAGTGCGCAGTGAGGGTTTGGTCTGTGTTCTTTAAGCGGTAACTAAATAGTACATATAGTAGGAGCAGGAACCATTGTTTACAGAAAGCAGGGGAAGACACTAGACAGCTTATATGGATTCCTGAATTACACTTTACGGAATGAAAGGTATATAATACTACGCCATAATACATGCTTATAGCTCTATTCTTTTTCCACTTTCATGAGCAAGGATCGAGTTCTGGTGCGGTTATCAGGGTGTCTCTTCCTGCTTCAACAGTCCTGTACTTTAAGTATTAATCGTGTAATTCCTTGCAGCCAAAATGGCTATACGGCAAAGTAGTCAATTCCTGGTTATGAACCGCGTAGTTATAAATCCCATATTCGCATCATCCTGCTCTGCTTGAAACAATCCGTAGCGCCTTTGCTATGCTATAATATGTAACCCGGTATAATACAATTTCCGCTCTTTGCAATCTCTTTAGAACCCCCAAAATACGAATTTCAGGCATGGACGTGGGTACTCAGACAAATAGCCCCCAGATGAACCAGAGAACCAGGATCGATCCGATAATAATACCCGCCAACTTGAATATGGCCACTTTATTCCCGCTTGCTGCCATACGGCCGAGCCGTCCTGCTGAGCCCTTCAGGCTCGTGCTCATCGAGGAAAACGTTTCGGACTAGAGACAGGGAGAGTCAGCATGCGGCACGAAATAATATCTCTCTTGTGGAATCCCAACGACGCTTGCTCATCCACCATCCACCATCCGGGCTCCTCTATTGCGCACTGGAGCGAGCTACAAAGAGCATAGAAAGTATATGGTGACCAAACTAGTGACGAAGGGGCCGCCACAGCAAACGTACAGTGTTATCGATGACATCCTGCGACCTCGCATTATCATATATATCCACCGTCACGCCTCTCAAGGCGGACACCTTCGCCGAGAGTTCCGACAGCCGCGAGTTATTCTGGCGTTCACGTTCGTAGGCGTCCGACATGGCGATCTCGCTGCTCTTTCCTCACCGACTGACCTCGGTGTACGTCTGTGTATGCGTGGACTGGAGAGCAGGATCAGCTGCTAGGTGACGTATAGACGAGGCTGAGTTTGTGGGAGACTGATTTCAATCGAAGGCGAACGAAGAGCGGCCGGACCGAGGGGAATCGGGGTGTTTCTCGGAGATGTTAAGGTAGCTGCGAACGAAGTGCCCCAGCGAAATGGCCCTATCTTTTGATTTCTTTTATTCGTAATTGATCCTGGAGTCGTGCGAAGGCAACGCGGTCTTGTTGTATGGCTCTCGAGTGCTAGAGAAACCTTCACAGAGGAGAATTGTATCGGGAGTCGTAGCCCTGGAGATGAGGCTGGAGGCTGGATGTCCCGTGCGCGGCGTTCGGTCTCAGCCACACCTACTTGCCCGATTGTGGCTTGACGATGCGGAGGCGATAAGGGACCGAAGCGGACGTAATGCTTCCCAAGCCACCAAGACATCATGCCGATCATTCCCCACAGAGTACAGTATTTACACCCAGCGGAACCACCGCCATTACACACTTCACCAGATATCTCGGTCTGAATACCTATCCTGCGCATGTACGCTTGTATCAACATATCAAGGAGTGCCATATACTATATACGACTACTATTACGCCGTGTCGGACCCTCGACGCCCCACTCCTCTCCATATCACAGCGTACAGAAGCCAAGTAATAGCTTCCAGCCCCTCAATCGCATCGCAACAACCAGGCGGCAGAGCAACAGCAGGCAAGATGGGGATCAATAATCCACTCCCCTCGTCTATGGCATGTATGTCTTTCTCGCTCTACTATCTCCTACTGCGGCACCGAACTAACTATACCCGCCGCAGCCGAGTGCAAGAAGTGCAGCAAGATTCTATCATCCTTCGTAGACCCTCGACAAGCCTTCTCGCCGGATAAGGTTATTCCTCCTAATATTCTGGCGAATGCGAAGGTAAGTTCGAACGCCTAGCCATTCCGTCCTAATGCCACGTTCTGAGCAACATGGAAACTAACTTGACGTACAGGGACTCGCGATCCTTACGGTTATCAAGGCAGGCTTTTTGGGCTCGGCACGTTATGGCAACGGTGTTGTTGTCGCCCGTCTCGCAGATGGTACTTGGAGCGCCCCTTCAGCCGTCGGAACCGGTGGCGCAGGCTTTGGTGGACAAATCGGATTTGAGCTCACGGATTTCGTGTTCATCTTGAATGACGCATCAGCAGTACGGACATTTTCACAAGCCGGTTCGCTCACACTAGGAGCCAACGTTTCTATCGCAGCAGGTCCTGTAGGCCGCAATGGCGAGGCTGCAGGAGCTGCAAGTTTGAAGGGTGTGGCTGGGATTTTCAGCTATTCGAAGACGAAGGGTTTGTTTGCCGGGGTCAGTCTTGAGGGAAGTGCAATTATTGAGCGGAGAGATGCGAATGAGAAGCTGTATGGGCAACGATATACAGCGTCCCAACTTCTGTCGGGAGCGGTACGCCCACCACCTGCCGCACAACCTCTCATGGCCATTTTGAACTCGAGAATCTTTGCCGGCATTCCGGCAAATGCAGATGCCACATACAACGATAGCCCGGTTTACGACGATAGACATGACGATGTTGTTTGGGAAGGCCGGAGGGGCAGTGCATATGGCGAGGGCGTTGGTAGAGACCGCACAGGAAATACGAATAGTAGAGGCTCCGACGACTACACATATAGCGACAAGCCTAAACGTGCAGCGACCTGGACTGATGATATTTACGACCGGCCTCCAGGTGGCGCATCACGGAGCAGCACATTTGATGCCGGGCGTGCGCGATCAGGGAGTGGGTTCAATGACGACTATACCTACTCAGATTCCCCTACGAGCCCAACGGGGCGTAAAGTTGGGCCAGGAAGACCTGCGGCGCCGAAACCGATGTTTAAGAGCAAGAGTGAAATGAAGGAGGATGAGGCGGTAGCGCTCTTCACGTTTGATGCAGACCAACCTGGGGACTTGGCCTTCAAGAAAGGTGAGTATATCACGGTAACGAAGAAGACCGATAGTACCAATGACTGGTGGTAAGCTTCCTGTTCTTTCTTTTGTAGCCAAAATAACTAACGATTTGCTCCAGGACGGGTAGGATCGGAGGCCGGACTGGCATATTCCCGAGCAATTACGTCGAGATGAGGAAATAGACCCATCAATTCGACATGTTACATATCGATATATCAGGATCGAATTCTGATGTCTCCACCCTTCTTTCCACTCCTCTCCGCTCTACTACGACTCCAGTCGATCTCCCGCCCTCTGCGATCTATATATTCCTCTAGCTGTCGAATCGACCGCTCCTCTTCCGCCAACTCCTTTGTATTTTTTTCACAGCGTACGGCGCAGTAGCAATACAATTTGAATATACAATAGAGAACTTGTCCTTCCCGTTCTCCTGTTTTGCAATTCACAAAAATGATAAAGACCGGGCTTGGTGTATGTGGTGGAGCAGCCTTGTTTCTCGGGCGTTCGAACACTCTGCGGTACGATGTTGATATTTATCCCATGCGGGAGGGGCTTCTGAGACTCACGGGAGTTCTCAATCATAGTCTAGTACGTGTATTTGAATTACAGCGAATAGTCTGGATGCTCTAGCTTCTAGTTTTGTCCCGTGATTTGGTATGAATTAAAATGGTATATTTGGTTGATAAAAGTCCACTTCCCGGTGTACGCGAATTATCCTTTCTAATTCCGCAGGCCTTGGGTAAATGGAGGGTAGAGTTTAGCATAGGAAGAAGCGCCTTAATAGCTCGCAATGCAAGCTTCGGTTTCTGAATCAGTCAAACTGTTGATGTTTTGCCTCCATAAAATGCCTCGTTATACTTCTTCAAATTGTCTGGGAAGCTCGAACCCTATACAAATACTTCGTAGCGGCACTAGAACATGGAAATATATATTTAACTATAAAAAAGCATCTCGAGATCAAATTAACAATACACGTGATGATGAGTGGGCCTATTTAAGTAAAGCGCCAATTAATTCCCGAGAACCCTTTCTCAGCATCAACCGTCAAGACTGCAAAAATACCTCCGAGCGCAATAATGCCTGCAACAACATAAAGCTACTTAATAAAACCGGGTCTTTTGATCATACATTGCGCATCTCGCAATTCGCGCTACGACTCGCGCTATCTCATACAGACAGACACCCAGAGGGTGTCATTTGCCCTACGGAGAACTCTTACCGACTGCTGATTCATGAAAGCTCAAATTTTCTTCGACGCAAAACTACCCTAACGCCTTGCCCCTGAAAAATGTGCTTTGTCAACCCACAATTAGGCAACACTGTCACCGAGTAATGAAACAGTGGGATAGTCAGGTTTCTTAGGGATCCCTTAGCCGATTATCTACTTGGACCTATCTTGATATCCGGACCCGGATCACCGCATTCGCCAACCCAAACCCGATATGTTTCCTATGGTTTTTGGGTGGTGGGGGGTTTTGTAAGGAGAAGCCTGTACAGAGCCCATACATACATGTAGTTCAAGGGTATGGAGGCTGCCTCTGATTCCAAGACCGACAAGACTGCCAATTCCTTCTAGTTCCCATCTATTAGAGGAGCTACAGTCAGGTACGATGGGGGCTTTCCCGGCCGCTTCTTAGTCGGCCCACTGGTGTACATGTAATGGTCCCTGAATATGTCCCGGGCTATGACCTAAGTGGGTTGATACAGGCTTCCCGGCACCGGCACCCTAGACCAGCAGCTTCAAAGAACAAATTTGGCGTTGATTTTTTCGAGAATTGCATCTAAGTTTGAGTGGGTCTGGACTATGCAAATCAGCACAGACTAGCTAGTAGAAGGGTTCCTGCCAGTGCATCTTAGCTTCGTAGCGGTGTAGTAGGCACCAGGAAATTCATTGAAAAAGTGGTACATCCTCCTGTAGATGTAAAAAAAAAATATCATTGAAGTATTCCCTAATCCGCCCCTTTTGTTGACCTCTTTAATCCGGAAAGCATTGTCGCAGCTTCATAGTCCTTATTCGTTTCTGGAGACCATTTTCATTGCACTTCACCCTCCACACGGACAGCCACGGAGAACTAGAGTGCTTGTTATATCGGCATTTCGAGTTTTAAATAGGAGCCCGTTGGCGAACTTGGTAACCATGATTTCTTTCTTCGTTAATACTTGAGCTTAGTAATTGGTTTTAACTGTCCAAAATATACTTGCAAGATAGAGAGAAAAGCCAGACACTGGATTATTCCTTTTTTTTTATATGAGTGTATGGCCTGGGTTGCCTCCGCTAGAATTTATGGGTCCATCTAGTTTTTGGATTATAGGTCGGCTTTGCACCTTACCGCCTGCAGCTCTCTCTGAACTTTACAACACATTTCTGCCGTGTACCTGTTTTTATCTTTCTGTTTAGGCCATTTTCGGAATGTCTGCCTTGCATTAGTTAGAAGTTCATTGAATCGGTTTATTGCCATTGGAGAGACTGTTCTGATCTATTAGCAGAGCCACGACCTTGCAAATCTTATACCTTCCTTTGTGTCGAAGCACAAGACAGTCGGACTGCAAGGTGCAAACTTAGTGTTGGACGCATCTTTACACCTCCAGCCGAGCAACAGTGAATCTTATATTGATTCTAAAAAACCATCCAACATCGATATCCACTACGTCACCTTAAGACGCGCTTTCCTCCAGGTCAATTTCGATCTCGCCTTCTCCTTGCTACGACACCAACACGACAATTCTCTCTCTAACCTTTAACGCTTTACCAAGGTTGTTTTTGCAATCAGTTTGGCATACTACTTTGCCATACTATACTCTCTACCGTTTATCCTCCTTCACCACCCTTACCACTACTTCGTCAACTATGTTCGCCCGCTCCATCCTTCGCGGTGCCCGCACCGTCAGCACCGTAGGCAGATCGACCAGATTTGCACGCCCGTTCGCATCGAACACCGGTTCGGTCACTGATACACGACCACGTGAAGCCGGTCTCGTCTCGAAGAGCGAAGTTCCAGCTGTCTCCTATGCCGATGGTGAGGTTCAGCGAACTACCCTGTCCATTGATGAGAAGATCGAAGCTACCGAGGTTGGCGCCGACAAGGTCACACCACTGAGCCGCGAGGTCTATAACAAGATGACCCCCAGCTTGCAAAGGATGTCTATCATGGACAAGGTTGTCATTATTACTGGGTATGTGTTTCTAAGTTCGCTACATCCTTAAGAGATTTCTCGCTAAGATTTTCCCCTTTTCACAGTGGTGCTCGTGGTTTGGGAAACCATATGGCTCGTTCATGTATCGAGGCAGGAGCGAAGGCCATGATCATCTTTGATGCCAATCCGGAGCTGGGTGTTCAGTCTGCCGCCGAGTTGCATGAGGCTACAGGCTCCAAAATCCCCGTTGAGTTCTTTGGTATCGATATTCGCAATGCTACTGCCGTCGAAAATGCGCTCGCTGCAGTAATTCAGAAGCATGGAGTTCCGGATGTGCTGATAAACTCTGCTGGTATTGCTGAGTAAGTCCCCAATTCTTTATCCACCATCATCTTTTCTTTGGGGCAAGACCCATCAAGATGGAAATGGTTCAGGTGGTCCCACTGATTTTCATATTTCTAACTATCTAATAGTTCTAATATCCCTGCTGAAACCTATGACCATGACATGTGGCGTCGCTTGATCGACATCAACTTGAGCGGTTCATTCTTCGTGGCCCAGACCGTTGGAAAGGCTATGATCGCTGCTGGCAAACCGGGCTCTATCATCCTTGTTGCTTCTATGTCGGGCAGCATCGTCAACTACCCCCAAGAACAATCATGCTACAATGCATCAAAGGCTGGTGTGATTCAGCTTGGCAAGTCACTCGCTGCGGAGTGGGCCAAGTATAATATCCGTGTGAACTGCATCTCTCCAGGTATGTTTCTCAAGTGTCTACGGCTTGTTTTAGACATACTAATAGTATCGCTTTCAGGTTACATGGACACCGCTCTCAACAATGTTCCAGCACTTGACGCGCAGAAGGTAATCTGGAAGAGCATGACCCCCCAGGGACGTCTTGGTGCTGTCGATGATCTTAATGGTGTTGCCGTCTTCCTTGCATCAGATGCCTCTGCCTTCATGACTGGTTCCAACCTGATTATCGACGGAGGCTACACGCTCTATTAATGATACTAGGAGCGATGAATCAGAATTACACCAGGGAGGACGCCGCTCCGCCGGTGTACTTCAGCATACCTACTTAGGCTGGGTATTCTGATAGTTGATGAGGTTTTGCATTTTGCCCTGCATTTTCCCTGCTTTTACGTTTCTTTGGTCGGATGGGTGGCGCAACTTTAGAGGGCTGGTTGCATTGTGTGCGTACAAGATGGGCTTGGTTAAATTCTCCACAGTTAGGAAGCTTGCGTGGTTCTTTGATACCCTGGAATGACTCCTCTCCTACAACATAGAGTTCATAATCGATATGGCAAGGAAGAAGTAGACAGTTGAATTGAATCCAGAAAAAAAAGTCTGACTCCTTGACCAGCTGGTGCTCGCTGTTTAGAGATATAAATCATTGGGCGTAAAACGGGTTGAGTTATGAGGCTACATCAAATTTCTTCCTTGGGTGCCACAGCGGAAGGTCTTGCATCATTTATTCATATGTATCTATCAACCGTAGAAGCCACGCAGAATCAAGGCGCTCCAGCTAACCTCTTCTCCCCCTTCGAGATGACAAATACAGCAGCCAGCAGCCAGGAGTTAGAAAACCACAAAGCGAAATCACTGGCGGCGCTGGCTCGCCGAAGAGCGCAGGTGACAACAAGCATATATGCTCGCCGAGGTCCCTATCCGCTACAAATGCTGATTTTTATCAAATGGTATAGCGAACATGCTTGCTTCACAAACAAAGATTTCCATGGGAAAAAAGATCACGCTCGATTCCGTGAGATATCGTTCGCTATCTTGCTATCGATCGAATCCATCTATACATCCATCCATCCCATCCATATGCACGTCCATCCATTTAACCATTTTCCCATGTCACGGGTGTAAAAAAAGCCCTTTCAAGGTTCTCAAAGGCGAGAAGCTAATAAAAGGGAAGCAAAAGGATAGGCAGTGTCACTCCCAGCCATCCATCATTGGTATCAAATCCTATTAAAAAAAAAAGAAAGCTATGTCCCAATTCGTCTCATCTTCTTAAATGTACGAAGGCACTGTTGTGTACATTGAACGTGAACATGAAACACGCCAATCCTGCTAGCTGTCTCGTTCAATTCCCGCAAGTCTCTGGTTGCGTTTGTTTTGTTTTGCATTGCTTTTACGATGGATGCCATGAGACCTTACGCCGGAACGCCGATGCTTGTTTGAGTAAGTTGCTAGCCGATTTGCTAAATTGCAACGATAGTAGATTGTTTGATTGCTTTTGTGCATCTTGCGGCCCCAGCTACATCGTAGGTGACGGGCGGTGGTTTGCTTTGCAAATAATTAGGGCGAGAAAAGGATTTTACGAAACTGCCTTTTGGGCTTTCTCCTGGGCTCTTGCGTTTCTCGCGGAGCGGACAAGGGGTGCTAGTTGGCCAAGGTCCGAGCATTGCCTCATAAAATCGTGCTTTAGAAAATAATGTTAGTAGCGATCTCCTGGCACGGCATTTGGGGCAAAATTCTTACTCGTAGTAAATCATGCGCGCTGGCTCTCTTCTCGGGATCAACCTTTAGTGCAAAATAAAGGAAGTCTTTAAATACAGGACTGAGGGCATGCTCATCCTTGATCGCGGGGGTGCCGTTTGTGGCGATGAGATAGAGGGCGCGAAGTGGCGACTCGGTAAGATATGGGGGTTCTCCTTCAATCATCTCAATGGCCATAATACCCAGGGACCAGATATCGACCTTGCGGCCATACTCTTTCCGCGTCACAACTTCCGGTGCCATCCAATAAGGAGTTCCGACCATGGTGGTTCGCTTGTTATGAGCTTCGTTGATTTGTGCGCAAAAGCCAAAATCCGCTGTGCAGCTTGTTAGATAACCAAAACCAAACTTTCCAAAAGGTCACTTACTTAGTTTGATATTTCCATCTAACGAAAGAAGGATATTATCAGACTTGATGTCTCGGTGGATAACGCCCTTCGAGTGTAGGTGCTGCAGCCCCTTTAATGTCTCGCGACATACCGAAGCAATCTGGCCTTCAGACATGATGTTGAATGTAACAACATCGGTTAAGCTCCCTCCCTCCATGAATTCCATTATGACCCAGAGTTCCCCAGTAACCAGAAAACTGTCGATAAAATTGACGATGTTTGGGTGTGAGCTGTCTTTCATGACAAGAATTTCGTTGATAATGAGATCCTTCTTCGGTTGCTGCTCTAGGTTCATCTGCTTGATCGCCACTAGCCGGTTTGTGCCCCTTTCATAACCAGTAAACACACCACCTGAAGCGCCTTGGCCAATTTTTGTCAGGTCCTTATAAATATCTCTCGGGTCCCCTTCCGTGCAAATTTGTTTAAGGCGGGCAACTATATCAAAACCCGTGCTCTGCCGTGGGCGGTGTCTGGGACGGGGCCCCGGTCCCGCTCTTACCTGCTGGCTAGGGTGAGGTACACCATTGAGCTCAGGAGGGCGCTGGAATTGGCCTTGAGGAGTTGGCGGGGTAGGTTGCTGAGGGGGCACGCGCTTGCTAGGAGCACGTCCTAGTTGGGACTGTTGTGCCTGCATCATAGCTGTCTGCTGTTGCTCTGCAAGTTGTTGTTGATATGAGATTTGAGGGGATAGACTTTGCACCGGGGTTGCAAATGGAGGAGTACCATTAACGCGCGAGTTCGATCGTGATCTGTGTTCCTCGGGGAGCATAGGCGGGGCATCTGCTTGTGTCGGTGGCACATATGCAATTGCGGGGAGGTCGTCGCTCTGACGAGGCATAGATATTCCCGAGTCTTTGGCCAGAATAGGTGGGGGTGTAGCTCTGGTGGGCCCTTGGAGAGCAACTGGTGGTCTCGGTGCTGGACGACTCGGTACGAGGCCGTTGGCATCCTTTGGTTGCAGAGCTAGCCCTACGCCTTGAGGCGGCCCTGAAGCTGTCCCTCGTGGCACAGGGGGCGGAGATCTAGGGTTTTCAAAGCTCGTCTCATGGTTCGAAGGAAACCGCGGACTTGCGGGCGGGCTTGTCATCGATCCGTAAGGTCCTGGGGTGTTGAGGAGCCCTGGTGATACCAGAGCAGGATTTGAGACCCCCACTCGCATCTCTGGCACATTGGCATGATCGAATTTGTCCCATACCTCGTCTGATCCCTTCTCTGCATTTTCCTTATAAAATCCTACGATGTCTACGATGGTCTGCGGGTGCTGCTGTTGTTCCTTCTTTGTAATTCCACTATCATTGAGCATTCGTTGCCACTCTTTCGGCAGGCCCTAATTCAAATCCAATCAGCACACACACACAACTATGGCATCGTCATTGGGGGAAGCAAGCAACTTACAGTGAATTGTCCAGTATCTTGGTCGTATCCAACGTGCGTGACGTGAACGGGGTTCTCTGGGGCGGATATCTTGACACCTCGAGGAGAGCCGATGCCGATCTGGTTCATGAAGCCTGAGAAACCCGACTTCTTCCGTATCATACCCAGCTTGGGCTCTTTACTCTCGTCCGAATAGCGCTTCGGACTGATGAGCTGGCTCTCACCAATGCGCGGCTGTATCTTCTCATTCATCCTGTCTCCCACCGTGAAGCTCGCTGATTGTCGTAGAGGCGGCCCTAGACCCCGCGGATCGGGGCTCGTATGTGATAGTGGTGGCGGCGGTGGTCGTCGCAGAGCGCTCTGATAGCCCGTGATTTTCGATGATTCGATATGGTTCAAGATACTCGACCCGTCGAAGGGAGCCCCAATCAACTCCTCCGATGTTTTTTCCGTGAGGGGCGTCGATGTATGATCGAAGGGGCCCCGGCCCGTGGGCGCACCGAACTCTGAGACCCCTAGTGCGGGTGACGGGCCAGATATTTGATAGTCGAGAGATGAATTGGAGGAGGCGTAGGCAGTGGGATTCGGGATGGAGGCAGTTCGACTGTGGCGCTGGGAGGGATGGGATCTGTAGTATGGGCCGTTGGGGTTGGGGGCAGAGGGAGCTCTCTGCAGGCTGCCAGAGCTCTTCTGACTGCGAATGGAGAGGGAGGACTTATCGCATGCTGGGGGCGGTTTCTTGGTCAGTCGTCGCGTTGTTTTGACCTCCTCCATGTTGTGTTGATAGACGGACGGGGTCGATCTTTGGGGGGCGGAAGGGAGGGGGGGGTTAGCAGCCCTCCAGGCTCTGTTTGATGCACCAGACTGGCTCGAAGTGCTGGGAAGGTGGAAAGTTGTAACTTGCAACTTGTAAGGTGTAAGGCGCTGCAACAATGTTTCCACCAGGGCTCGCCAATCAGGATAGTGAGCGGCTAGGGGACGGTTCTGTGCCCAGCATATGGCTCTGGGACCAAGTAATAAAGTATGTGCTACAGGATGTACCGTGTACCGTGTACCGTCTGCTTCGCACCAAGGAGGGAGCGCCTGGCGGAGGGGGGCGGAGGGGATGTCTCGGGGTCCACGGGTCCACAAACGTGGGCGGCGGCGGCAAGATCCAGCGCCAGAGCCCAAGGTCGAGCTCACGGGCTTTGGCCGTGGAAGTGGAACTAGAACTGAGGAATTGGGCCGGGAGAGTTGGAGTTGGAGTGGCGGATATCGTGAGCGTGGTGAGCGTGAGAATTGGGTGTTCCTGTTCGATCGCTGCCAGGACTTGGGGATTCTCGAGCAGGACCAGCAATAATCCGCGACAAAAGACGACGACGGCGCAAATGGCAAATGGGGTGTCCTCGCAGCCGCGCGCTGATTGGCCCGCGGCTAATAACGACTTTTCTCTTCCCTCCAGGAAGTAGTAACTGGGCAAGGCAAGGTACAGAAAACGTATAGAGATTATATTAGTAGGACGACGGTACGAGGTGCCTATACTGCAATCTATCTTTTGCTCTCTTGCTCTCTTGCTCTCTTGCGCCACCGGCTATCCTCTATTTACAGTCAACTCGCACCCAGAGTTGCGTTCGATTCGTGCACTAGTATCCGGCGCATTTGCAACCAACGGCCGCTACTCGGTACGTAGGTACAGGTAGGTAGAGATACTTTACAATAATACATACTCGTACAAGAGAAGACCACACCAATGCCTCTCCCAGCTTCCAGAGAACATCTGCTCCAAGGGCCCCAGGCAATGAATGGTTGGCCGTGCCAGGTCATACTCTACAATCATGTCCTGTACGATCTACTACGATCGACAAACTACGAACTATCAACTATCATGCCTTAACCACCGCTATTACCTCGCTGTGCCCTATTGCTTGTGAAGCACAGGTTAGCAGTCCCGCATTACGTGACGGCATGCACACGCACGCCGCCTGCATCTCTCCAATGATATTCCAACAAGTACTGCGTATTGCTTCCCGCGCATTCCTCCCACGCAGGATATGATGATCGTCTATCAACGTGAGAACCTCCGCGGGCACCGCATTCTCTGGAGTGGCCTGGTGTTGTTGTCCCGACTCCCAAGCCACGGCACGGTTCGCCCCCATTTCGTCATCTTCTTCTTCAATCCCTCTGTACTCGTATAGAGCGAGGTAATTAGAGGCTGCTGTAGAGAGATCAGATCGCCAACCATCTCAACGGCACCTCAACAAGAACTAGGTACCTTACAGAGGAGTACTGCGCATTATGCACTGCTATTATTGTTGCTCTGCATCTACAGAGCAGTAAGGTAGGTAGGTACCTAGGATCGAAGTCATCCAAGAACACGGTTCGGCTAAGGGTTTGATATTACAATACAAGGAAGGTAGGTACCCACGCATGCCAAATGGTAGACTTACTGTACTGTACAGTTGCGTCCTGCACTGATCATCCTATAATAATGCTACGTGCCAAACAAAGTAAGGGAATTCTCAATCGTTGCAGCAACTACTATTTCTAGATACTTTGCGCTTGCGTTCCACCCAGCACTGCAGCTGGTCCTTCGATCCACCATATCCCCTACAGAGTACGGGCCCTATTCGAGTCTCGAGTACCCCCTTGCTGACCTTTTTCCCAGCAGCAGAATAATCCCAGCTCCTAATTACTCGTGCCACAGTTAGCCCCGAAGCTTTCGACTTCATCGCTGATGCCTACTACCTAACGGAATAGGAGAAAGTTCCATGACGACCCGGAAGGTTCCAAGGTTCGGCTACAGGACTTCTATAGAAACCACCCAGCTAGCTTCAGATATCAATGTTTTCAAGCCCGAACGGCTCAGCGTCACCCCACTCAAGTATGCCTAGGTACAGCGGCTACTAATATAGCTTTTCTAGAGTGCATTTGACGTTAGGACAGGGGAACGGCGGGATCCAAGTCTAGTTCAAAGTATAAACTGCACCTCGAAGTATATTATTTACCTTGGTACTTTGTTTACTTTGCGTTTGTTGTGGTGACATACATATCTAGGGGTACCTAGGGGTACAAAGGTACTTCGGTAATTGGGAGAAAGTAACGAAGAATACCTAGGTATTTTGCTTTAATTAAAGGAATCCTTGTGCAGCTCGTTCACATTAGTTATCTCTATATATATTCTCCACCCGATACCCACCCATACTTGGTGATCCTTAGGGCGACATCAGGCCACTTAAAAGACTTCACCCACCCAGTCACGTGTAGATACGGCTGCCCCCTTGCTGCTGGACATAATAACAAGAGAGCCCTGGAGGCTGAGCAGAAATGGTTAATAGCTGGTATGGCAGTACTATTTCAATGGTACTACGTACCCAATCGTTCATTACAAAAACCACCATTGGCATCATTGGCAAACTCAGTTTATAAAAAACCGTTGGGAATAGCTCCTGCTCCTGAGTCCAGAACTTCTGATTCTACTGTCGGCGGTCGGCTTCTTTGCCCCCCCCCCCCCCCCCCCGAATAATAAGCGAATTGTGGAAGAAACACAGCTTGTCCCAGTCCAGTCCACCTAGCACCACCTATCTACAACAAAATGCTAATGCTCGTTCTTGTAACCTCCTCCAGATCACCACTTCACTCTTGATCGGCTTCTTGCATAGGCCCTGCAGCTTGCTCACTGCTCTATTCTCTTCCATCTCCCTTCAAATTTATTCTCGTATTGCCCCTTATGCAATTCCTGGGAAATTGAGACGCTTTCCAATTGTCTTCGTGGCCTTAAGACCTCCACTCCCGCTCCTATTCTTATTGCCCAGCTGGCTCCAACCGCAATTGTCCACCACTAATTAAGCAAGGTTAGTTGAGGTTCTCCCCGGCTTGTACACCGTACTAGCTCCGGGCTCCTGCAGGTTTGCTGATGATAAACGGTAGTGCGGTTTAACCGTTGATTTTGGTTACACCCTCGATACTCGACATATCCATCCGCTCTCCTATCTATTGAGTAGCTTCAGCTCTCCAACATGGCCTCTGCAGGTGCCTCTGGCGCAAACGGCGGGTTATCTGCAGCGCAAAGATTAATGCAGAAACATGACGAGGCGCACCAGACCACAGTTGAGGATGTTCCGGATCAGGACGACTTGACCCAGCGCCCGCACCCGCTATCCTCCAGCGTTCTCGAGTCCGCCGACGAAGCCGCACCCGCTCCAGGATGGGCAGCTCCTATGTCAGCCAAGGCAGCAGGAAAACGGAAGGAAGAGCCATCGGTGGGAACGCCGCGCGCACCGTTGTTGGACACTCAATCGGATGAGTTGTTTCCAGGCTTAGGAGGGCCCTCAAAGCCCAGTCAAGCTGCATCGACTGCCCCTATCTGGGGTGCTAAAAAGTCAACTCCCGCCACGAATGGGAACGGTGTCGCAACAAATGGCACATCGACGCCGACGTCCGAGTTGAATACGCCGCCTGCAAATCTTAAGGCAGCAACGAAGACTGGTGTGCCAGCTGCAGCAAGTCAGTTTACCGGCCCGGTGTATACCTTCCAGCCCAAAGAATTACCTCGTTCCGCAACGAAAAAGCCATTGCCGGACATTCTGAGGGATATCAATAAGAAGTACAGGGTGAACCTTGCCCAGACGACAGGAGAGGGGGGCGTCATAAAAATCGGCGCTGCTGGTACACAAATACCAGAATCCGTCAAGCGCCAGGCCTTCAAAGCACTGGGTGACCAGATTACTACCAAGGTATGTAGACCAACTCTGCTTCTAGACAACAATGTACCTAACCAACATGTAGTCGTCAACAAGAGTCCCAATTCCGCGATCCGCACGAGCCCACATCATCGGCAAGCAAGGCTCAACGATCAAGTCCCTGCAAGAGATGTCAGGAGCACGGATTCAGATGCCAAAAATGGAGGATACGCCTGAGCCTGTTGACGACGACGACGACACCATATACGTCGTGGTTGAGGGTAACCCCATAGCAATCCGGATGGCGGAGGAAGCCGTTGGTAAGATTGCCAGCGAGCGGGGCGCAACTCTCAATACGAAGCTTCGAAGTATCCCGGCTGAGTTATACCCTTTTATTGCTGGCCCCTACAATTCCGCGGCAAATGCTTTGGAGGAAGCACACGGTATCCAAATCCGAGTTCCCCCGCACCATACCTGGACTTCGCAACCGCCTCCTCCAGTGCCACCCCGGGGTACTGCTCCCGCGTTTGTCCCTGCAGTAGGTGACAATCACATTACCCTCGCTGGTGATCGAGCAGCGGTCCAAGCGGCGCGAGCCGAGATTGAGCGGCTAGCTCGAGAGCTTCAGCAACAGTTATCTCTGGAGCAATTGCCCATCAACAAAGGCCGGCATCAATTTATCATTGGCGATCGAGGAGTGCCTGCACAGGAATTCTTTGCCAATACTGGATGTGCCATTATACTCCCAGGGGAGGGCGATGATGATACAATTACCTTTGTCGGCCCTGCGAATCAGATTCAGCAAGCAATGGATAAGGCCATGGATTTAGCCATGGGAATGCAAAGCTCGAGTCTCGATCTAACTCGTCAGCTACGAAATGTCAAATCTCCCCACGAGCATGCTCGGAACCTTACGAATTATCTTCGTAATCGTAAGGAGATAGAGCGTATTGAGAAACTACATCATGCCCATATCGTGACGCCTTTCGACCCGAATGGTGCAGTGGCTCCGTGGGAACTTTATTCCCGGGATGGCAAGAATGCTATCAAGGCACAGTCTGAGATCGGCCGCATTTTAGAAGCCCATCCTCCATCGCGAATGGCTACCCTCCCAATCGATCCATTCTTCCACCAGCACCTCCAAAAGGATATTATGCCTAGAGTCAAGAATGACTTTAGCGTACATGTTGTGGTTCCCAACGCTGCTGATACTGACGCTCCCGTCCTTCTCGTATTCGAAGGAGAAGGTGGGCTCGAGCCAGGCTATGAGGTCCCACGGGGACGACCAAGCGCTGAGGAGGTGAAAACCTTCCAGCAAGGATTAGCCGACGCCCAGAAGCACATTTTGGATATTATAAATGCCCAAGAAAAGATCACTAGCACATCTATTGATGTGCCTGCAATGTAAGGTCCTCAAAACCATCCTCGGGTTCAAACTAATGTGTCTAGCTTCCATGAAAAGTTGCGGAAATATATTAAGAAAGAACAACAAAATCGAAGCCCTGATCAGATCCCCATCAGAGTTACTGCCAACCGTACACTTGTTACTCTTCGTGGTCCCGCACCTGCTGTTGAGACCTTGGCTGCAAAAGTGAAAGCCTTTGTTGAGCAGGCAATTGAAGATGAAAAAGAACGTGGCTTTTCATTGTCTTTTGACTTCCCGCAAAAACACGCTAATCAACTCATTGGCAAGAACGGCAGTAATGTCCATGATTTGCGTGAAAGATTCGACGTCGAGATCCAGGTCAATGACGGAAAGGTCGAGGTGAAAGGCCCGAAGGCTAAAGCAGAGGCTGCTAAGTCCCATATCTCAGCTCTTGGAAGACAATGGGCGGACGAAGCGACTTATGTCCTCAAAGTTGAGCCCAAGTACCACAGTGAGCTTATCGGTGCCAAGGGTAGCCAGATTAAGAAGCTTGAGAATCGGTACAACAATGTCCAAATCCACTTCCCTCGCTCAGCTCGACCCGTTAAGGATGACCAGTCAAATGCCGACGCCGCGAGCGACGCTGGTCGAAGGGGTGGACGGCGAGAACAGCAGCCTGACGAGGTTATTGTCAAAGGGCCCAAGAAAGGAGCCGACGGGGCGAGAGACGAAATTTTATCACTGCTTCAATACATCAAGGACACTTCCCACATAGCGACTGTGTCCGTCCAGCCAAGCCAGATCCCATCCCTCATTGGACAGCGCGGAGTTGAGATGGATAAAGTTCGACAGGAGACTGGAGCGAAAATCGATATCCCAAATGCAAGAGACCTCAAAGATCCATCTGCCCGAGTTGACATACAAATCAAGGGAACCAAGTCGGCAGTTACACAAGCCAAAAAGATGATCGAAGAGAAGAAGGAGATATTCGATCGCACTGTTACCAAGACTGTGGACGTGGATAAGACATACCATAGAGGGTTGATTGGTGCCAAAGGTTAGTTCAAATAATAATCCCTCCCCTGACAATTACTAACAAAGACAGGCGCTACTATTAATGACATTGTTGTTAAGGCTGGTGGATCGAATGCCTCTGGCCAAATTGTGCAATTTCCCAAGGCCGATGCTGATGGGAACATCATCAAAATCACAGGCACGGTGGACGTTGTCGATAAGATCATTGCAACGATTGAAAAGATGGTTGCTGAATGGGAAAGCCAAGAAACCGAAGTGGCTGATGTGCCGACCGACAAGCATCGCTCACTGATTGGCCGCGGAGGAGATATCAAGAGAGACTTGGAAACAAAATTCAGCGTCACCTTGGATATCCCAAGACAAGGTAGCGGCCAAACCGGCGTCAAGATTACTGGCTTACCGAAGGATGTCGAGAGTGCAAAAGCCTATATCCTGAACCTTGTCAAGGAGCAAGAAGGCGAGACGATACAAGTACCGCGAAAGGTCCACCACGCGGTTTCCGATAACGGCCAATTCTTCCGGAGACTTCGAAATGATCTCAAGGTCGTAGTCGATGTCAACAAGAGCGAGGTTCCCGCTAAGCCAGCAGCAACTTCAACACGGTCCAATGGCAGTTCAATGCCATTGATCACCGATGATACCGAGGCAGCTGCCGGGGCACATGACTTTAAGACAGTCGACGTTTCTGAAACTGGCCTCGACGGTGAAATTCCCTGGGTTTTGCGCGGCTCACCTGAAAGCATTGCCAAAGCCAGGGATTCTATCGTTGCGGCTATTGAGCAGGCGCTCAAATACTCTACGATCGGCTACCTGACCCTGCCGGACCCGCATACCTACAGATATGTGATCGGCCAAGCTGGAAGCAAGGTCAACAGCATTCGGAAAGCTACTGGTTGCAAGATTACTGTTCCGCGAGACCAAGCCAAGGATGAGCCGATCGAGATTGTAGGAAGCGCAGAGGGCGTCGAGAAAGCGCGGGAATTGATCCTGAATGCCGTGAAGGAGGGTTCCAGCGCCAACCGATCATGATATGAGAGGATATCAGCAGATCTGGATTGCGATGAGGCAGGCGCGCTGCGATTGTTTTAATTCTTTCGAGAGTAAACCGAAGTAACTGCAGAGCTTAGCCCGTTTTTGTTGCATTTCCCAAAAGTTGTATCAGAAAAGACCAGGCAGGATGGTGAGGTCGTCCGCCAATTGTGCAATAGGCATTTCCTTTACTTTTTAGCGTCACTCTTTGCCGCCGTAGGCTGTTGTAGCCTTCCAAGGTGCAGAATCAAGATTGACTTTTTGCTACCAAAACCAAGGTACCATATGACTGTGAGCCCATGGATAATGGTTTCTGCTACGAATACAGTCTTTGGCGTGTACAGATCTCAGCCTAAACATGTAATTATATCCCGTTTCCCGTAACACAACTTCAAGAACAATGCTCGACTAGGCTTCCTAACTCTTGTCCCAGAGCGTAGACCTCCAAGTAATCCATCACCACCTTTCAATTCATTCTATCTCTATCTTCCCTTAACTACGGCCTCCGCATCTATGCCCCCAAAGAGCTCTTAACCTCCGTCCATATAATAGCCCTCCCCCTCATCAAACGTAATCAACCCTCCCGCTTCCTCCCACCCACACCATTTATAACCCTCTACTTCATTTTCCTACAACCCAATCGCCTATGGCCCTTTCATAATAGCCGGCTAGTAGCCCATTTTCTTGCCAACCTTCTAAATTGGACTTTTTATGTAGATTTTTGCAGAACTCAACTCCGTCGTTCTCCTCGTTCTCCTTATTTTTCTCCGTTTTCTGAATGGCACACATCAAACAAATCTATTTCGGCTTTAGCGAGATGGTCGTCTGTCGACCTTCCCCTTCTTCAGTCATTCCTTAACACCCCATTTCATCGCTCGCCCACCATCACCTCGCAATCCTCCATTACCCGTTAGAGCGAATTGGACCGTCTGGTCATTGTCTTCAACAGCCATCCATGCAGATTGCCTCCAACTGTAGATTGAGCGTCGCCTGTAATCGGGCAGTCATCGTCCGAGTCCAAATTGTCTATCCACTCGTGTTCACGAATCACCCTCTCCGCGACAGGAAAGCCGTCGTCATCGCGCAGCCAAGTGAAAATGTTCCTAGTCACCATTTCCGAACAGTCATCATCCTCGTTATCGAAATTGTCGTAATTGATGGAGATATTGCCTTTTGTTGCCTGCCCATTCTTGGCGCGTAAGGGAATTCTAGGAACGGTGGTAGTCGAGCGCTGGCCACCACGACAGTGCCAGGTTACACTTTCGTATTCGAGGCCGTGACTTGTCTCACATCGAGCATGTTGACGAACGTCGATATTAGTGTCTGTCATCGCTGTAGAACCGAACGGAGCGAATGGAAAGAGCGGGGGAACAGTGTAGTATTGGTCGTGGGACAAGTACATTAATCGACATTCGTCAGCACGCGAAATTTCTTCTATCCCACGGGGCAGTGTTGATACAGGCTCTTGGATAAAAGACATAAGCGTTCCGGTCCATGCTGCTACATGAAGGTCGATTTTCCACCAGGCCTGACGAGCCTCTTGCAAGGAACGTTTCTGTGCTCCGATGATAAAGGCACCCAGCCAGAGAAATCCCAGGCCAGGATCTCGCTTTATCAAGACACGTAGTAGGATATTCTGGTCCTGTACAATATCCGAGTCGAGAAATGCGAAGGTCCCTTGTAACCATGCCCCGCAGATATTGCATCCTACACCAGGTTCAAAGAAGACGCTGGTTAGAAGTGCCTTGGTTCCTACTGCGTTGCAGCTTAGTGTAAGGAGCCTGTCTAGTTGGTTGAGATTCTCGCTCCACACCGGGATCTTGTAGATCGTCTCCTTGTTGAATCGACCTTTACGGCGAACTCGAGGGGTCGGTAACTGAACCGTTCTGTTGTCGAATCTAGCTACAGGGAGAAGTAATGTTGCAGCTAAAGCAGCATGGCTCTGCTCAGCCACTTGGTAGAATTCGCAGTAGCTAGAAAGATAGCTCAAGGCAGTAGCGAATGATGCCGCACGATATTGAGCTGGAAGGGGGCGATATTCCGTGCTGCGTGAAAGAGTAAAGCTTTGTTCTGATACAAGCTTTGTATGCCAGGGTGAGTAGAGGATGTGGCCTCTATCGCTTTTAATAGAAGTATTCCAACCCCCTTCTCCGTTGCAATAACAGTATTCGAAAATGACGCGTCTACTGTAACGTTTCCTGGGAAAGAAGGGTGGTTGAGAAATTCATTCTCGAGCTGAAATAGACAATCCCACCAAGGAAGACCGGTTTTGGCATCTACAATTGTCATCTCGTAAAGACTGAACCAAGTGCAATAGCCTCTCTCGTACATAGCCTTAAATTCTTGCTCATTTGGACGGACCGCATCCTCCATGACGTTAAAATATATGCTGCGACTCGAAAGCTGCGACTCAGGTCTTTGTCTGTGTCTTGTGGGTGTAGGTGTAGGATTTTAATTGCCGAGCGAGGTTGGCACAGCGTGCCTATTGGAGCTAGTAGGCGCCGGGGGACAATACAGTTGCATTTGCAGTGAAATCCTTGCGTCCAGTCTCAGGTAGTACGTGATATATACCTGAGGGTTCTGAATACACCCATTTAATGCAGGTAGTGCAAGTGGTCGTTTACCAGCCATTGTCGTGCATAGGGAATTCGGTAATCGCGGGAAAGCACTTACATGTAGAATAGCATACGCGTCTCAGGAGAAGAGAGGAATAAAGAGAGCAAGTATACTCCGTACTTCAGGCCCCTCGTCAAAAGTTGGTGGTTTCTGACGAGATGTATGAACAGGGCGAGCAGAGCTCAGTAGTACCTAAGCTATACCTAAGCCGAGCCTAAGTCAGCTTGAGCAAAGGCTACGCTGAGAAGCTTCGAGACCCCCCTGGGATATCAGGACATTCCTAGGAAGTTCCTTCCTTCAGTCCTACTAGATATTTTAGAGACATAACAATTTGGAACGAGATAAGAGCGGAAAGGAGTTCAAGCAGCAGTTGGAAAGACAATTAAAATAGGATAGTACCATTTAGTGACACCATCTAGAGCCACGTCCGTGTGTGTTATGGCAAATCGTCAAAATCCCGCTCATTATTTCTATTTCATACTGTACAGATTCGATAAAGCCAACCGCCCCATGATGGATCCAGTAACCATCAGAGTAAGATACCTGAGATATGGAGCAAACCGAGGAGAAGGAATTGTTCGTATGCCTGAGGAGAATTCAGTGCAGAATAAGGTTGGGTATTTGCGGAGTTTCGTAGGCGGATTAGGAAGGGTTACGGGTGAGAAGGGGTTAAGATATTACTCCTCTCAGAGTGCTCCGCCCGTCTTATAGTCGTCGGAATCATTCTTGTAGTTTTCGGTGTCGCTCTTCTTAAAAACCCTAGAAAACTATTAATTCAATCCACTGATTTATTAAGGGGAACAAACAAATGGCTTTGGTAGAACCGCAACATCTATAATAGTTAGCATCCCGCGTATATCAGGCCTGGGAGTTCATGCTTACTTTCTGCGGGCAGCGCTTATATACTTGCTCGAGGGGGTGCTGGGTTTTGTGCCCCTCCCTCCAAGTCAGGTAAACAACAACCTCTCCGTCATGGCCTTCACACGCATCAATTTTCGTAATCTCGTCCTCCCAACTCCCTGACGGAGGCGAAAACTGTGCTCCAGCGCTGCGTGGGGGGGTAGAAGATTCAGGATGGCTCTTACGACCTCGCTTCGGAACTGTCCCATTATTTGCCTCTAAGCTGGCCCGACCCCTCTTGCGTCCCTTTTTCGGTCGTAATTCAGCCTTCTTCTCCTCGTATGCCTCCATTATTGCCTCTTTTCCGCCGGCCGACGCAAGGTACTCGTTTAGGATTTTGGAAGCAGTCTCACTGCCAGACTAAGTTAGCCAAGAGATATATAGGCCGGAAAGATATTGGGCATTACAGGTTTTCTTCGGGCTCCCATGTTCGATCGCTCTTCTTCTCGTAACCTTCCCACTTGACTTCGAATTTGATTTCGCCCGTCTAAGATGAGGTTAATACGTTGAGAATAATGCCAAATGCGGAGGTAGAGGAATGCCGACCTCATCATCGACCATATGGTTCGTTATCCTTTCGACAACAAATCTGTACAATAGCTGTTTTAGGGCCGAGATCTTGCATGAACTTGAGGGGTACGAACTCGTCCTCGCCAATCTCGTCCTCTTCCTCATCGTCTTCCGACTCCACCATGAGGGATTCATACGCCTCTTCTTTGCCGTTCTTCTCTAGCTCCGCGCTTCCACTGTGGGTGGTTCTGTTCCGGTGGATGGGAAATCCGAACCCATCGTCGGACATCTCGTCGTCAGAGAGCTCTATATGCGATTAGCTTATGATACGCGATCCTAAGCCTGCCAGTAACTATGGTGAGGTGTATGCGCTTTGTGGCCATGCTATGCGGCTGGCTGAAAGTCGCGCGAGCTGGGAATGGGACTTACGAGGAGGCATTGCGACAATTGGTCCTACGCGAGATCTGAGATAGGGCGGCGAGGTTAATTGGGTAGACAGTGAACTCCAGAAGTGAATCTAGGTGGAGGAGGCTTTGGTTTGTTTGTTTACTATGATAAGCCTGATACAGTAGAAGGTGGAAAGGCTGCGGGCGCTGGCTTCCGTGGGACGCGACGGGAAGATGCGCCGCTGCGGATAAATCAATGGCTGGGTTGTTGCCCACGTGACGAGGCTGTTCATCTTCACAAACTAATAACTTCACCACCTTGCCTACCTCTGTACAAGTAACCTACTACGAAGACCACGAAGACTCCGGATATATCTTCGTTCACTCTCTCCAATTCATTCATACTCTCTTTAATTTAAATTAAAGAAGGTCTTGTTGCCTCAACCACTCCATCTCAAAGCACGATGCTACAAGCACCAAGCTTCATCTTATCGATGATCACCTATATACTGCTCGGCTCCTATACTACTCTACAAAGTACATATCGAACCTCCGAGGCTTGAGTCGTACCGACTCATACCTGTTCGAGATACATTCTTCAAATAAATTAAGAATCTTACCGTTGGGAAATGGTCTAACTTGGCTGCAAATATTCTTTGGACATAAATCATATGTCCACCACTGTTATGTCTCCTTTACTGCTGCCCATAACTGCTCCATTGACTAATATAGTCCCTCCCCACCCGACTTGGTCATCTGTTCGGGCATCGATATCGCACCTGACGATTCCCCAGCTGCCCTCAGATGCGGCGGGGTATATTTCACCTCCTCTGCGTCTATTTCTTCCCGCTTCTTCCTACTTAGCATCATTGTGTCATATTCTGCTTGGTTACTGTTGTATTTTAGAACGCAGCGACCGCGACTCTGATGCACATGTCCGAAGACATGCAGCAAAGGCCGGATCTGCCATAATGCCGCAAGCAAAGTACAGCAACCTAAATTGTTATCACCATCCAGGTATCCTAGTGGAGGACCATGCGTAATCAGAATATCAATATCCTTGGGGGTTTGTTCCCATAGCTCCTCCGCCATACTCCCAGCTGTGTATCCGAATGCCGTCTGTCTAGAGGTAGCGATCGAGCCCGGGGAGCCCCAGATCCGTAGCATCCGGTCCCCAGCTCTGACTATTGTGCTGTTATTACAGAGATATGTGACGCCAAGGGTATTATCGAATGCCTCACGATAGGCTATGCGGGCATCGAGATCATTGTAGAGCGTGGCATCCCTCTCATCACAGCTTGGGTCAAGAGCTCGGTCATGATTGCCGCCGATAATGATTATGCGTGAGTATTGAGTAGAAAGCGTGCTGAGCTCTTCGAGGCGCTACTGTAGATGCTCAGGACGGCCTTCGCTGAGATCACCAGCAACTATCAAGATGTCCGCTGGTGGGAGAGACGGAATCGTCGCATTATGGAGATCACTTATGCATACGACAGTGGCTGACTGCGAGGGTTTGGCTGACTGTGGCTTTGCGAGATCTAACGGTGATGAAATAGGTAGTTGTTCTGTTGTAATGTGGTTCTTCATGGTGAGATGTCAGGGTACGGAGTATAAGGCTGCGAGGCTGAGGGCTTATGATAATCCCTGTAGATGCATGCAATCGCAGGACACATACTAGCCGAATCGGGTAGTACTATCATTCGAAGCAAGCTAGGTGCCTAGGTGCCTGGACAGACAAAACCTACCTACTCTTCCCTCTTCCAAACTAATAGCTCAAATGCACACCATATGCCATATCACCTCTCACAAATCGTTAAATTTGCTATATTTCTAATATGATATGATACTGAAAAACGTCGCCGAAGTTGTGCCCTTAAAAACACGGGTCAGGTGACGTTAGAGGCTGTGCGTATGGCGCATTCTTGGGCGACTTTGTGTAAAACTCTTTTCGCCAGTATTATAAGGTGTAACGGCTATTACCTAGATATAAATCTGACATCGTATAAATATCTTACTAGAATTTGTGTAAATATCTAACCGAAATTAAGATATTTACGCTATCCATTGTCTGGGTAAGGCTCGTCTGTTGATACGAGTATATCGAATACCTAGAACCAACATCTCCAGATTCCCAGTCATGACATAGGGTAGGACTGAAAACATATCTCAAATCTTCTAGGATTCTTGAGGCGGTTATCTACAATGGGTTGAATCAAATATATACAGGAGAATGCATCCAAACATACCAATGGCACTACGCCCTTTCCCCCCAGATATAGAGCTCGAGGTTCGTGACGACACGAATTCCTGGCTCTCCATCAACGTCCGAGTAGGGTGCTTGCTGGTTTGGCGGCCGGGAAAAACGTAGTTGGAATCGTTGGGATGGGAACGCTAGCTGTAATGGCCAGTGTGCTTAAACGATTTGGCATCGGTGGAGCCGAGTACCCGGTCCTACAACGCCCAAGTAATCAGACTTGTCCATATCTCTCCCAAAATCAAAAGAAATTGTTAATAAAGGGAAGAGCTCTGACTCACGGTTGACTCTTAATCGTTATTGTACTTGCATACGCTCCCACTTTTCCAGTACCCAGACATGCTCCATTTCCAAATGCATTCTCGCATTTATATAGCGCCGTGCTCCCAGTCTCTGTCCACATTGCAAAGTCTTTGATTGTGATATCCGTGCACGGAACGGCGCTGGGACAGAGGACTTGAATTGGAGCGCGTTGGGCGCCGTTGGCGCAGGTCCCCTTCCAATTGGAAAATGTGAGGTTCTTATAGGCAACGCCAGAGCCAGCTGCCACTGTTCTGTAGGAGAAGATAGATTAGCTGGTGTTGTGTTCTAGCACTGATACAGAGGGGTTGTTATGACAAGAGAAGACGTGGCAGGTGGGGAGGGTGGGAAGTGTAGCAGGGGCCAAAAACTGAAGACAATTTTTTAGGATAGAGGGATGTTGAATCACATACTGTGAGGACCAGTACGCATTCAGATTGAGGCTATAAGCGTTACTGTGGCCAATGAAGTTGAGGAATTGGCAATTGGTCACTGACCCACTCCCACCATTGGATTTGAGCATAAACATCTGGTTGGATTGCCAAGTGTAGATGTTGCGGTAGATAATGTTGGAGATGGCTGTGTACAACGTGTTAGTTACAATATCTATAGAGTAATAGACGAAGGAATTGAACAGCGTACCAGCATTCTCTCCAAGTGAACCTATCGCACAACCCCCGCTCCAGTTGCAGTTAATATTTTCGATGAGCATATTGCTTGAGGGGCTTTTGATGTCGACACATTCGTCCTTGTTTGATACTTCAACATCGTGCACGTGGATGTTACTCCCCCAGATGTCTATTCCATCCAGGCCACCTCGATTGCCACCTCGGATAATCATGTTGTATACTTCGCCATTGCTGCAAGTATCCATGACAAAGTGGAAAGCGGGAGCTTTGGTTTGAAGTCAGAATAAAAGCGTTGTACTGGTAGGACCTTGTACTAACCATCTACGAGTATCACATCATGTATAGAAAAGTTCTTCGTCTGAACAAATCGGATAATGCGAGGACCATATTTGTTGTCTATTAATTGTCAATTTCATGGACCACATGCCGAGATTAGGGGTTCGTACCTGCGTGGAAAATATACCCGTTGCCTTGGATAGCCCCTTTCGATGTACTGCTGTAAAATTCGAAGTCGGTAGCTTTATCAACAACAATCATATTGCCTCCAGCCGTTCTAATACATAAGTTAAATCATGTCCACGGGAATGAAGCAAGTATTTTTACCCTGTTCTGTAAATAACACCATCAAGCTGGAAAGCCCACCCTGTGCCTCCACTCATACTGACCCAAGTGCTCATTCCATAGTCACCAGGTGGTACATAGACTGCAGACAACAGTTAATTTTATACATCAGACATCATCCATAAAAGAAGTACCGGTGCCACCAGATTTGCAGGCTGCATAGGCAGATTGGATCGCAGGTCCAATATCTGAAGTCTTGCTGGCAATCCCCCCATAGTTTAGAACATTGCACACCTTGTTTCTTTTTGAGTCTCTCGTTGTCGTTGGGCCTACAGGACCTGATAACTGTGCAGCCACTAATGATGGCAGCAGGAGCGCCGCAATATATGAGAAGGAACTCAGTTTCATTGTTGAAATATCAGGGATTTCCCGAGACAACAAGGAAGATCAAGGTATGCTAACGAAATGCGAAAAATAAAACGCATGAATATAGGGAAATCGTGATTATTTATCCTCACCGCTGCCGCCGGGGTTTCCTTCACCGAGCATAATCTTGATAATTTCAAGGATTCTCCGCACGGAGAAACATGACGAGGCTGTACACATACCTATAGCCGCTTCAACCTGGTCGGCCCTTCACATTGATGCGAATAGCCAATCGGCATAGCTTCCAAGGAACGCGAAAGTAAGCGCCCCATACATAAGAAACATAGTACTGGTACTGTATTTCGTACACCCTCCAGCACTGGATGACTTTGCAATATATATGGTACTGGAAGGAAAACAGAGAATACCTAGGGTTTACAGGTCGGACGGGCCCAGAAAATAATAAACCAATTCCACGTTTCAAATATTGTGCGTGCAGATGTGGGAAAATATTATACATGGGGCAGAACTCATATAAGAGATGCATAACATGGCGTTCCTAGACTTCAGGACGAATGCTTTATCATGAGGTAGGAGAAGATGGAGCGATAGCCGGGGAGATTGAATCTGTTTTGCAGAATATGAAAGGCAAGGATATTCTCCGAAAGTTAGGACGGACCCCAAACTTTAAGGCTCCTTTGAGGTACCCCTCCGTTCATTCAACTAGAATATTTGGACAGCCTAATTCGGGAATAGTTCCGTCAATAGGAGAAATCAGAGGGACAGACATGAGTTGAAACGGCAACCACGAATCGCAAGTCTTGCCCATCCTATAATTAGTGGGTCTAGGCTATTCCTCGGGGTTTCTAGAACCATGAGTATCTAGGGCATCAAGGAGAAGATAATATGACGACACTCACCGTGTATGAAACGAGCTTGCCCGAGAGGTTCCTGAGGTAGCGGCAAGAGCTAAGAGCTATACACGTTATAACCTGCCTGCTACGATATTGAAATATATCAATATAGATAAGATCACGTTATTGTTATCGAAAAAGGGGTGCTCGTTTGAGGAGAGAGGGTCTTCCAGCTGGACAGGAATGGATCGAGTAACGTGACTAGATCTGGCTTGTGGATGCCTTGGTGCCTTAATGCTACAGCGGAAAGAAAATAGCTTTTTGACGCGACCATCTGCCTGACCGCGTTGAAGTCATAGCAGCTACATTGAAACCCACTTCGCCTTCCATCTGAACCGTTCATCCAGCTGCGGGAAGCTCATACGTTTGTTTTAGAGCAACTGTATTTCGATTTCCTACAGAATGGCGATGAGTACGTCCGCCCCCATCCCCTAACAAAGCTCCAGCTAACCTAAGGTCTTCTAGATATTGATATGTCCCAGGGTACGTTTCCATTTACAGCTTCGACCACAGCTATTTGAAACTAACCAAAACCACCTACAGCTTCGGTCATAAAAGATGAGCAAGGCCGACCTTTCATCGTGGTTCGAGAGTAAGATATATTACTCCTGTAAATGACGACCTTGGCTGACTTTTCCTCCCTTTTAGCCAAGGCAAAAAGAAACGACAGCATGGCAATGAGGCCGTCAAATCACACATTCTTGCTGCGCGAACTGTAGCCAACATTGTCAAGTCTTCATTAGGCCCACGAGGCCTCGACAAAATTCTCATATCCCCTGACGGAGACATCACAGTCACGAACGATGGAGCTACTATCTTGAGCCAAATGGAGATCTCTAATCACGTTGCTAAGCTTCTGGTTGAGCTCTCGAAATCCCAAGACGACGAAATAGGAGATGGCACAACGGGCGTGGTAGTGTTGGCTGGAGCGTTATTGGAACAGGCGGCGGAACTCATCGACAAGGGAATCCACCCAATACGGATAGCCGACGGTTATGACCAGGCGTGTGATATCGCAGTGGCCGAACTGGACGCCATCGCAGATACTATCGAATTCACAAAGTCCCAAAAAGAGAATTTGGTCAAGGTAGCACGGACGAGTCTGGGTAGCAAAATCGTCTCGATGGCTCACGATCAGTTTGCCAATATTGCTGTGGATGCCGTTCTTGCTGTTGCCGACCTTGAGCGCAAGGATGTCGACTTTGATCTGATTAAGGTTGACGGCAAGGTGGGAGGCGCACTGGAGGACACACTCCTGATCCAGGGTGTTATTGTTGACAAAGACTTCTCGCATCCCCAGATGCCTGACGAGGTTCGAGATGCCAAGATCGCAATTCTAACGTGTGCCTTTGAGCCACCGAAGCCAAAGACCAAGCACAAGCTCGACATCACAAGCGTGGAGGAGTTCAAGAAGCTACAGACTTACGAGCAGGAAAAATTTGAGGAGATGATAAAGCAGATTAAGGATACCGGGGCGAATCTTGTCATTTGTCAATGGGGTTTTGACGATGAAGCAAACCATCTTCTGCTCCAAAACCATCTTCCCGCTGTTAGATGGGTAGGAGGGCCTGAAATTGAGTTGATCGCCATTGCAACAAACGGACGGATTGTGCCCAGGTTTGAGGATTTATCGCCCGAGAAACTTGGTCATGCAGGGATTGTACGAGAGATGAGCTTCGGCACAACGAGAGAAAAGATGTTGGTCATTGAGGAATGTGCAAACACAAGGGCTGTGACGGTCTTCGTTAGAGGAAGCAACAAGATGGTAAGTATCCCTCTCTAGTACAACAATCAGTACCTAACATGCCACTATAGATCATCGATGAAGCCAAGCGCTCTCTTCATGATGCTCTTTGCGTTGTGCGAAATTTGGTTCGGGATAACCGCGTGGTCTACGGCGGTGGAGCGGCTGAGATCGCTTGCTCCCTAGCTGTCGAAGATGCCGCAGTTAAGTCACCAGGTCTCGAACAATATGCCATGCGCGCCTTTGCGGACGCGCTCGATGCGGTGCCAATGGCTCTTGCTGAGAATTCCGGCTTGTCGCCCATCCAGACTCTTGCAGACATCAAGAGCCGACAAGTTACCGAGAAGAACACGAGATTAGGAGTAGACTGCATGCAGACCGGAAGCAATGATATGAGAGATGCATTCGTCATTGATCCACTAATTGGGAAGAGGCAACAACTGATGTTGGCAACCCAGTTGTGTCGTATGGTCTTGAAAATCAACAATGTCATTATAGCAGGGAATGGAGAGGACGAATTTTAAAAGGCAAATGTATTATAGGTTTGTGTTCTAGATCAGGGGACATTATAGAATCATAATCATTCCTAGCACAGCATTCCTTGGCCAATATCTAGCGTAGTTCATGGCACTTCCTCCGAAGCTGATGTCCATATGACTATGCCATGTGTGGAAGCTGAGGTTGTTCGCTGGTCTAATAACTCGGAGACATAAAACTGAGATGGCCAATGTACCTATTTACTCGGTGAGTCATTCTATCGTCATTATATGTTGATATTCACCTTTATATCCTCGATAGACGGTAGAACTAAGGTATCAAGCCGACGATTCACAGTCTCTAGCTTGCTTTTTCAAAAGTTACTGGTTTAGGTTTTAGACTAGTTCCCCTTTCGCGACCGCGACAATAGGGGTCCATCCTATTGTGACCCTATTGTTCTGATATTCGCTTATTGCCATCCTCACTCGTCGTTCCCTCGCTCTCATCACCGCTGTTGTGTAGATACCTCCCACATCTGCCTTATCTTGAGTCTCAGATACTGATTCTATCCACCACATCACACCGCGATCGCATCCGCGCATACCTAGGTACCTGGGTAGGTAAATAACGGCGGCAAGGGCGATGCATGTGTCTATTCCTACCGAGATCCCTGAGTGGGACGTTTGGACGTAAGTACAACATCCCACGTCCACATCCGATTGCAAGACTCTAAGTGTTACAGGCGAAGTCTATCAAAGGATTATCACTGGGAAGATCCAGCGCCCGAGCAAGCTCCTGCTCGAGGCCGGGAGGCTTGCTGGGAGTACAACAACGGCCTGTCGTGCACTAAAGCATCCTGCCACAACATTCATGACGATGCGGTGAGGGACAAGGCTATCGAGAAACGGACGATTGCAGCGACTCCGAACAAGAAGCGCCACAACAAGCAGAGCCCTCCAGCATCTGACATTACTCTCCAAAAGAACCTCGATGGCACTAAAAGCAAAGAAGTTTGTCGGAAGTTTATCCAGGGCAACTGTACGCGTCACAGGTGCCCGTTCATCCACAATGCTACCGCACGGGATATCCCCAAGGCTGCGAATGACCTATTTAAGCAAACTTCGTCTCAAAACGCATCTTTTAACAACAACAAGCTCAACAGTGCCGACCCGTCGCCTGAGAAGAAACACCCGTCAAGCGCCCAACAAAACCAGAAGAGGCTCTGCCGCAACTTTGCCAAAGGATACTGCTCGAGAGGGAATGACTGCCGCTACTCCCACGATATTCCGGCCACCAAGCCAAAGACAGAAATCTTGCCCACCGACCAGAATTCCTGGCCCAAGAAGTCTATAGTTAAGGAGGCTTTGCCCATGAACCATGGCGATCCAGGCAAAAGCGACCAGAAGGCCCCAAAGAAGCTTTCGTTCAAGAAAATCCAGGCAGCCGAGCAGGCCATCGCATCCCTCAAGAATCAGCAACCAAAGATGACTTACGCAACTGTAGTACTTCGCTCAGGCACACAAAATTACAACGTTCGAAACAATCATTCATCTAGGGATATTCCAGCTGCGGAGGAGACCACCGTACCCAAGAAGGATCTACCAGTCAGGAAAAGTTACTCGGCTGTAGTGTCGCCTCCAAGCACAATAGCTCACAAGACTCAGGGTGATGTATCGAAGATGGAAGTGGCAGCGAAGCCCATCGCCCAGAAAATTGCTCCTCCACCAGAGCTTCCCAACGTCATGACCACCAATTTGGGCATTGGGGCATCTTGGGATTCCATCACCTTGAAGAAGTGGGCGGAGGCCAACCTTAGACCTGAAGTTCTGGCTCAATACCTGAAGGCCTACGGAGGATATCTCGACCAGGGCGTGATTCCCGTGGCCGCTCTCCATGCCGACCCCAGCAAACCTCGCCCCAAAGTCCGAAAGGCGAAGTTCCGGAACTTTGGCATCCTTCCCTTCGAGCTCCGTGAGCAGATATGGAACTACGCCCTGGATCACGTACATTTCGATTGCCGTGTTGGCTTACGCCGCAAGACACATGACAGCAGGCTCGGACTAGATCCCACAATCAGAATTACAAGATGCGGCCCATCGCCCCAGATACTGAAGGTCAATCACGAACTGCGAGAGCTAGCTTTAAAGCGCTGGGAGCGCAAATTCCCCACCAAAACCTCGAGCGTTCGCCACTGCTTCTTTAATTTCGCCAATGACCGCCTGTTCTTCAATGGCACTGCTGCGTGGCAACTGATACATATCGCGCAGGCCATCCTCCCACAAGATCGATGCCGCGTCCGATCTATTGCCATCCCTCTGCGCGACTTTGTCCACGGAAGCAAGGAGGACTTCATCAAGACAGTTATGCTTTTCAAGAATTTAGAGGAGCTATGGATCGTAGTCGGTGATAGCAAGGAGGATGAGGTTTATTCGAAAAGTCACTTTACAAAGGCAGTATGGGAGATGGTCCGCAAGGCTTGGATCCGAACGTATGCGGGTAGGCGTGTGCCCAGTATCTGGAAACAGATCATTCCAGCGCTTCGGGCTAAGTATTATGGTATTGATGGTCTTATTTGGGACGCGAAGGTGTTTGTTTGATGGGACTTATGGTTCGATCGCGTGGTACTATGGCGTCCATGGTCTTCTTTACAGTTGGGCTCATCGCCTTGAATATAGGAGCGATTATTTGGTGGCTCAAGTTTGGGTGGTAGGTGAAGACATCCGGGTTACTTTGGCGTTGGAGTAGGAAAGCTGGAGTTTGACAAGCGCGTCGTTGCATGAGTGCATATGGTTTTGCGCTTTAAGTTGCGCTAGGGAGAATCCCCTAGAGCCTGGAGGATGACGAGGCTTTGCCATTTGAATAGTTTGCAACGGATACGTTTAACTTTGCAAGTAGTCACAAATAAGGACCTGCTCGTATTATCGTTTCCGCAGAGGGTAGTATGCAATCAAATAATGATAAATTCAGTCCCGGAGAAGTTTGTGAACCATGCCTCGTGGCTAGAGTTAACCGGGCTGCCTATCTTCGTATATACCTATGTACAGGTGAGATTAATATTCTACAATACAGTTACACTAACAAACATTGTAACATCAGCCCAGATAATCCTTAATCCAGGTGCTCACCACCGCTTCTTCGTCATCAGTCTCCCCATTGCCCTTCCCCTCCACACCCGCGAACACTTCCCCCTCTCCTCTAACTTCAGTACCACGCTTAAGCTCGTAAACCTCCACCCTCTCACTAGCATCGGTTTCCGCATCAAACGCCTCATCCCATTCCCTCCGGTCTTTGAACTCGTGGAGCGTTAAGCTCCGCCGCATAAGCGATTCTAGCTCATAGGCTTGGGTTTCTGGTGTTATTGAGTCGGATTTGGCCTTGGCCTTGGACCTGGATTTTGGAGTTGGTTTCCGTTTCAAAGATGGAGACTGGGGACGAAGATATGGTGTTGGAGGGGCGGGAGGGGAAGTAGTTAAGAGCAGAGTTCGGGGGATTTTGAGACCTGAGTCTCGGGGTGGGAATTTTAGATGTGCCTTTTGAGTGGTGGAGGCTAAGTGGGTTGTAATTGGGGTTGAAGTGGACGATCTGGGTGGCGGAGGTGAGGATAAGGATGTAGACATTATAGTCGTATCCTCATGTGCCGTTGAGGTGGTAGTTGGCGGTTCCAAGCAGGGCCACGTAGCCGGTACGTCAAGTCCAGAAGTGCGGAAAAACAAGACAGGAGAGGCGAAGGCATCAAATGTGCCTGCTGGACTCGCGAACAGTCTCATTTTTAGGGCATGAAGGGTTTTAGTATCCCAGTGGAAGTCAGCTCTCATAGCCAGAGACTGTTCGGGGGAGGACGGTGGTTTTTTCTCGCTCTCTTCAGACGACGATTCGGGTGGGAGGGAAGTCCCAATCCCAGTCCAATCAAAAATGCCATTCTTCACAATCAGACCAGCTATTGAATATGCATGGTGTTTTGAGGATAATGATTCCGTCAGCGCCAGGGAAGTAGCCAGTGTCCCACCTAAGTAGGAACCATATATTATGAGCGGTCGCTGAGCAGTTTTTGGAGTTGGCGGTGGTTTGTAGTACGCCGAATCCGGAGAGAATGTAGACTTATAAGGGGATGATGTGCTCTCGAGTTGAGGAGCAAATGAAGGAAGCAAGGACGTTGTTAGGAAGTTGTAGGCGTGGAGTGTGTCATGGAGGGGTGTGGGGAATGGATGATTGGCGTAGGATTGGTGGCTGGTGAGCAGTGGGGGAGATGGAGAAGGAAGTATAGTGCTCGATGTCGAAGACGAAGATGTAGGCCGTGGGGAAGGAGGGGGTTGGTTCCATCGATAGTTGATCCGAGCCAGGGCGTTGGTAGGAGAGAGCAAAAACGAGGGTATGGCCGGGTGTGTTTCCCGAAGGTGTAAGCCGGTTGGGGGGAGATATATATACAAAGGAGAGGTTGAATTTGCAAGGAGATGGGAGTTGTAGAGGCTTCACAAAAATTAGCATAGGGACTTGAAAAGGGAGTAAAGAGGTATAGTAAAGACGTAAAGGGGTGATGGAAAGGGGGGCGAATCACGTGAACTCTAAGAGTTTTGGCCTGGAAGGGATGCCCCAAACACCACCTAGGAATAAGAGAAGGTGGCATAAATATGAAGTTGGTACCTACTCTACAGTAATTGAGCCTGCTGAACCACAGGCAATCTTAAAAGTCTGTGGTTCTGGCCGAGCTGGCCGTTCACGTGATGTGGAAGAATCTGAATATGGCCTTCGCCAGGACGATGACAGCCCGAAGACAGCAAAGAGCCGCAGCTGTGTTCTCTGGCTTCGACTACTCCAAAGGGGCAGATCAAGCCGCATTATTGGAGAACTCGGACGAGAGGCACGCAACGTCCAATGTTCCAAGTGGAATCCGCAGCGCCTCATTCGGAAGATAGCGAAGTCGATCCAACTGATTCGCACAGCCTATCCTCATGCTATAGGCAGCCTATGGTGAAGGAAACTTACCGCAGGCCAGCTCTATGATGCGAATACAAGGCGATGTCAAGTACCTACGTACTTCGCACTTGAGCGCCTTACTCAGGCCTGCTGAAAAGCTTTTCCGTAATGATGTTGCTATCGTTCCCCAGATCCGCCGCGTACCCCCCAAAGATCCCTAAGGTCCCTACTCCGTATGGTAGTGCGAGTAGTGCGAGTAGTGCGAGTCGTGTAGAGGAGTGGAGTAAAAGAAAAGGCTCAAACATGGGATAAACCCAGCAGGTAGCGTACAGTTCTGCAGGTACATGTCGGGACAATAATGTACTTCGTACAGATCAAGTAACCAGGCTGTGGTTTATGGAGTGGTAGCAACACGTTGTGCTTGTGCTTGTGCATGTGCTGTGCTTGTGCTTATGGTGCCTCTTCAGTCCTTGGTATTGGTCGGTTTGCGCGGTTGGGTTTCAACGGCCGCGCGGATTATGATGTGTGTACCTTAGGTATGTACATGTACACACCACTACGAAGTATTGTACATGTACGTATTCTGCACCGCGAGACTGTTTATCCTGTTCAATTGCTGGGAGGCGGGTACGCAGTATCATAATAAATAACACAGTAGCTCTTGCTGCTAGATATCGAGCTACCTGTAGCTATATAGAAAGTACTTCGTACACCTCGCGGGAATACCCATCTATCTGCGCATGGGCGGGCCGAAACAAGCACATGCCTCGGATCTGTGGTGGTGCCAGGAGCCCGTATTACTAGACGGTATTAATATTAGACCTTACTACGCACTACCCCGTACGTACAGCACTTCGATGTACGAACTGTACATCTAATAATTAGGGCTGTGCAGGGCTTATGCACGCAATATACGGAGTAGATAGGTAATTACCTCCCTTTACTTGTTTGGCTTTGTTGGTTGGTTTACTGCCCGCGCCGCCAAACCGGATGAAATATGACAAGGAGAGGCAACCGGAAAGGCCATGATAATAATAACCATAACGATGAATTTACTGCAGTGAAGTACTTTGTAGAAGTTCGTAACTGAGGATCAACCTGAAAGGATCAATCCAACTAAAAGACTAAGCTGAAGGAAGATGAAACCCCGAGGAGCCGCTAATCACAGGTAGCGGCGGTCGTGGGGGGGCTGAGTGCTTATCATTCCTCCGTACTTCGTACAGAGTACTCCATACAAAGAACCTAATTTAGAGCATATATTCCAATAAGCAGCAGTTGCAATTGTCTAGCTGCACACCGGCCCATGCTACCAAGCACCAGTTTACTACTGTTTAGGGTCTTAGTCGCCCCACGCAATTATACTTTGTACTGCCAAGTACCGCGTTATACCTCCGTAGATAGAGTACAAAGCCGGGGACTGCACTAGGGCCACTAGATGCCGCCTCGACCTCATTATTGCAAGCAAGTCCTTGGAAGTTTGCAAGAAAGTTGGAGGTTGTAGTAGTAGGTAGGATGTACATACGTACCTTCGTAGTGCAGTATGTATCCAACAACTAGAGTTGCTGTGCCTCTTGTCAGTTCAACTGGTGGCAAACTCTGCCTCCTCCCGCCAACCACCTCCTGAGTCCTGAGCCCTGGGCTCCCTAATCCTTGCGTGCGTGGAATGCCTCTTGTGCCTTTTGCGACCGCGCGCCCCGTGCGAATATAAGAACTGTAATTGTTTTGGTTGTTGCCCCTGGCCCATCGCCCATCGCCCCTTGTGCCGTAGCTATATTATTCGTAGCAGAAAGTGACAGAGACCACAGCCCCAGAGCCAAGCGAAAGCACCTGGGGCGCCCGTTCTCCACCGGTTTCCCGACCCCCAATTTCCACGAGGCGTTTTCCAACTTCCAGTCTCCTTTCCAGATTTCCAATACTTCCCCCCCCCATCCAGCTTCTTCCTCGCCCAAACGGCGTCTGTCACTCCTTTATCTCTCTATCTCTCTATCTCTCAACTCCTCTCGGCGCCATCTTTTTCCCTCTCCTCATCCTCATCCGCCCCCCCCGTCTCCCCATACTCGACTTCATGATCAATCCCTTTAATTCATAGAGATCTTGCCTTCATTGGCCTGAACTCGTCCTTTGCCGTAAGTAGACCTACTCCGTGCATCATGAAGGCTGTGCCCTCTCCACCATCCACCGTCGATCTTCAGCACTAACACGAACTGATTCCCAGGCAAGGCACACTATCCTTTAAGACGCGAGCTTCCAAACTCCCCATCCAAGACAAGACACCCTCCCTTTGCACCTTTTGGAACGAGAATATAGCTTCGATTTATGGCGTCTGGACGAACATAATACACAATACATCACGATAATTGACGGCTGTTCCTCGCTATTTTCGCATCCGCAGACGCAGACTCGGTCAAAGGGGAGCGAGCGGGTTGCTTGACGCGGCTGCGAGCCCCGAGCCTACACGACCAAGATGCCCAAGAAGAGCCACGCGAGAAATTTCTGGGGCGTCGTACAGAGCGTCCTTGTCGCGTCGGTTCTCTATGGCTTCATCTACCTAGCCGTGCTGGTCTTCCAGAAGGGCGCGTTGCCAAAATCGCCTGCAGACCTCTACAGAAACCCCCCGACGAACTATCGCCCAGGGTCCTCCTCGTCGGATAGTGTTGGGTCAAGCATAATACGACTGCCGTCGAGCAAGTTGAAGGTGGAGAAGATCAATCCCAACGCCAATTGGTTCAACCGGCCCGAGAGCTTGGTCCTACCTAGAGATGACTACTTAGGAAAGAGACCAGATGTCGATGTCATTGCGAACCTCACAAAGTTGGTTGAAGAATGCCGAGGCTCATATGAGCATATCGAGAAGATGCCGTATGTGTATGATTGTCTAAAGTACTTGGAGACCGGCGAGCACGAGTACCTGTACATGCCCCCTCGTGGCGAGCGAGCGAGCGAACAACCTCCCAAACGCGCAGAATACTTGAACTCTGATGGCGCGGATAACACCCTGGCAGAATATCCATCGTACAAACCTGCCACGAAAGACTCAGTTGGCCAATGCAACGGGCCTATCGTACCGTATCACACATACTGGACTGGGGCGGCAACGTGGAGAGTGGAGCTCTTCATCAAGAGTTATTTCTATACACAAAACCTCCCCTGCGTTCGATTGTGGATATGGCTCGACGGTGATCGGGATTCGAAAGCAGCTGAAAAGATGCTCAAGCACGACCCATTGTTCGCAAAATTCGTGCCGTTCGTTGAGCGCGGAGATATCGTTCTGAAGACATGGAGGTTTCCATCGCGGATCCCCCTTCCAAATGGCGACAACACTGATGGAGTTGGATATTACAAGAACCCGGGAAAACCAAATTCGAAGAACGAGACGCTGGTGGCAGATGGATTGATTCGCGATGTCAACGGTCAAGAATGGTTAGTGCTGACAGAGAAGCAAATGACCTTCCTACCGGTAGCCGTATCAGATGCTGTTCGATTTGTTGTACTACACATTTACGGTGGTGCCTACTTCGATATGGACGTCGTGATGCTCCGCGATATGCGCCCTCTCCTAATTGGGGATGAACATTCCTTTGCTGAGCGATGGGGCGGCCACCCGTCACCAGGAGACTATAACACTGCGATCATGTCGCTCTCCGCAAACTCCTCGCTCTCCTCCTACCTAGTTCGTGGTGGCGTGCGGATGGGGTTGAATTTCCATCCCAGAGTAATCGGGGTTATGGCTGTGAAAGACCACCGAAACCAGGAGTTCCACATGCTAGAAACGGCAGCATTTGATCCCATCTGGACCGAATTTAATTGGGGTCGATTAGGCAAGTGTACGGTGCCTTGCATTCACGATTACGGGCAGGTCTTTAAAGGGAAGAATGCCTTCCCATTGAACGATGAATGGAAGACCTACGACGGACCACAATCGGAGCTGGCTGCCGAAACGAAATCTCGCGGGCATTTCTGGGATATTAAGAAGAGGTCTGTCAACATGGTGGAGAAAATCGCAGAGATCACTCAGCGCGGCGACAACTCGGCTACTCAAACTTTGACATACGATAAGGATGCGTTGAGCAAAGCCGAGTACAAGCTTGAAATGGATAATTATCCGCCTACGAATAGGACATTGGAGCACTTCTTCCGAGGTGCATGGACATACCATGTCCATAATCAGGTTGGTTCCGCTGTACCCTTCGTGTATGAATGAGATGCTAACATAGAATTAACAGTGGCTGAAAAATCCTGAACCGTCTTCCTGGCTAAACGTTGCTCAACGCGCTCAAGATGGCTTTTTCTCACACGGCCGCCTGAATCCGTATGGCGAAAAATGGGAGGGACCCAGTATAGCCGAGTACGAAATCAGTTGGGAATACCCTTGATTGAGCCTCTCATTTCTGCTGAGCCGCCTATCCTCCATATGGATCCATGGCTTCTATCCCGCAATAGGAGGAACTAGTACTCCACCAGGGCCACAACAAAACAGAAGTCGCCAGATGTACCACGTCCATCCATTCTAGTAAATAGTTTCACGGAAGTCGACACAATGCTCCACTTCTCTCACATATAAAAAGGGTTACATACGACTATTCCAGCGCAGGGAAACGGCATAATTATATATATACGAAGGAGTACATAACGTCTGGGCCTTTCTAATTCCGTGAACGACTGGGTTCATGATCATTTAAAGAGGATGCCTTGACATTGCATTGGCGTTATCTCTATACGTTTGGGATGGGAATCGGACAAAAGTTCGATCTTTGTGTATTTTGGGACGGGTTGTTGGAGTTTCGGGCTAGGGAAGGCGTGTGTAACTCTAAGTCGTGTTGATAGGATATCTCAAGTTCAGAACGAAGACAAGAAGCATAAGGTGGTTTGGTGAGGCGACTTGGGTGGAGGATGAAGAGACGATAGAAAGCAAAATCCACGTGAAAAAAAAGTTTTATACCCCTTTGAATCCATACCATCACCACATAGGATTTTTGTTTATATGATCAACAGCCTAAAATTTAGATAAATTCGTTCCGCTTCCGGTCTCACTTCTCCGAATTCGAAAGTCTATCTGCCTAGGTATATGTAGTGTCTTTATGCCTTTAGATTTTGCGCCACCTAAGTCGGGTTCCATTTTATATATCTTGCGTAGTATTCCTCTTTATTAATTAGTGCACTGAAAAGTCCAGACCTAGGTGTATTACCTGAGCAATTCTGGCGCCCTCAAAAAGACCTATCAATAGCAATATATGGAGCACGGCCTACAGTCACTCTCCTACTCCCTGACTAATATAGATATAGGTCCCTAGACCGACGGTACAACACCATTGCCCTATATCTTTCGAGTGTATTCCATGTTCCTACTCTCTGTTAGACATGCATAGTCTTCCTCGGTTTTGCTGTTTGTATATATATAAGCTGGGTAGAGTAACATAGTGGGGGCTTCTGCTACTACGCAATTATGGGGGGGGGGTTTGTTGTGCGCTCTAATATCTTTGAACACCTAGGCAGTGGAGCATGGGAAAGCCGTGGGATGGAAGGACATGCTATTTAGGCAAGTTAAGAGTTGTAGATTCAATTTTGTAGCAACATATTTCCAGTCTATTAATTTCAAGGTTCTTTTCTAGATTATCCTCTATATATCTTCATGGTTTTAATCCGTAAGCACGTAGCCTATCGTCTAGATGTATGAATGTCATCACGATCTATGTATCTCCTCCCGCCCGACTAGCCCAAAACCAAGCAGTCAGTAAACAGCTGCCCGCTCTCAATCACAACTTTGTCTTCTCTCCTTCGGCATTCCCGTTCCCATTGACCTGGTTCCCAATACCACCTAGCTCCCCTTCCGCTACACTGTTCAGCTCCCTTTTCTCGTCCCCTGTAAGCGGAATCGCTTTCCTCCTCTCTCTACTCTCTTCCAACTCTCTCAGACCAGCATTCTCATCCTCTTCCCCACCTGAAAACTCGTAGCTTCTAAATTCCGTATTCGCCCACCCCGTTCCGCAGAACTTCGACTCCCCGTCCCAGTCCTCAGTGAAGTAGTGGAGATAGCCGCCGTGTGTCACCACGACGATATGGACATCTTCACCTGAGGCGGCTTGAGAAGATTGGGAGGCGAGGGAGCGGAGGAAAAGACGAGCTTCGAGAGCTCTTGAGGAGATTGCCGAGGCTGTTGGTGCGTATTTCCCAGTCTTAACATTCCACCCTTCTTGCACACGACTTAAATCCACATTCCATTTCGGGTTTCCCTCAAATTCGGCTTTCAACGCCGCTGGCGAGGAGCCCGTATCACAAGGTAAATCGGATGTCTCTTGTAGCTCTGGGACAGCGAGTAGCTTGTGGCCGGCTTTCACGGCGGCCGGAAAGCTGAGGAGAGCGGTATAAAGTGTCCGGCGGAGCGGGGAGGCTATTAAATGGGTTATTTTGGAGTGGTAAGGGAAGATCTGGGAGAGCGTTTCGCATTGCTTTTCGCCAAGGGGTGTTAGGTCGGGATCCGGGAGGGAGTGATTGGCGGCATTGAGGTTATGGAAGCCCTGGGCGTGGCGGACGAGGTGGAGGTAGGTTTTGGCCATGTTGAGCTGGCCTGGCTGTTTCTTATTTCCTGCTTGTGGAATGGAAGATCGGTGGGGTTTGATATGGAAGCAGATACCGAAAAAGTGAGTATTGAATATACTGAGCGAAAGCGACAACAAGAGCGAATTTGATCAACCAAAGCAGAGAACGGAAGGATGACGAAGGAAAAGCGATCTACTTCTACCTGGGCATTTATTCCTTATGCAATAGTGGGGAGCAACTGGTGGAAGCCCTTCCAACGACGTGAGTCATCAAGCAAGCAATGTTACATGGAAGAAGCCAAGGATGATACCTGGAAACTAATAACGGTGGCGGGCGCTGTTGAGGTTGAAGAGTGGGACACGAACTAAAAAGATGAAAACATGAAGGAGTGATTATTAATGGATGCACTGGCGCCTTATGTAAGCTCCGAGAGGCAAGTCCAGTCCCTCGGAACCCAGCCTTCAAACGAGGCTGAGAAAAATCACCTCAAGCTCTAGCATCAACAACAGCGGTTGCAAAAGCTCCTGCTACTGCCCAGCCATTGGACATCCCATATCCCATATCCCGCAACCCACAAGCCCCCCCCCCCCAATGGCAATGGCAATGGCATCAAAACCAGCTATACGGTCCTTTCTAAGGTCGACAAAATTCCCATGTCCATACGCTTCCGTTACCGCGCGACACTTTGCTCATACGCCCTTCCGTGCAGAGTCCCGCCCCAACGCGCAGCCCACGAACCATGAACGAACAACGCATTTTGGATTCGAAACTGTTGCAGAGGCCGAGAAGGAGGCTAGAGGTATTGATTGGTCTATAGAGTAGAGGATGAGAGGGGGCAGGGCTAATGCGGATTGCCTAGTGGCTGGAGTCTTCAGTAACGTTGCGACTTCTTATGATACGATGAACGACTTCATGTCTCTTGGAATCCACCGATTATGGAAGTGCGTACCTGTACCAATCTATTCATTACTAGACTGCCTACTTCCTGAGTGGAAGCAGAAGTCCTACCTGCATCAAATTATGCTAACCACCCGCTTCCCCCAGAGACTACTTCGTCCGCAGCATCAACCCGGGATCCTCCTCGTCCTCTCCCCCATCATCGGGCTGGAAAATGCTGGATATTGCTGGCGGCACCGGCGACATAGCATTCAGGCTCCTCGACCACTGCACAAATATCAATAACTCCCCTTCCTCCACCATAACGATCTCGGACATAAACCCTGACATGCTCGCTGAGGGGCGCAAACGCTCCCTCTCGACATCCTACGCCCACTCCCCCCGGCTCTCGTTCCTCCTCGCCAATGCAGAGGACCTACACACCGTTCCAAGCAACAGTATAGACCTCTACACCGTCGCCTTCGGCATCCGGAATTTTACAAACAAGGACGCCGCGTTACGGGAAGCGTACCGTGTCTTGAAACCAGGGGGACTATTTGCGTGTTTGGAGTTCAGCGGGGTGACGAATCCGCTGCTGGATGCCGTGTATAAGAGGTGGAGTTTTGGGGCGATTCCATTAATCGGACAGCTAGTTGCCGGGGATAGGGCGAGTTACCAGTATCTGGTGGAAAGTATTGAGGAGTTCCCTAAGCAGGAGGAGTTTAGGAATATGATTCAGACAGCGGGGTTTGTGGTTCCTGGGAAGGGGTGGGAAGATTTGACAGCTGGGATTGCGGCGATTCATAAAGGTATTAAGCCTGTTGAGAAGTCGTAGTGTGTGACGTTAACGTGGGCGATGTATTATATGTATCATATCAACCACACCACTAATCATGGTTCGACGTGGACTTAGCTGCAAATGTACAAAGGATTTTAAGTATTGTCTAAGCTGCTCCATACAGCCACCGGCCAGCGCTCTGGTTTTCTGCATAACTAGAATACACGCAACGCTGCTCCGAGGGCAATCAAATGATGTGATAATGAGGATCAAAAGTACAGAGGAAATAGAGCCATCATCGCATCCACACGGTGAAAGCGTAGGCTAGCAAACTCCACCTTTCCATCCCAAATCACCTGTAATAGTAAGCCGAAATTGTTTTGTCGGCTATCGAGATCTTTGGCTCATAAAAAGCGACTAATAGGAAGATGGACTGGAGAGCACTTTTGGCGAAGCAAAGGAATACCGGCCGAAGAAAACGGGAGATTAAGAGTCGCCAGCAGCGGGGGCTGAGGTAGTTGGTGCCGGCGAAGATTCGTTCTTGTTGAACCCGCCTCGTCCTCCTCGGCCTCTGCCACGCTCACCACCCCGTCCTCCTCTCGAGCCTCCACGACCTCCCCGTCCACCACGTCCCCCTTCGCTATCACTAGCACCGCCACCGCTTCGATATCCGCCTTGTGGGGTATTTGTGTTATTTCCACCTCTGCTGCTTCCCCAGTTTCCAGCTCCGCCACGGCTAGCGCCAAACGATTTGTTCTCTCTGGGTTGGAAAACCTTTACCAATGGGCGGCTTCGGTCCTCACCAGATCGAGACTTGACATCGTCTGGTAGTCTCGCCAGAACCGCATCTCTCTCTTCCGCGTTCTTGAAAACAACCACTTTGTTGGATTGTCCCCATTTATCAATTCTGACGATTTTTTCCTTGTCTTCGTCATTGAATATCTCCTTCACAGCATCATCGGAAGTGACGTTCATCACAAAGAGACCGATGATAGGTGGCTCAGGAGCTGCCTTGGCCGTAGGCGATGTGGCTTCAGCTGCGCCATTCGAAGTTCCATTTGCCGCAGCTGCCGCCTTCTCGTTCTCCTTTTGTCCTGGAAGATTAACAACATTCGACTGAGGCTGTGGGGTAGCTGGCTTAGGAGCAGGTGATCCAGTAGCCCGCTCAGCCGAAGGTGGGCCACGTGGCTGCTGCTGTTGAGCTTGTTGAGGACGCTGTTGGCCTTGATTAAAGGTTTGCGAACCAGTTTGTCCAGCAGGAGATCGTTGGCCGGGACCAGTCGGGGCAGAAGCTACAAGGGCGTGGCTTGAGCCTGGAGTCCCAGTCCCAGTTGATGGAGCTTGGGCAGGTTGCTGCTGGTTTGCCTGATTGATGTGGGGTGGGTGCTGTTTGGCTCCTCGGTGGGCGAAGTTGAACCCTTGGGCTCTCATCTCAGTGCCGATTCTACCATCTTGAACCTCCAAGACCAGCCAGCCAAATGCCGCATCTGCCAAATTAAAATTCCACATATTCTTGAAAGCACTCTCATCAACCTGGCCAGCTCCAGCAGCATTGGCTCCTCCAACAGGCCCACCAAAGGGATTGCCGCCAAGAGCAGTGCTAGGCATCTTTTCCACTATGCCAAGAGCATTGTTAAGAAGGTTCTGCTGAGCTTCGTTTTGGGAGATGGCTGGTTGGACTTCTCCCTTCACAGTCTCCCACACATCGTTGAATGAAGCCTTAGATGCAGCGAGCTTTCCGCGGTAATGATCTAGTGTTGGGTTCACACTGAATTCGTTGTACGAGCTGCCGTATCGGAAATGCAGGCCAGCGGAAATTGAGAAATCGGCTTTTAGAGTTACTGAAAGCTGATTCAGGATTCCTTCGCGAGCCGGAGACGCATGCGTGATGAAGATTCGGGTTTCCGTGGGGTCGTAAACGCGGTTTGCAGTATCCACTAATTCTCCCATTTGTAACAACGTTGTCCACATAGTGCCTTGGCCTCCCGCAATTGTCGTTCGGCCCTCGCCATTATCGAAAAGTTTGTGCATTACCACCGCGCCACCCAAACCGAGTAGACGCAGCTTAACGCCACCAACTTCCAACAGCATCGAGCGTGCCTCATCGATAATATGTAGCTTGTCGACCTTGTACTCTCCTGATCGGAACTTCTCCAACACCCTTACATCCTCGCATGCTCCCCAAACTGTGTAGACTGGAACATCCAACTTTAGGCTGCCGTTCAGGAACTGTGGAAGCTCGGAGAGGGGGAGTTCGCTGGGTTGGAATCGTTGCTTGACCGGACCTCCTGGGGCGCCAATAGACTTCTTCACAGATTCTGAGATGAGTGGCGAATACTGGGCAACGTGCTTGAGAGTTCTGAATATAAATATTAGCATGTGGCTAAGGGGGCGATTGTCGCAAACGGGCAATTCCTCACTTTTCTGCAATACGGTCTAGGGACGTTTCATCGTAGAAGCCGAAATCTCCAGTATGAATTATGTGATCTGCGCGTGCTTGTTTCGCCAGCTCATTGAGAGATCTCAGGTTTCCTGGTCCATGTCAGCTCCGCTAGTAAGTCATGTTTGCCCGATCTAACTCACCTCGCACATCTGCCACACAAAGCACTCTAACTCCCCCTGTTTGAATGACTCGGCCGTTGTTTGGAAGTAGAGGAGCAGCTCCAGGTGGTAAGCCGGCATGGCCACCGACAGCTCCGTTGGGAAGGTAGCCTGGGTTGTTGTAATGGGGGCGTTGCTGCAAAGATGATATAGTCAGCGTCCAGGTCCAAATATAAACGTACAGCTTCTCGTGTCATGGCGATTGAGAGCCAGCTGAGGCAACGGGGGTTCGACTTTGAGATGCGACGATTGAGGTAAGGCTATGGGGGGTATGTTGATGTGATGGATCGGGAACAACTTACAGCAGCCATGGCGGGTTTAGAAAGATCGAGACGAGGAAGGGGTAGGGTGATATTACTGAAAGGCTTCTTCTTTCTATGCGCTCAAAGAATCGACAAGATATGCGTCTGAAGGGAAGCTAGTTGAAGAAGAGAGGTGGGAGTGGAGTGGGATGGCGGATTAAAGTCAATGTATTGTAATGTTTCTTTTCTTTGGGGCAAAAGCTGAGCCTGAGCTTCAAGAGACGAGAGTCGCGTTTGGAGCAGGCAAAGCGCGTCCATGATTGGCTGACTAGCGAAAGGCGCTAGCGTTTGTCGCTGCGTCCGTACAACGACTAATAAAGAGGCGAACTTGACGTCTACTTCGTAGTCTTTTCCACTATCCTGAATATTCAATGCTAGCATGGTTAAGTCAAGTACAATGGATAGCATCTGGTAGTTATCCAAGTTTTGCGCCTTACAAATGCTGCACTTTGTGCATTACCAGCTGCATTGGCATAATTAATCACCTTTGAAAAGCTACAACTCCTCACGACTCCTTAAACTAATTCCTCTATTGAGGCATATCATAATGCCTGTTCTGTTCTTTTCCAAAGCACAATCTTCGAGTCCGAAGTCAATAGCAAGCGTTCTGTGGTGCTATTTGCTGCTAGGAACCAGTCTCGCCTGTCTGGCTGGCATTGCTGGAGTTGAGGACATAAGACGCATTGTGTTTATAACAGGGACGCCCCTGATAAGAGCCAAGTTCAAATAAATGCCTTGTCCACCCCAGTTTCTAATCTAAAGATAATTGCGTTTGTTTTCGCTTTTGCCACAGTTGTGGCACCATGATTTTATATGCGGCCGAGATCTTCATGGCTGCCAGTGACAGTTGAGTTGCTAAGAATATTAAGTTCTGCGGCGTGCCTACTCATTGGATTACAGGTCACTTAGGTAGTCTTAAGTAGACCTCCCAACCTGCCTCAGCTCGAAGCTCAGCAAATGTCCAATATATTCTCTCTTGAAATATCCTCGGCCAATGATGAAGTCAAGGAGTGCAACTCGGATGATGATATCGAGTCGTGACGAGATGGCTAAACGACTAATCGTGTTGCTGATACCGGTATTTTGCCCCATAACATAAATTCTAAGTCTTTTAGAAGTGTCGTTCACACCGTTGATATTTCCCATGCCATGAAGCCCGGGCCCCGAGTAGTAGGTATACGACGAGTCCATCAGCTTCCCTCGATAGCGAAGAAAGATACCCGACGTGGACTTCCCAAGAGCATCACCCTCTATCACAAGTCCGAGCTTTAGTTTTGAGAGTGCCTATCCAACATATTCCCCCCACCTAGAAGTACTTTGTGCTTGGTATAACACAAAAGAACTTCAGAAGCGTTCAGCTATTTCCTACTATCCTGCGGCTATTCAGTCATTGAGGATTCCTCCATTTCTTAATTACGAAAGGGACCCACTCAACTTCCAAATTCATGACCTCGCCCCAAGGTGCCATACGCAGCGCCCACAACCTCGCACAGCATATTAAATTATATTTCCACATCAACATCAGTCGTCCGTTCAATTAAACAATAGTACTCCGCAATGCAATGGTAGAGGAGGCGGAAGGTTGGCTAGTAAGTTACTCTAATCCCACGTATTCTATTCACGTGACCTTCCAAACTCATCATTTTGATACATAGACAATACTAACATCATTATCTAGTCTTGTAATTCCAATATAGGAGATTTCTTCTAATCAGGCATACCAAGCAAAGTCTATCAGCCGTATCCGGTAGGTGTTCAACGAAGCAATCCAATAATACAAACTCAGACTGACAGGAACACAGGCACCGAATATGTCCTTGTCCCAGGGTTCAAATTTTTTCCTCGAGCGCCAGCTCATAGGAGAAAGGTTATTAAATGACACGCATGTTTGTGATTCTCATATTGAAGAGATTCGGGAGTATCTTGCCATTCCGTACCGAAACCACAACGCCACCAAATTCACCCGCATTCGTCTCCAGGGGTACTCCAGAGCTTTGCAGTGTGACCTAGCACTTATCAGGACGCCCCGTCAAAACCAGATGGATAATTTCGTCATTTGCCCATCAGTGTTCATCTCTGATGAAAACTGTCATGCTCCTAAACCCTCACTTCAGGCTCAACCAGACGGCATGCAGGTGTTAAATGGCGAAGTCCGACAGAGAGGTGTATACCATGGACCTGTCTCCCCAGAAGCAAAAGCCAACGCACAGAATTTCATGCTTGAGGCTAACAATCCCAGTGACGATGCGATTTCCATAATCCCACAAGGAAGAACACTGGTTGCCGTAGGCAATTACGGAACGAAGATGCTAAACTGCTCAAGAATATCTGTGCCGTTGGTCGGAACCATCCCTTCGCAGGCGGATATAATCACCCCAAGCTTGACAGCGGAAATCTGCGAGTGTAGTGTGTTTGTCAAGGCTGTAGGACCTAACAGCGAATTCCCTTCTACTAATTCTGCTACTGTAGCGGAACGGCGATACTGCGATGGTATTCAACTTCTCTCAAATCATGCCACGGGTTACAATTGCCCCACGAAACCGAGCACCGATCATCGAAATTTGAAGGCTGGCTCGATAATATGTCGCCCAAAACGAGAGGACCACGAATACTATCAGGGCCGGGATTCCTCCAAATGCCGCCTAAATGACATCCTAGCCCGCTACCGAGAGAAGACAACGGCGAAACGAGACCATACTGATTTCTGGGAGGAGAGAAATAGCAAGCCAGGCCCTAACTCCAAGCTTCCTTCCTATAGAGGTGAGTACGATTATTGCCTCGCTATTGAAGGAGAGATGAGGGATCCTTCTCTTACCCTAGAGTTTGTCGAGGGTATAAAGGAGAAATGGAAATTTTCCCGGAATCGAGTGCGCGATGACTGCAGGATGTGGAGAGCAGCGGAAGGTACTGTCTCTCAAGCAAGTAAATATCTCGCGCAGAAGAGAGAACTAGTCGACGCGATCCGCAAAATTGAGGATGTGGAGAAGTGGAGGTTAGGTTTAAACCCGGAGGCGGCACCATGTGAGTGGCTCTTTGAGCCACTCACAGCCATTCCACTCCGTATGCTTTGGGTACCGCAATGAACATGATAGCTGTAGTTAGCTTAATATTACGTCCAAGTCAATAATCAAGCTGAGAGCGGGGAATGCCTGGCTGAGGTAAAACTAGATTCTGTAGGACGGAGTCGAGAATGACATGTAAAACGTTTAAGTAACAGGGCATATTGTTTTTACAGTATGCAGAGGAATGTGAAAGTGTAAGATTATATTGCCCGATTAGACTCCTGCGCTGGCTGGCGTTTATAAATAGGAAGTAAAAGAATAAACAGAAACATGCCAATGCAAAATTCATTAGACATGACGGAAGAGGTTCAATCCCCAATATCGATCGATCCGAAGCTAAATTCATACCGAGAACCAACGTGCACTTCCTCCTAGGCAAGCTTGCTGTGGATAGAAGCAGGCTATTGAACCCTGTTTTAGACCGTGTCAAAAACTATAGAAACCCATATTGCTTTTACGAAGACCTCGTTATGCTTAAGGGATTAGCCACACTATGCTCCTAGCAGTCTAAGCTTTAGAGTCCATGTTCTTATGAAGCTAAGATATTGGATATGGAAACCAGGCATCAATGTGGTTAGGACGGAGCCTCTAATAACCTTGCATTTGTAGTAGTTATTAGAACGACAGCTTTCCCACTCTTGAACTGACAAGTAATCACTAGGGGAGAGGCCAATAACAATGTTCGGCCACATGTTAGCTACCCCGAGCTTCCGCTTTTATGGCCACCAAACCATGCCGTAGAGTAGAGTTGCGACTTGACTAATGCAGCTGGGTGGCATTCGTCCAAGTTCTGACTGCCTGTTTATATCCGCGGTCTCCTACACGGCCCATGGCAACAACTACAGCGGTACGCCACATCTTGTGCAGGCTTATTTTGCGTTCTTCTCATAAACAATTGAATTGACAAACGGTACTCACATCTAAAGCCGCTAATACACAAAACATTTCCAACCTAGCTCCATTAGTCGCTCCAAAGTCACACCTCGGTCTTTGCGCATTCTTCCGTTCTCTTATCCTCAGGTGAGAATTTCAGACTAATGCTATTAACGCAATGCCTCTCATCCGTCGGTGTCTGGTATCCTTCGCCCTTGAATACATGTCCCAGATGACCGCCGCAATTCGAGCACACGATCTCTGTCCTCGACATCCCAAATGCATTATCAGTATGCCGAGTAATGGCACCGGGGATGCCGTCAAAATATGCAGGCCAGCCGCATCCAGATTTGAACTTATGGTTGGCTTTGTAGAGAGGCGCGTTGCACCCGGCGCAGGTGTAGACACCAGATTCCGGCATGTGCTTGTCGTATTCCCCGGTAAAGGGAGCCTCGGTGCCTTTTTCTCTCAAGACTCGAAATTGTTCTAATCCAAGGGCCGTGTCAATAATGGACTTTTGGTTGGATCTTGGGGCCTAGTATACGAAGTACGGACCTTTGTTGAGCACCGCCTGCCACTCCTCGTTGCTCTTCTGCACGGGATAAGACATCTTGGAATTGCTGCTCGAACTGAAGAAACTCGATAGGAATGGGATCGCCGGCATCGACTTAAGAATTGTACCTCGAGAGACCGGCGGGAGAGCTTTGTATTTGTAGGGTGTTTGTGCTGAAAGACGAGCGCTGTGATTGCTAAATGCCCGGACGATGTTCGGGAAACTTGGGAAGCGCATGGAGGGTTTAATAGGAAAACGAGATGTTCGGAGTCTTAGTAAAGAAATGGCGAAAGACGTGAGAGGATCCAGCTACTTGCGCCACTTGAAAGTCTTACAATTACAGGACAAATAGTAATAGCAGGGGTATTTGGAATCATCAGCCTCCCCCGCGCCAATCGACGACGTCAGATGTTGTCGCTGCGGTCCCGCTAGCAATTGGGATTATCAGAGTTATTGCCCGTTCCCCCCGCACTCTTTATCAATAGCGCCACCCCTGAATCGTACTTGCGCTTGCGCTTGTACAGTACAGCGCTGCAACCTCGTCGATTAATCTGTTGTGATCTGGAATCGCAACGCCCTTCATAGCAAGCAGCCATTCCCCATCTTCTTCAGGCCTCTGGGACCCTATACCATCTACCCCGATTACGCATTACACCCCCCGAATATCACATCACTATGTCGCGGAGGGCGCCTAATCCTGCGGCGGAACGTGCTGCCCAGAACACACAGACGATTAAGAATCTGCTGAAGTTAGAAGGGAACAAGACCTGCGCGGACTGCAAGAGAAATAAACGTAAGATTGAGTTAGCGGCTACTGTCTCCTCTTCCTCGTAGTGAGTGTATTACAATTCCATTGACTGAAATACCCTTGACAGATCCAAGATGGGCAAGTTGGAATTTGGGCATATTTGTTTGCATAAGATGCTCCGGCATTCACCGAGGAATGGGCACGCATATCAGCAGAGTCAAATCAGTGGACCTCGACGCCTGGACGGATGAACAATTACAAAGCGTGTTAAAATGGGGGAACTCGAGAGCGAACAAATACTGGGAGGCAAAGCTGGCACCTGGACACGTACCGTCAGAGGCAAAAATTGAGAACTTCATTAGAACCAAATATGAGTCGAAGAGATGGGTTATGGATGGGCCAATACCAGATCCGTCAACTTTGGACGCCGAAGGGGACGATGATGTGCCACTCAGTTTGGTAAAGGAGAAGCATGCCATCGAGCGTTCAGCCTCAACCAGGGCTTCTTCTGGACCATCAGGGCCGTCGCAGATTCGACGAGAGCCGCAGCCGGATCTCTTTGCAGAGGATATCGCTCCTCCAAGGGCAAATTCTGCTGCGCCAGCACGCCCGAGACCTGGGCCTCCGCCGAAGTCTGAACCTGCTCCACCAAAGCAAACGAAACCTGCGGACTCCCTGCTCGGTTTGGACTTCTTTGGAACAGAGGCTCCTCCGCCGAATCGACCATCGAGTGCCGCCGCAACTGCAGCAGCTCCTGGGGCCCAATCACGGCCAGATCTAAAACAATCTATCTTATCACTTTACGCCTCAGCCCCTCGACCTCAACCTCAGCAGCAACCATCCCACGGAAGCTCAGGGTCGTTTGGTGGCATGCAACCTCCCATGCAGCAATCGCCCCCGCCTCAACAGACTAACTTTGGAGGAATGAATGATGCTTTCAGCAACCTGAGCTTCTCTAATCCCAGTTCACCAGGAGTACAGGCCCAACCCCAACCCTCCGCATTTTCGAGTCTGGGCAATATTACGAACCATCAACGCGCACCATCCCAGGCCTCCACACCTGGCACCTTGACTGGAGGAAGCTTCTTTGATACCAAACCAGTTAGCAAACCCCCACAACAACCATCCCAGCCATCCCGGACTCTCAGCTCTTCCAGTGGCTTTGGCGCTTTCGACTCGGCCCCGGGCATGTCTTCAGGGGCTCAAGGTGCTGTGAGCGCCAGCTCTGGCTTAGGCGACCTCTTTGATTTCTCCGAACCTGCCTCACAGCCTGCCGCCCCGAAGCCAGCCACTGCCGCACCAACTTCGACCCAGCCATCAGTCTTTAATCTTTCACAGCCAGTGCCTCAACCCGCGCCTCAACCCCAGGCTGCAATGGCGCCGATGAGCGGCTGGTCAAATAATGATGCATGGGGATCTAATGACGCTTGGAGCGGAACGAACACTAGCCCTACAGTCACTAAAGTGGCAACTCCACTGGCTAGTCCCAACAGCTTTAATTGGGGATCTGGCGGGGCTTCTTTAGCCAACCAGAGCATTGTACCCGGAGGTGGAGGGGGGTTTAATCCGGCAAGTACAGGGCCACCAAAGGTCAGTGTGGATGAGGATTTTGGGGGCTGGAGCAGTGCCGCACCAGTTACGCCAGGAGTTGGTGCAACTGCAGCGAAGCCTGCTCCTGGATTTGCGGCCAGTGAAGATTTGTTCTCGAATGTATGGGAGTAAGAGAAATATAACCATAGATTATGGCCTAGACAAAATCCAGAGCGTTGCTAAAGTCTATCCCCTGTGAAGTATGTGCGAATAATCCCCCTCCCCCTCCCCCTCCCCCACCGGCCCAAAGGATCAGCACCATCAAACCTTGCTACAATTATTAGTGTTGTTTAACATCTGTTCGGCATAGCTGCAATCCCGAGTATCTATGCTGCTCAAATCTTTTAGAGTTCTAGTGATATATTATGCCTAGTAAGACATTAGTTGACTTGAGCTATTTCTGAGAAATGGTTACATACAAACATCACATGTAGGTATTCTGCTATAGGCTCCTCCGCACCCGTAAGACAGACCTTACAAAGACCGTTGTGTTTGGATATCAAGTTCCTGCTCTCTAGCTTTCGTTTATTTTAAAGAGAGTTGGAAAGAGTTTTGTTACGAGGATTGACGGTCCCATTTATGCTAATGGTTGTATCAATGGGGAAGGGTTGGCTATCTAGGGGCCGGGTCTACCTAAGAAGCTCTAAATATTAGATGATATATAATGTTTCAGAGAGGGATTTATCTGGCCCCTCGGCCATTGGGTCTGACAGCCCTTGGTAAATGATTTGATATTAAGCCAACTTGCAAAATCATATATGAGAATGTGAAACCTGCCAGCCCATGCCCCAGCCTCCCCATGAATGTGGAGCTGCCACGAAATGAGTTCTACATGGACACCTTTGGATGTTTGTGCGACTAGTTAGGGAAAATAGCAAAGGAACAATACGTAGGGCGATTAATAGCTAAACCATAAAACTTCCTAACCGAACTATAAGCTCATATCATCCACACTAACCCGACTCACACTCCAAGGCCAATTCTGCACCACGCCCTCTCTGCGTCCTGGCACAATTGCAAAAATTCGGGATTATCCAGGTTATCACAAACGAAGTCGGCAAGGAGTATATCACGTTGTTCCTCGCTAGCTTCGATATATCCAGGAGCCTCCCAAAGCTCCGTGGGGCGGGGCCTGCCGTTGTATTTGTGGACAAATTTATCAAGGGTATCTAGGTGGTCCGCGGATGGTAGAGAGAGTGTGGGAGCATTTTCATCAATCGCTGGTGTAGATCTTTGCATTACCGTGTGATCACGACCCGACAGGGTCTGGGTTTGAGTACCCTGATCCATCATCTTCAGCCGCTTGGTGGCTAAAGACTGGCGAGCCGGAGCAGCGTTGCGCTTTCTCACAGTTTTGGGTTTCGACTGGAGTCCAGTTGTAGTTGTGGGCAGTCCGGAGGATGCAGCTGTTATTTTGATAGCTAAGGGAGAGGCTACTTCCTGTGGCACGGCCGGGCCTTCACTGACGAGCTCGTCGTTATTCGAAACCTCAAATGGAGCTGTTTTATTTAAAAGACTCTTGTCCTGTGGCTTGACCGACGATGTCATACACATTGTCTTGTGCTGGGCCACGCGATTTTCCACATGTTTATGCGTAGAGGTTGTTTCCTTTACACTTGATGTTCCCCTGATCACGATAGGGGTTTCTGTACTTTTGATTGGTGTTGGCTTTGGCAATAGAGGGAGCGCAGAAACAGGAGAAGGGGTGGACTTTTGCGGAGAGGTCGGAAACGGCAACTCTCGTCTTGGCGGTATCGAGAGACTTTGAATATGGGGTTGAGTAATGGGAGCCGAATATGGTCTCCCGGAGTCTGGCTGCGCTTTAGATCCTTGGTTGAATGGATTGACAAAACTAGCTACGGCCAGCGGGGAGCCTTCCGAATGAATAGGATTGCTCTTTGGTAGTAAGAAAGGGGAGGTGGATAGGGCGCGGGACATACTATCCGTCTCCTCAGACATCTGTCCTGGCTGTGATCCGCTCTCTGGAGCAAAATATCGCGATCTCATGGAACTATTGGACTGACCAAGGATGGATGACTGCATGAATGGCTGGGAAATTCGCCGATGCTTAGTGGACGACAGTGTCAGTTTGTATAGCTCCAAAAATATAGAGATGTGCAGTAATCTGATACCTGTTGTTCAATCTGCGAAAGGTATAAAGAGGGATGCCGGGTCGCGGGTCCAGTTGACGCAGATGCCGGCCGAATGGTGGAAGAAGTAGAAAATGGCAATGTGCCCAGTGGTCCTAGTGTTCTAGGGCATGGATGATCCGCCCGAAAAGGGACCTTGAAATCTGATGGAGGGAACGGTAACGGAGGAACGTCGAAGGATTGCTTCACTGGTTCGTATGAGGGCATGTTGTGGGGGGCAAGTCTCGGCATTGAGGGTACGATAGTACCTGTACTTGATGTTGAGGTCGACGAGACCATGGAAGGCACTGGTGAGGCAACTGGGCAGGACCTAGATTGCTCAGCAGAAATATTGTCCAAGGTTGGAAGTCCAAGGTGGTTCAGTACATTCAATGCTCTGTTGAAGTCAGACTCATTTCGAAACCTTAACTGAATCCGCCGAACCTGGAACAGTGAAACAGTCAGATGGTGAACTATTCTCAGAACGGAACGGTTGAAAAATATGTATCGGGCCACATACAATGTTTCCCGGCTTTGGATACCTCATGGCCAAACAGGGGCACTTGATGACGACCTGGACTGGACGGGCCGGTTCCGTTGACGAGCCAAACCCTTTCGAAAGCTCGACCAGTTCCCCTAGGTCTTGTGATTCCTAATACTGATGTTAGCCTCATGAACTGAATTCCACTCCATAGTTAGGACAAGGCACAAGAAGTTCCGCCCCGGCATGGATATCCATCACTAGGCTTTCCACATGGTTTCCATGTTTATCAACGGTCCCTCCGGCGTGGAACACTAGACGAAGGTCGTCTCGTCCGCTCACATGGCACCATGTGAAAGTGCTCACGTCATAGGCACATGTAGCGTGCGAGAACTTCGCAAAAGGAAGTGCATCTAGAACAGACTCATGTGCCCGAGGAAATAGTTGAGACATGGTGGGGATAATAATAAGAAAGCGGGAAGGGGAACAAGAGAAGCTTTGAACGATGCCGTCCGGACACAGGTTAGCTGGAATCGGTGTTTGGTATAGCAATATTTGCAGGGTCAATATGGCAGTCCCACGGACCTTAACCTAAGCCTCAGAGTTGATTTCTGGTGATCATTAAAAGTATAGGCATATACATTGACTTCACTGTTAACATCCAACGATCACCAGGACGAGGATGAGGGATGTAGTTGCTGCAGTTACTAAGCAAGCGAGCAATATCACTGAACGAGGCTCGGCAGCATTACGGATAAACATACGTCCGGCGCTAGCCGTTCACGGAGTAGTCGATTCTTTCCCTGGTCGAAAATGGAACTGTCGCGATCGACCAGAAATAATGCGCGTCGCATTCACAAGCTGAGAACGAGCTCTCTGCAACTTTTCGCCCATTGCTTGCCAGCGTATGGCAGCATCGCCCGCGACAACGCGACAACCCAACCGCAGCTATGGCGTCTTCTCCCAATCGTGGGGGCTCTCCCTCTGCAATTAACTACTCCCCGGAATATGTGCAATTCATCGAGAAGCTCGCCGTGTACCATGAGAAGAGAGGAACCGAGTTCGTGCGCGAACCAAAGGTTGGCAGCAGGCAGATCGACCTGTTGAAGCTGTTCAACATAGTCATGGAGCGTGGAGGTTATGACAAGGTCAGCGACGAGAAACTGGCATGGAGAAAGCTGGGCCAGGATTTCAACTTAGGAAGCCCAAACCTGCCCGCCCTTGCCTTTGCCCTCAAGTCGGTCTACTACAAGAACCTCGCCGCATATGAGATATCTACCGTTCACGGTAAAGAGCCGCCGCCAAAAGAGATTTTGGAGGACTTGACTGCGAAAGGCGGGGGCTTGCTCACTCGGACTCTCGAGAACTATAAACCGCCCTCTCGGCGAGAGCCTGGCACTCTGGATCACTCAGAGGCCTCGGGAGACGACGGTACACCTGCTCGAGACAGGAACGGCAGTGAAGAGGCACCTGGATCCGGTGGAAGAGCAACCCGAGGCTTGCGACAAGCACCACCACAGCGTATATTGTTCCAACCCGACACGCAACCGTCGCGACAGACAAGACACGCCGCTTCCCATACATCATCTCCTCAACAAGCCGGTCATCACCAGCAACACCAGCCACGCGGCGCTTCCACCTCTTACAACCCTTCGTCAAACATGGAAAACATGTCTCTTGCAGTTGCGAATTACGAACCTCGGCCACAAATGCCTCTCACTCTTCGTCCTGTCATAACCCCTGGAAATAATCCGGTCGAATTTGCCCGCCGCCAGAAGGCTAAGAGGGACAATCTTGCTGCGGCAAGCGGACGTCCTGCCCCAGCCACTAACAGAGGTGTGATGCTGCCTGGATGTAAGTCTCCCACAAATGACCAAGTAGAGAAATACTAATCCTCTACTAGCTGGCTTTGACGGTCCGAATATCTATGTCCGCTGCCTTTGTGCGTTGAGGTCCGGCATTCCAGCCGAACAAGATTACGCTCTTCACCACTTGGTCAAGATTTCAATGGAAAGAGGAGACAAATACCGATTCGAATCCTTTCCCGGCCTGGCAGAGGCGCTGATCGAGAAGCTGTTGGAGGTCAGCTCGTTGTTTTACGAAGTGGACTGGCACGTTTCTTACGCGGAGGATGGGTCGATGACTAGTCGCAACACACTCAATGGCGTAGACGGCACACCAGATATACTGCAGACAATAGCACAGCTTCCCAAGTTGGATGTCAACGATAACGTACTACCTGCTGGTTTCAACGATGCCCTACTTCAGATAAATGAGGCAGCTCTTACGATGAGAAATATGGTCATGCTTGAGGATAATGCCCATTATGTTTCAGAGATGGCTCCGCTGAGGGATATGCTCTGCATCGCTCTCAACCTCCCAAATCACGATAGCCTTGTGGAGTTGAAACACTATGCACTCGATATCACTGAACAGATCACAAAGTATTTACCCTCCGATGAAACCGACCCTCTCTACATTTCACTTCTTGTGCAGCTACAATCTGAGGACCTAGGAGCAATTTTAACATCCTTGCGGGCTATTAGTAGAATATCGATGAATCTTGAAGAAAACAATCTTCTCAAGGGTGTTCCCGTGGCTGGAATTCAGAATATTCTAGATTGGACGATTCTCAATGACGAAGAGCTTGTTCACGCATGCCTGGACTTCCTGTACCAATACACGGCCGTCGTCGAAAACGTCGACTTTCTTATTACCGAGTTACAGGTCGAGCCACTCATTAACCAGCTTGTCCGTCTTTTGGCCCATGGAGTTAAGATTCATGAGAAGGAGTTCTCCCGCGGACCGGAATTCAAGAAAGAAGCTCCTCTGCAAATCGCACCCCTCCCAAAAGAATTGCTTGCGCAACTCCTTAAACTCGATGAGCCAGAACGAAGCTCACAGTGGCTGCGCTGTCTCTTTGAAGAAGATTCTGATGAGTCTATCACCCAAATTGCCCTTTGGCAGGCTTATCAGGCTCAGTTTATGCCCACCACAATTGAGACGGGACGCCAACTTCTGCCAGCTGCCGAGTTCATCAAAAATGTCAGCACAACCTTTGGAGAGAAGGCAACTGCACAAGTTCAATCCGGACCAGTGCAAAAGTTCATCATCAAAGGTATTAGAATGCGCAGCGTACCTGTTGATTTCTTTGAGGAGGAGTACAGCAAGTGTCTCTGGAAGGTCCAGCCCGGCCATGGGTCATACTGCGGCGAGTTTTTCATGAGCCCAGAGGAGATGTACAAACACATGCTACAAGACCATATTCATGCTCAGCTACTGCCAGATGGCAAGTTTGATAACACCCAAGAAGGGCAATACGTGTGCCAGTGGGATTCATGTAGCCGATTCAAGACAGCACCTGCTACCAAGTTAGCACAACTAGGACAGCACATCAAGGTTCACCTTCCACCACGACCATCTGCAGCTAGTAGAGGCTCAAACGAGCATGGACCTCCTCCGAGCAAAAAGCTGAAGCCGTCATACATCTTATCTTCGCCCAAACAAAAGTTTAAGTATGAAACGACTGCAGTGGATGAGCGACAATTTGCTGCTGGTGTTCCGCTCAGCGCCGTGCTTGTTCTTCGAAATCTTGCTCGTAACTTGCCGAAGACAGAAGCTGAGGAAACCGCACAGAAAACTGATGGCATTTCTTGGGTCGATCGTTTATTCAGACCTGTTGTGCCGCGGTTGTATGAGGTGATGTCTCACAACAGGGCATTGGTAAGTCTTCTAACTTGCTGTCCAAACATTCTTTTGCTTACTGGAACTATAGGTTGAATACATGACCGATCTGCTTGGCTCGATCAATGACGCTTATGCTGGGTGAGGTTTACGCGGTTCGATACGGTGGGCTTTTAAATCTGGCGCTATGGGATATGGATTGCAAGACATTTTCGGCGGCGTAAATTGGCGCAATCATTATTCCATCCTGTGTACAATTAGATACCTAGCATAGAGAGAAATGCAGCAGCGATCATAAGTCTTGCAGGCCATAACCGTAATCGACCAAAGGCCTTTAATTGGAGTATTTGAGATTTTAGGGCTAGATTTCTTGAAGAATTACGCTCTTGCCGTTCTGAAGCTCGGTTCCCCTCGGAAGATATTATTTATAAGTCCTGCTACCCCACCATACTTATGCGGGGTTTCGCCATTTATCCCATTCAGGGACATATTAAGACACCTCATATCAGCGGTGCTTACTGTCACCTGACAGGGTAAAGCCTAGCTCATTAGGTACTTCCCTCGGCATCAGCGACTAATCTCTATAAACCTCCTGTTATCTTGCTTTAAATATTCAGTTCTCATCCCATGGTATTCCTACTCTCTTGCTATCTCCTACCATCCTCCCTTCGTCTCCCCAGCAACCATAAGGACACACCAAAATGACTCTTACAATCTCCCCAGCAACACCGGATGATATCCCAGGAATAGTAGACGTCTGGTACAAAGTCTTCCGAGCCCCCATACTGCTCGAAGCCTTCCCTGATACCCCAGCCGTGAAAGCCTGGTTAGCCGAGTCGTTCAAGAGGTGCATGGTTGAAGAATCACGTCGCACAAGATTCATGGTCGTGACCGACGACGATTCCGGAAGAAAGGTCGTCTCGTTTACCAGGTGGGTTAACAAGCAAGGCGGGAAAGATGGCATCTCGCACTGGAGTTCTCGATGGGGAAAGGAGTTAGGGGAGGGTATGGATTATGATTTTGTCGACCAAAAGTTTTTTGGGCCGATGGCGAAACAGCAGGAGGCTATTATGGGCGAGAAGCAACATTTGGGTATGTGTAATAATGTTTATACTACTATATTCGAGTTTTATCAGTTGCCCCTTTCGGTCTATTATTCCTTACTCATTCCCCCCCTCCCCCTCGGTTTCTATCAACTTATTATGGGGAGTTTCGACTTGATGATCTCCTTGTGTCCTTTCTACCGCTTCGACAAATTCCTTTTCTCACACCCAAATAGTGCTCGAAGTCTTGGGTACCGATCCCTCGTATCACAGACAGGGTGCCGCGTCAAAGATGTTGCAATGGGGACGTGAAGAAGCGGACAGAGATCGCCTTGAAATGTACGTTTCTGCGTCGAGTCAGGGACAGCCGTTGTATGAGAGGTTTGGGTTCGCGGTATGCAAGGAGCAACTTAGTAAAGAGACGTCTGCGGCGCCAATGATGAGACGTATTGGGGGCGTGAAGATAGGGGAGTAGGGAGTTAGCTGTAGGTGGTTGTTCTATGGTTGATTGCTAGAGATATACAAAGGTATAGCTTGACGAAAACTGAGCTATTGCGAATCTAGTCATACGTCAAGCTCACGAATCAATTGACTATCTAATAATTTACATGGAGGAGTATCTAACGTGCGTGGGCATCTTGATCTGACATAAAAAATTACATTAAGTAAAATAGAAGGCCTTGCGACGGCCCCACTACATGATTCTAAGTCGGTACGATACTGAATAACTCACAACAGAATCCTAATGAGTTCGTTCTTCGGACCCTGTTATATATCCTGTATCACTCACTTCAGGCGGTACATTGTAGAGGCATACATTCTAATCGATGCGCTAGAAACAAAGTATCATCCAGGGATATTCCATCCTAAGAGTTGGTGTTAGAAAGGAGTCTCCACTGCAGCCCCACTGTCCACATCCCCCGCATCTGTTCCAGTGGGCACTAAATAGGGATCCGAGATGGGGTCCCGAGCCATCCCCGGAGTATAAACAGAAACGAGTGATGAATTCTGTGCTGCTGGGAAAACACCGTTACGAAGAAAATTGTTCGTGAATTTTGTTGAGGCCTGATTAATGACTGGTGGAGGAATTGGATTAGCCCGGGCATGAGAAAGCGAAGCTAGTTTTCGGGTAATATTTTGGAATAGAGTATACAGAAAATAGGAAAGAAATCGTACGAGGAAAAGAAACGTGGTCATCGCCGTGCCTGACGATAAGCGCGGAATTTGGTGCTTGCTCCCATACGAAGGTCGCCCATTCCGTAGGTGTGCTAAAAAAAAAATGATGGTTAGCTTAGTTGAGGTCGTCTGGAATCTGGATGAAAGCGTTTCATACCTGCCATCGAAGTCTGCCGTTACGAGAGCCATTTTGTGGCGTATGGGTAATCGCTCAGAGGCTGGTGTTTGGAATGGCCATGCGGAGCACCATAACTACAGCCGAGAGAATCAGCAATTTGGACAGCCGTTGTCAGGAGCTTGGGAAATAAATATACCTGAATTTGCCAGGCTTGCGTCATGCCGATACCACTGTGATCCTTCTATGAATTATTAGCCGTCTGGTAGGGCCATGGAACTTTTCAAATGCCAATCATACCTTTAGCCCTTGCTCTAGTGAGCGTTGGAAATACTCAAATGTTCTCTCATACTCTGCCAGGGCGTTAGCATTCCCGCTAGTAAAGTTTGACCTGTTGAAAAAACATTACCATAGTCATTGCAAAGTAACGGCATTGCAACGACTGCTTCAAGCGGAGGAGGCCCATACACGAAAAAGCTTCCATCTCCAGACAGCGCACTGCTGATTCCGGTGAGAATAGCTGGGAAATCCGGCGATCCCAGAAGATTTCCAAGCATCACTGTCTGGACGTCGAGATCCGTTACATAGGGGTAGCATTGCGTACTATTGACACAAGGTGGGATGAAATACGGAGACTCCTTCGCGTTCGAAAGCACCTTCTGAAAGGCCTGGGTCTCATCAGCACCGAAAGATTTGATTGAGAAATGGCCACTTCAATAACATACCTTGAGAACACTACCTTGGCCTTGAGTATGGAATGGACAAGTGGGATCGTTCTGGCAGTATGCATCCGCCCGAAGCATTAGCCTGTTTGATGCTGCTATATCATCTTGAGCTTGGGCGAGGAGACTCTGTCAGAGGCAGTTAGAGAACGGAAATAGAAATCACAGCAAGAATATATCTTACTCGTCCGTGTGGGACTACTGCATCCAGCACAAAATTATTCACCCGATTGGGATATTTAGCAGCGTATTGTGCCGCTCTAAAGGAACCACTGCGCATCGTTAATAAAAACATTCCCTCTGGAAAAAAAAGAGAAATACTTACTACGAGGCGCCCAGGAAATCGATCTTTGCGTATCCAAGAGCCAGCCTAATACTTTCGTAGTCCTGCACTACTTCACGTGTCCCTACATGCTCGATGATCCCTGGGGGAGAGCTAGAGTCGATCCACGATTGAATAACCTTGGAAGATGCTTTTTTCACTACGTTAAAAGCAGTTTGGTTCGTTGGGCTAATCAATTAAGTTAGAAGATAGAAAAGAAAAGTGCCATAATGAGAGACTTACTATCTACCAAGTAGCCCGCTGAAAGTCTCCAAGGACACATTTAAAGGGTTGGAGCTGAAGGTGCCTCTGACATCCATTACTATCCATCGGCAAGTGTTAGTGATGTTATCAAGTAAGGTCATATTGTACGCCTACCCAGTAGATCGAAGTCCATGAGCTCCGAGAAAATTTTGGTGAGGCCGAGAGCTACTTCCCAAGCAACCACAACTCCGGGATCAGTTCCACCTGGGTTGCTAGAGACGGCTATCAGCAAATACACCCTTCCACTAAAAGAAGTATATCTCACAAGAATAGAACTCCTTTAGGGTTGGCCGGTCGGTACATTGCCAGCCGCAGTGTGATCATATTCGTATGGCACAATGGTTTCGAATAATCCATCGGGACATCGATCTGACCACAATGGAGAGTCGGAGGAAGGTTGGTGAGATCAATTGCGGAACCATTGAAAGAACCAGTTGATTGGGGGACATTCTTGGAGCAGTCCGTCCATTTTATTCGATCCACTGGGATTGAGTGAGATGCAACTGACAGAGCTAGACTGAGAAAGCTAAACAATCGGAAGGGGGACATTCTGAGGGGGAATGTAGTAAGAACAATGATTATGAACATGAATATTGAGAAATCTACCTCTCTATATACTCTGGTTGCGGTTCTAGAAGCTCATCCAACCTCGCGGTTCTTGAGGGAGTACATCGTAGGCTTGCGTAGACATTGCGCAGCAGCCCCCTTGCCATACGAAGAGCACTGAGATACAACTCGTGGCAAACCCCGTTGTGACAGGCTACTTAAGATGATGTGGAGGCTCTCCAAGCTCACAGCTGCTTACAAACATCGACAAGCAGCTCCCGACACTGTCTGACAGGTTCGGTTGTGTTTTGTTGGTAAGATTGAATGAGGCGTGTGCTGTGCGCCGTGCTTTGTATCTGACGGTCCGCACTGCTCGGAAGTCGTCGAGGAAGTATGAAGTTGCACGTTCCTCGACTGTGCCGCCGGGAAATCAAAAGAGCCACGAAGCGAAAAGCACTGGTTTGGATCACGTATGCTACGTACGACTGGCCGAATCGTATTACAGGGGATTCTAGCGTTGATATAGGACGCTAGGGAATAAGAGAGAAGTAAGAAGTACGCCCTCCGTCGTATATCGTTTGATGTTCGTCTTCCACTGTTGCCCACGATAGCCTACGATCCTTTATTAGTATTCGTTTTACGGTCTGGCTTGACAGATGCCGTAGAGCTACCCTATCCTTAAAGAGTTGTTTCCTACGGGATATATTTGATTGGCTTCCGACGGGCGACTCACCTGCATTTTGATTTATATACTCCAGGGGAACCTCACGGGCTCCTCTGGACACCCAACTCCCCGCTACTCGTATAGCGGGGATCACGATGAATGTGCCTGGTAGGCGTAAAACCTCGTCCCACTCGTCCTCAAGTGATGGTCAAACGACTATTCTTGGAGGTCGGGCAGTACTTGCACAGGATGCAGCTGCAAGCATGGCTTTGTGGCCGAACACGTTGATCGATCCTAGCCAGCTTCCCAGAGACATGGTGTCCAATTTCCGTAGGGGCACTCCAAAATCGCGGAACGGGTGTGTAACCTGCAAGTGAGTGCCTTCCGTTACGTGGTTTACTTGAGTTGCGACTGATCGATGCTTGATAGAATTCGCCGTGTCAAATGTGACGAGGTCAAGCCTTGGTGTGAGAGATGCACGTCAACTGGCCGCAAGTGTGACGGTTATCTCCCGCCGGCCAAGAAAGCAAAACAACTAAACTCCAAGCCAAATTTAGACTTCCGGCATGAATTAGCCCGTGGCCCAGTGATCCTCTACACCCCCTCGGTCGATATCCAAGGAACCACGGCCCAGCGTCGAAGTTTCCAGTATTTCACTACGCGAGTTAATCCCTCTGATATGCCAGGAAATTTCGAGCCATACTTCTGGAACAACGTCGTCCTGAAATTCAGCCACATATACCCCACAGTACAGCATTCTTTGATTGCTCTAAGTGCAGTGTATGAGGAGCATGATGGTCGAAAAACCAGGGGATTAAATGGAACTCGACCTACTAATGAGTATGCGCTACAGCAATACAACAAGGCTGTCAAAGCCTTGGTCAATTACATATCTCTGAACGACCACGATCCCCGCGTTGCTCTTATCTCCTGCCTCATGTTTGTTTGGATTGAATTTCTGCAGGAGAACCTGGATCCTGGATTCCAACATCTGAGTGGGGGCCTCAAAATCCTGCAGCATATAAAATGCTCGCGCCAATTAGGCTCGTCAGCGAGTAGCCATTTCGATGCCGAAGATATCTATGGATCATTAGAACGTTCGTTCACGCGTCTGAAAGTCCAAGCAGCAATCCATGGTAGCCCGTCGAATAATATTCCCGCCTCATCAGCTGGGTGCATAGAGACGATTCTACCCATCCCAGACGCCTTTTCAAACATATTCGAAGCCCGAGTCTGCCTGGATAATGAATACAATACAATGTTTGGGACTCTTCGGGAGCTCCGAGATCTCCATCGGGATCCAGGCGGCTCATTGTTCTCGAGAAGCGCCCCGGAGATTGTATCAGAATGTTACCGCATTGGAGAGACGTATCTCCAACGCTTCGAACAGTGGCACGTAGCAGCCGAGAGAATGATAGCAAATTCAAGCAACTCGCAAGATGCTCCTCACACGTCAGGGATCGATTGGCTCCGATTGTACTATCTTCTAATCTCCTTATCACTGAAGACTGTGCAAAGGGTTCACGAGATGGTCTTTGACGATTACACTGCCGAATTTGAACGGATGGTCGAGCTCTGCGAGCGGCTCCTTTGCGAACCTAAGGCGGAAACAAGGCCCCTCTTATGTTTCGATATGGGTATTATACTTCCTTTAATGTTCCTAATTCTCAAGTGCAGAGTCCTTCGAATCCGACGGAAAGCCTTATCTCTGCTAAGACTCGCGCCATACCAGGAAGGTATGTGGTTTCGTGAAAGTACTCTCAAGATTTGCGAGTGGAAAGTAGAAATGGAGGAGACAGGGCGCGGCGACCTTCCCGAATCGAGCCCACTGCCAGGGTCAGCCAGAATCTCGTTAGAGCATACTGTGAAGGGCGACTACCCTTCCATGACGTACATTAGGTTTCAGAGAGGCAATGGTATGGAGGCGGTGGAACTGACCAGTAAGCTGGAAGGAGTGGAAGGAATAGGGAATATGTTATGATTGGAAATGTAAACAGAACTGTTTCTAGCGCGGACTTTGAATTTAACATACAGTGTACGAGATTTTAACCTGCGGTGTGTTGATCGCGACCTCTCACTTTACTAACGTTATATATTTAGTACTAGTGTCTTATTTGAATTTTGAATAGAACACGCTGGGAAATTCACCAAGAATGGAACATTATTGATTCCGACGATGTGATCAATTCAGTTTCTTGTATTTTGGCACTGTTGTAGTTTTAGGATAACCACCCCCGCAACTTTGAACATCCGGCGGTTTACCACCCTAAATTATCTTGCAAGATATCCGCCATCAACTACTAAAGAGTGGCCCGTAACCCATGAAGCATCATCACTAGCAAGGAAAACCGCGGCTTTAGCAAGGTCTTCAGGCTGGCCTAGGGAGCCCCATGGATGGGCTGCTCGAATTGCTTCGGTAGCTGCTATAGCCGTTGGATCATTTTTGGCCTTTGTCATAGGGGCTATCATCGATGTTTCGGTAACTTTATCCAAGTCAGTAAAGGCCGCTTTGCATTGCAGGAAAACCGCTTCTCAGTTCGGGAGATCATAGAGTCGAAAACATCTGACTTACATCCGGGGCAGAGAGAATTGCAATGAATCTTGTCCTTAGCATATGACACCGCGATCTCCTTAGTCAACCCGACAACCGCATGCTTACTCGTTGTATAACACGGGGCACCGGCTAAGGCAACGTGACCTCCAATGCTTGCCAAATTGATTATCCAGCCACCTGTCCGCTCTCCACGACCGTTTGGCGGAAGAGGCTCTTGTTTTAGAAACTGCGCCAGAGCATATTTGCACCCGAGATACACTCCTCGCGTATTGACGTTCATGACGAGGTCGAAATCCTGGGTTCGAGTCTGATGCAAACGGAAGTCGCCGGCTTTCATTTGATGATCGACCTCGGTGCCAATGCCTGCATTATTGACCATACTGGACAGAGCAGATCATTACTACCCAGGTTGGTTATTGGATTGGCGTGAGGAAGAACGCACATGTCTAGTCTGCCAAATTCTTCCACCGTCTTGGCTACCAGAGCTTCGACTTGTTCCTCATATCGAACGTCGGCCTTGACAAACTTTGCCTTCCCGCCTTGTTGGACTATGAGGTCGTGGGTCGCGACGGGGAACTCATTGTTGGTATCTGCGTGTGCTTCTGGCTGCAGATCAGAACATACGACGACGGCGCCTTCAGCAGCATAGGCAAGGGCGATGGCTCTCCCAATACCAGAACTAGCTCCGGTGATGCATGCGACACGGTCGGAGAGTCGAGAAGACATGATAACACACTTGCGTGAACAAAAATAATATCTCCTATAAGGTACGTAAGAGCTCACTGAGTACCGAGTAATGATGAAATGGGAACTAAAAAAAGGTGTTCAAAGGTAGGGCAAGGCGGATTCCTGTCCTAAATAACGAGGAATGATAATGCGGAATGTCCCCGCGTGGAGTATTGCTGTATACCTCGGTTACAACATAACCTTCCTCGTCGTGAGGGGTGGCGTTCGAAGCTTGCATTCTCTACGGATTGTGAGGCTGTGAGCCCAATGCCGGGTGTATTTATGCGTGGATCGGTAGATCGTTGGTAGTGTGCAATCGATGCCGTTGATATGCAGATAGATCTTATCCCTGCTGTTTGAATAATGTTACATGGACGACGTACCCGCCCGCCCGAGCTAACCCACTCTTGGTTGGAAGGCCACGAGCCCGTCTTCGGTTTGCCTCCAAGGCCACTAGGCCCGCACTCGAATTATTTTGCATTATCAAGTTCTAGACTTTGCAAGTAGCTACAGTAGGTACATGTACATATTCTTGTACTTCCCCACATAGATTCTCATACGTAGTTGAACACTAGTTTTGCCGTGACAACCGGCCTATTCATTGGGCGAGGCTCTATACTTCACAATTTCATCTTAGAGGCTTTCTTCTAGAAGATCATTTTGTAGAAACCTACTGTATAGTTAGCGTCATTTCCAAAGGCAAGCAGTAAGAAAATGCAAACTTATCTCCAAAAATTCGGAGGGGTTGCCTCTGGTCCATTACAGACGACGAGGCAACCCGGGACTACCCACCCATCAGGCCGGTCCCTGTCCAACAACCCACAAGAGCCACTCCATCCCTGACATACCCCTTACCTAACAACAGCCAGCAGAGGATATTGCCACCAAAAGCCAAGGGATCACAGCAAACTACCCAACGCTACCCAAAGCAGACGAGCGCTAGACTCAATGACACCAACTCGAGATGGGTCCCGCTTTGGACGCTTTGCAGTTCCCATCCACCTTTGGCTGTTGGGGCTCTACTCCATGTTAGCAGCCGGGGCAGCGGGGATCTATCACCAGTACTTTCCATCTTTTGCACCCAGCAACCCGCATTAGCCATATTCGCCACCGTATCATACCAAAAGAGATCGATGCCAGCAGAAGTACCTATTGGAGGTCGGAACAGTGAGCCGGACGCGTAACGAGCCAAGCTAACAATGAGCATATACTTCAGCACAGACACGCAAGGTTTCCCTCTGTTTGAATAGCAGTGCCCTCTGAGACTAGTTTTATGTTTCCTCTAGAAGTCTTTTTCAAGATCCCAGGGCGAAGGCGGACAAAAAACGTCAACAAAAACCGCTTATCATCTCTCCAACATGATCTATCGAGTAGATAGTGCGGTAGAGGAAGGGGTGCCTAAACATCTCGAGGATGCTAAACAGTGTGTCGGCGTCTTCCATCATCCAATGGCGAGGCATTGGAGAGAAAGTTGATGCGGCTGATCGGGATCACGCTAAAACACGACGATGCCTTTGGCTGGTGCCGCGGCAAAGGTCTTGCGAGCTGACTGCGCTCCTAGAAGCGAGTTTCTTGCATGGGAAGGTTGGATACAACGTCCCTCAAATAGCTGGAGCTGATGTACGGGATGAAGAAGGGTACGGGACGTCTTCACTGAAGCGAAACCGAGCGGACTCATCTCGACAGACACTCTGGCAAGGAGACTCCATATGGGTGCAAAACACTCCGGGGCTTATCAACACGTCAATGCTTATTACACCACAGCGCAATGAAGGACCTCCCTCCACATCATACTTCTGTTTGGAGGCTGTATCGAAAGCTCGCTACAAGTGCCAAGGCATATGATTCAGACGAGTGCGATCGAAGCCGAATCACAACTCTAAGGAAGTGGAAGTATGTGTATGAGGCGGTCTGTTTGTAGACTTTCCAGAAGGAAGGTATTGTGCCCAGTCTTCACATCCCAGAAGGGCTCCAGCCACATTGTCGACGAGGGTGTAGAGAACGCTGTACCGGTTTCCGACAGTCGATGAAGATCCCTAAGACCACCTCTGAGGAAGGGCCTGTACTCTTCCCACATTGAATCTCCTCTCCATGTTCAAGCATCGGCAAAGACAACCCATAATGACCAGAGTATAACGCCCAGCCGATAACCCTGACGAGCGTCCTCACATGAGGCTCTTACCGAAATGGCTCATAGGAGAAATCTGTATTACCGTCTCTCGACGTCTGGACTATCCTTCCAACCTTTCAGTTTCCGGGCCTCGAAACAATGGCTTGGCCTTTCGGCGTTGTAATTGTCGCTCAGCGGATGGAAACCTAGTAATTTAGAAGGACAACTATGACCGCAAACTAAACCGACAATGTCTTAGGGTTAAGTTCTGATCCCCTATGTTCCTTTCGGAAATTGGTGATCAGAAAACTGTACGGAAGGCGAAGTGCTTGATTTGTGCATGCTCTTGGAGTCAAGAGTGAGAGAAACCGTTGTTGTGGCTTGTGGTGAAGTATCTGGTAGCATCGGAAGGGGCGCGCGTTTCGCGTTTGGCGCTGCAAGTGAACACTCGAGGCTGCTGCTGGTTGAATATCGATTCCAGGTAGAGACATGGGAGGTAGATATAGAGATGAGGTTGCAGAGCATTGCAATCGACATTTGAAGGTAATGATTTGAGATTGGAGCGGTTGAGGAGGGAAAGAAGGATGTTGGGGATTCGAGACGACATCTCGTCGCGTCGCGTCGCATCAGGCAACAAGGCACCAATTCGCCAATTCACGTGATGACTATTATTTCGATCACTTTGTTCGATTTCAGGTGGCAAAATATACATCATACAAGTGAGTCCAGTGATCCGAATTTGACAGCGCTTCCCTGCGTGAACTCCGAGTTGCATACTTCCTATTCCATAGAGAGAATCCTCAGGCAGTGCTCATCCGCTTTCACCAGATTGGCCTCGTCCGTAATTGAGGTCTTCCGCTTTGGAATCTTCCTTTGGGTTGCTTGAGTTTATAGAGTGTTTGATTAAGATTACATAAACTTTGTGGAAAATATGTGTTAACTTGCTAAGTTTTCTTATTATTACAGTACGGCATCAAAGAGTAGGAGTTTACCTAATAGGTACCAATATGGGTGAGCCTCCTCTGGCAGATCGCCTACTTCAGACTGGCAAGTTGGCTTTTGATCCGGACCAGCCAGAAGAGGTGAGGCAGGAAAATCGGCCTAGGTTCAAGGCAATAATAGATGGGTATTAGCAGAGACAATACCCTTTTCAGTATCTTGCTGACAATCGTCTAGCACGAGCACTTTGGTGCTCATGCCGGTTTTGAACCTGCTGATTCAACCAGGTCGCACTCATCCATGGCTTCGAGCGCCACTCATCTCGGCTTTGGCATCTCTTCCCCTCAGGCCTCGGGGGGTTCAGGATACTATTGAATTTATCCTCTCGGTGCACCCAAGCTCCCGGGTGGGCTCATCCGAAGATACCTCCAAGCAGGCTGGTATCTCTTATGAGGCGTTGAACGCTGCATCTCGGCTTCTTTGTTCTCCACCATTTGGTATGGCATCAGAGAGATGGTTTTCCGGAATCGCACCACAACTGCTCTCGCTCCTTCAGGGGCAAGGCGAGCCTGGAATGGATAAAGCCGCGGCATTCATCATCGGTTTCGGAATCCTTGGCCGGAAACAATACGGAGCACCAGGTATATCCTATTATATTGATTTAAAGGCTTTTTCGCTGATTTGTACAGGAATGGCTGGCTGGAAGGCCTTCGCAGCCCCCATGCTTAGCTGCATTGATCCGACAATTACACCAGAATCAACTCAGGCTGCAGCCTCAGAGGAGGACATAATAACTTTGGGTGCTCCAAAGATATTGGTGTCCTCTGGCGACGTTTCTCGCAGCCTCTGTAATTTGTTAACACTTGTAACTTCACATCCGAATCCCGGCCTTGCGAGGCGCCTCCTAAAGCCTATTCTTCTGCCACTCTGGTCCTTGGCCTCTTGGTACGATGATGCGTCGATAGTGGAAATCACATTCTGCAAGCCAGCAAGGGAGATGTTGAAGATTTTAGTTCAACTAAGTCCCGTCAATGAAGAACCAGTTTACGAAAACTGCCCGCGCCCTACATCGTACTGTCTCTCTACAATTTTAGACAACTTGTTGTTCAAAGGCAGATCAGGTCCTGGAAAACCGTGCTGGGAGTATGCGTCAAGTAAAGATGGCGGCATTCAGGTTCAACAGCCTGATAATAATCCTCAAAAAGATACGGATATAGTATCCAATCTGGCGAGGATAGATCACGGAGTCGACAAATTTATAGCTTTTCTTGGGATACTAGGAAGCACGCCCGACTTTGTAACAGAAGTCTCCCGTTTGTTCATGAGTTTATGTTCCAAATGGCTCTCCAACAATGATAGACAGATTGGGAACCCGGTGCTTTCGCGCCTGGAAGCCAGCGAGGACAGGGGTGATATCGAGTCTCGGCTCATCGAGGCCAGGGTCATGCAGAAGTTGATGGATACGTTTCCGGACAAACTGATTAGTGATTCTAAACAAGTACTCGCGTTGGTGTGCCAGGTCCTCTCCGATTTTACCGATGCCAGTGGAGACCATACCAACAGCGATGATGCAGTTGCCGTTGCGCTTAGCTTGCTCAACATGTTGTTGACTACTCCAAGCTTTCAAATATCTCTAGAGGACACTGCTCTAGATTCTATTCAGTCTTCGCTGAAATCAATCAGCCGACTGGGACGCGAGGAGATATCTCCAACTGCCAAAAGTTTGCAATCATTACTTAGGTTTCATAGCACTATCGGTGGACCACAAGTCGCTATTCCAAGCACATCTACGGATCAACAATGGGAAGATCGCAAGAGCTACAGTCTTGCCATGTCATATCTTATGGCTAGCGACTCGCCACCGCCAGTTCGCGTCCAAGGCCTCGAAATTCTCTCTACCCTAATGCGAGCCAACAGTGCAGTTCTAGATATTCCCGCTCTCCTTATCCTTTTTACTTCGATCCTCCAAGACAAGGAAGAATACATATACCTGCGCGCCATTCAGTCTCTCATTCAACTATCTCAGAGACACCCTAAAGCCGTAATGAAAGATCTTATTGACCGCTACGTAGATCCCGATGAGGAGTACGAGCTCGACCAACGGTTGCGACTTGGTGAAGCATTACTCCAAGTCATACAAACCAGCGCTCTGCAATTCACAGGCGAAACAGCCCGCTCAGTCTGTCATGGGCTCTTGTTCATCTCCAGCCGCCGCGGGTATCGACCCAAGACAGAACGAGCCCAAGAAAGGCGCCTCAAGTCGAAGAAGAAAAGCGAGACGGAGGCAGAAGAAGCATGGGGTGGAGAGGTTCCTCAACTGGCTGAGGACGAAATGTCTCCAGAGGACGAGATATTAGCCCAGATAGTGTCTGGATGGGAAAGCAAACGAGGGACTGAGGATGTCCGGATCCGCGCCTCTGCATTGTCGATTCTTGGCTCTGTATTAGAATCCAACCTGGGAGGCATAGACCCAAGCACAACCTCCGCAGCAATCGATATGAGCATTCATATCCTAACGTTGGAACCTGAACTGCAAAGGGCTATACTGCGGCGCGCTGCTATTCTTTTAATTATGGATTTTATTAGAGCTCTTGAGGCCGCTCGGTCCGAAGGCAGAAGCCTTGGTTTTGGGTTTGTAGGGCAAAGTCTTGATAATGTGACGAGAGTTTTGGAGTATGTAAAGGACACGGATAGCGATGGATTGGTCAGGCAGCATGCTAAGGATGTTGTGGAAAGCTTACAAGCCTGGCAAATGAACTCCCTGTTTGCCTCCCGTGCTGAACCGCAAACGGAAATCCAGGAATTATCAGGGCTACATATTAGGCCGGGAGGAGGCAGCAGGGAAAGCCGAATGACCCCTAGGATTGAGGAAATTGAGTAAGGGAGTACATCTGCTCTGGACGAAATTAGGAAACCAGTCATTGACCCATGAAAGATGTCGTAACCTTCTACTTAATTTCAAGAGAAGGATTGTTAGATTGTCACTGAATTGGGAAGATGATATAATAAAGACCCCACAAACCTGGCAGTGTCCCAAATTCAAGAGAGCAGCAGCTAGTCTCTAGAAGGCCAACTCTAAAGGGACTACCGTCTTAATGTCTCTGATAAAGTAATTGATTCTTGAAAAGTCGTCAAACAATTCCATGAAAATTTTCGAAAGACACTAGTAATAAGCATCCTTCCGACCGCTCTTTTAGTAACGCTACCGCGACCTCTTAATATAAAAGATACCTAAGTTAGTATAGCTACCTTTTTATAGTATGCCCGACAAGTCAGACTAGAGAAGTTTGATAGCCTAAACTAGCTGCACAGCGATTATCCAAGTGTTCTGATTCTACTAACATATGCCGTATAGGTCTTTTTTTAACTTCATAACTCCATCTTTAGCATTCCTGAAACTATCGCCTACTCGCCGTCATTAAACCTCATCCTCATAATAGCCTGGTGAGTAAATAGATCCAGTCAAGTCGCTTTGTTTACAACCCGGCTATTATGCGTTTCGCCTACATGGGTCAAGAAGCCCTTTAAAACAGGAAAATCCGCTGGCCGCCAGCAGTAATGACGCCATTACCAAAAAAGGGACGACCTTCAGCTTCTTTCATAAGGACTTGCCGGCAGTCATAATCTAATGCTGCAGTTGAAGAATTTAAATTGATAACCACTAGACAATTTACAACCACTGACTATCCGGCAGCGTGAAATTGGTCCGAACTGATGCGATATCGGGATATTTGAGTTAGTAGACACTGACCGTTATCGAGGGCTCTGTGATTAAAATCCGACCGACTAGTCAATACTAAGTACCCAGGTATTGTCCTGGCTGCGTATTATATATAGAGATTATAGCAATATTTAACCACTTAATAGTCATTATGCAAAGGATTGTGGCGCTTTCGAAGTCGCAAGTATTTTCATTGATGATGAATTACTCGCACCGAGAGCCCTGTATCACGTTAGAATCCACATCTTTCAACAAAGGGGTGAGTTGGAGAACTGCGATGCCAATAGTTCTTGGATGTTGGTCGCTTTACTGGAATGTAGAATGAGCTACTCGCCATAACAAGTCAAGGAATGTAATAAAAGTGGATATCATACTTGGCGAAGCGAATATCAATGGAATGTTGCAAGGCATTCTTTAAGGTTTCCCTTCCCGCCCCCAGAGCTACGCCCATACTTCTGTGGCTTAACGAACCAATCTCTGGAATGGATCGCCATTTTAGGAGTGTCCTCATCCACGTGGCATTGGAACCTATCCGCGTGTAACGGAACTAGCCATGTTACTAGACGGGCGGGACAAGCTTCGACAACGAAGACAAAGGGGAGTTGTGGCTTAGTACAACATAAGATTTCCGAGGTAGATATAACTGGATGCTTAGGTGGCGGACCAACAGTTGGTAGAGGGGAACGAGGAAAGTTTGGGAAAATGAAAGCATCTAGTAGACAAAGCAGAAGCCAATTCATGGTATGAATAAGAAATAAGAAATCAATGACCAAGTTGCATATTCATAATGGAGCTGGTTGATGAATTTTATAATCGACTGCTCTCTCCATCCTCATAATTTCATGCTAAGTTGGTAACACTTATTAAAATTGATCGCCACAACTCCACGGAAGGCGAGCGGCGTGCGAGTTGCCAAGGGCCTTGTACCCGTGACACATGGCCGAAAATGCCTCCAGCTCCTCAAAGGCAGAAGTCAAGCCCAACGGTACTGACACCCGGACCAAGATTTCTGGAAATACCAAATCCTCACAGACCGGTATATCATGTTGTCAGGGAAACATATTCCCAAGCACAACGAGACTCGCTATTGAGTATGGCCACAAAGAAAGGAGTTGGAGCTTCCTGGGGAAAGATAATTGAAGCCATTCACCGAGCTCGACTAAAAAAGGAATCCTGCCCAGCACAGTTGTCGCTGCCACCGAGCCCACAAGGAAGCTATGTATTCCCACCAGAGATCTCGAGAGATAGCTCTGAGCTTGAATATCTTCGAAGATTAGAAAGAGAAAGGCATGAAAGAGCGCAGATGCGGTAGGATAGTAGGCACAAGGTCACTGCAAGCCCTACTCGAAACAGTCGCCTTGGAGTTCAACTGGCGGACCTGAATGCCTGATATGTATCCAGCAGGATACCTGGCGTCATCGCTGGGCTTATTGATGGAAATCAATAGGGGAGCATACTCTCCTTCGCGGAGTCTATGACTTCAGTCTATCACCATCCGACTTTGAACCCATACCATATGGATGTTTCTCCATCTGATACTTTATATATCAGACCAGACCTCCACTTCGTCAATCCTCGACGAACTTCAACCATCCCATGTTAGAAGGGTCTTGTTTCTGCGAGCACATGACTCGAAAGTCGCTCATTTTAGGCTGATTTAGCACATGATCTCAATAGCGATCGGTGTTTCTTTTGTGCTTCCAGCAATATGCCCTCTTGGATATTTGGGGTTCGATTGATGTGGTCAAGAGGCATCCTTTAGGTTGTTGCTAGAAAGCGTAGTCACTTAACAACTGGCGCGCGGCGTTTTAATCCTAGGAGTATGGCGAATAGACTCAGTTGACCTCGACCCAGACACCATAAGTGTTTTTATCCAATCCGTAGACGTATTCGTCAGCGACAGTATTTGTCCTAGCCCTCTTCATCCTCCACCTCTTCCATCGTAACAACTCGTGAAGTAGGCCGTACCAAGCTGCCCTCATGCTGCCTCCCTTCCTCAACACTCCCACTCCTTGCTCCAGACCCTGCTGTTGGCATATATCCTTCCTTCTCTAACCTATCCGCCTCATCGGGCTCAACCAAACCCCCCACACCCTTTGACTTGTCCAGCTTCGCCCTCACAGCAGCCGGCACAAAAGCCACAGCTTCCTTCCTCAAATCCCTCACAACAGGCTTCGCCTCGTACACGGTCTTGGCCTCCACAGGCGGCAGCGTACTTGCAGCAACAGACCTCTCTGGTATATTTCTGGCATTGTCACCCAAGGGCATTGCATTGGCATTGGATCCCCTCCCAGTCTGTCCCATCCGGTCCCTTCGTTTCTGATACCACTTATCCAATACCTCCTTCGGGATCGGCGGTGGCGTGTCCCTCGGCATGGGAATGGATTTCACATCCTCTGGCACATCTTCGTCACTACTGCCTGGTTCTGAATCTCCTCCTCTCCTCCTCTTCCCTAGCACCCCCTGCCCATCTCTTCCCTCTCTCCTGTCAAATGTTCCCGAGCCGAACTTGGGCGCCTTATCCCCTAATGCCTCTCTCGCTTTCCTCACAGCCTTAACGTCCCTCTCTAGCCCTTCTAAGACGCTCTTCTCATGCGACGTGAGTTTACCTCCCGAACTCTCAATGGCTTTAAGATCATCGAGCTGTTTTTGGAGGCGGTCCGGGTTGCGACGGGCAAGCTTTTCGCTGCGGCGGGCGAGAACTTCGGATTTGCCTGGATAGGTTAGTCAAATGAGAATATGGATGTAGGAGGGGGTGACAAGAATACCTTTCTTGATAGCCTTTGCTTTGTCGGCTTTGCGCTGGGCTTGGGCTGGGTTGATGGACTTTTCTTTCGCCATTTTGGAGGTTTATGTTAGGGATAGCAATGGTATCCAGCAATACCTTAAAGTTACGTAGTATCTACGATTGATTAATAAGCAATTTTCACCCGGCTCAACTTCGGCTTAACCTGCTTAGGTTTGTTTACACCTCCAGCTCACCTTTACATCTAATTTCGTCTTAGCTACGGAGTATATATATGGGGGTTGTCGTCAAGCATACATACATAGGTACTTAGGCATTACCTACAACCCCTTCTTCTTCGTTAGTGGTATTAATGTACTGGATGCTTAAGTAGCATCATGCATATGACTTCGGTCAACTTTACACGAGCTAAAGGCTATACATTGTCTCTTCACTAAATTTAAGGTGCGGATGTATTGTCTTTACTATTTTCCATCATGCATTTTTAAGAAGCCTACTTTCGTCTCTTACTAGAATTAATAAAATATGCCGTAGCCTTGCTAAATCTTTCTATATAGTGAAGTAGAGCCTAAGTGATAATGAAAGGCAAAGAAGTCACTGAATTATGAAAGGCAACAGATGTGACGACAGAAATAAAGACTGGGAATATATACTCTCATATGACTCGTTTAAAGTCTGCTGCCGCACCGCACAGACCTGGTCACCTCCCATCCTCATCAAACTTGGAGTTCAATACTACTACTACCTACCGAAAACCAGTACTATTTCAAATCTCGTCCTTGATCTTCTGATACAACCCCAAGTCCTCTGACTTTTCCCCGTTCGCCTCATCCTCCATTCAAATATGCTTCAAAACGACTTCCGGTTTTTCATCTCAGGAAGCAGCGTCGTAGACTGGAAGTCTGGGGTTATAACCGAATTCTTCGACTGGGATCAAAGACGGATGCTCACCATCAAAGGCAAGCTGGACCAGCCTCCGCCATTTGAGGGCAAGGAACCTCCCGTTATCGCTCGACACCCACGAGACGGCAAATGGCGTGGAACGAACTGCAAGTGCTGAAGATTCTTCCACCGCATCCTAATCTGCTTCCATTCGACCGCGTCGTTCTTGAAGACGTTGAATTCCAACTGGTTGGGTTTACCAACCGTTGTATTTCCGGCGGAAGAGAATACCACCACCCCCTTTCGTTTCGAGTGGCTGCAACAACTGACTTCAGTTGTAGACTTCCTGAACCTGGAGCTGGGAATCATGCACCAGGACATCACACCCCGAAATATCTTCATCGACCCCGACACTCAGGGAACCCGTCTCGTCGACTTTGACTGGGCCGCACAGGGTAAAGTAGGACTGAGGGGTCGGCGCGATGATGTTACCGGAGTCATCTACACCCTCTACGAAATCATCACTGGAAACAACGAATACACGGGAATCCACTACTGGGAACGGGACGACAAAGAGGTGCAGAATCTGCTTGAATGGCCGGTCCGCCGCGAGCTCGATAGGGACGTGTCCGCTTTCCCGCAATTTACTGAACGAATGCGCGGTGAAGCGCAAATCCGAGGGCGACATCGACCTCTATCTGAGCGTGCCTCAGCTCTGCGAATGGCCCGATATGCAGGAAGCTAAAGACCTACCTTACATGGCAGGGTTGAGGGCGGAGGATGGAACGCCCGTGCCGAGTTATGGATCTCGCTCTCGGCGCAAGGCAATTGAGAATGGGCAATATGTATTTCGGTGGGAGAGACCACCGCAGTGTCGGCTGCGGAAGGAGAAATGAGGAGAACGGAGGCGTGCCTAAGGCGACGAGTGTTGTTGTCAAAGAATATAATCTATATTCGCTGATGCCATATCGTAGCCATCGTCACTGCTCTTGAGGGCGAGTCTTCTTATAGGTGAGCTATGGTCACTGTCTCCTGCGGGGGAGGCTATCGTTACAGCCTTCTTAATACGAGGTGATGGATAGTTGGCGTCAGTGTGCTCGTAACTACCACTAGCTTCCCCCAATTAGTTCCTAAACAGGTGGTCATGGGTGACGCTAGAACAGAAAAGAGATATACTTTTAGAAGCAGTTCATCAGGAAATTGGGTTGCATTCGTTGATTCCGATCGACGGTGCTATTTTGTTCCACAAGGCTGGCGATGTTGATGTTGATGTTGACGGGAAACAATTCTGCCGCCGCAGAGTGGTTTCGGATTTGGTCACCGCCATGGGTAAATTATTCACGTGACTAATGTTTCAACCGTCCAAGCTGTTTCGAGGTAGAATGTTGACGGAAATAAATTAGACTAAAGAATCATTCTACTCTAGTACTAGTAGCAATAGAATAGATTATATATATATCTTCCAATCTTGCACCGGAAAAGTGCTCACGTAATGTATTTCACGTGATCATGGACTCAAATGCTCAGCGCCTTTAAAATCCAATCCTTTGGAATATTCATGTAAATTTTAGCGGAGAGGTTTCACGCGTATTGGAAGATTATGACGGCATCCCAATCCATTTGCTAGCGAGGAGATGCAAATATCAGGAAGAGGTAGGATCCGGCTGACAAACTTCTAAATATAGCGACCCACGACAGCATCTCACAATTTCAAACAGTCCAGCTCGACACTATTACGGGATAGAAGATTAAACAAAACCCGTCCATCATCTTAAATCCAGTTTGACGGATACAGGCCTTCGAAATGGCACAGTCATCCCCCCAACCAAACTTTATAAGCAATGGCCTCAACGGCCCCAGCTCCAACCTCCCCATAATCCTCTGCCTCCATGGCAGTGGCACCAACGCTACAATCTTCAACGTGCAAACAATGCGTCTCCAGCGAGCCCTACTGAAGTCATTCCGCTTCGTCTTTCTCGATGGACCCATAGACTCCAGTCCTGGCCCAGGCGTCTTACCCATGTTTGAAGGCTGCGGTCCGTATCTCCGGTGGCTGCGCCCCGACGAGAGCGTCACGCACATGCCGCCCGAGACAAGGAAATTAATTGTAAGGGCAATATTGGCGATTGAGGGTGATGTTGTAGGCGTTTTGGGCTTTTCGCAGGGCTCGAAGTTGGCGGCGGGACTGCTTTGGGAGCAAGAGTTCAGGAGGAGGAATGGGGACGTTGGAGGGAGGGGAATTGGCGATGGGTTTAATTTCAAGTTCGGGGTATTTACTCATGGGATTTCGCCCCCAATGACGGAGCATCTCGTTGAAGATGAGCAGAAGGACAACATAATTGAGCTTCCGAGTTTGCATGTTGTGGGTGCTGATGATGAGTGGGCGGAGAGTGGGAGGACATTGTTTGACCGGTATTTTGATAAGAAGACTGCCAAAAAGTTGGAGTTTGATATTGGACATCGGCTTCCTACGGAGGAGGCAGAAACGGCAAAGATTGCGGAGGAAATCCTGCGGATATACGATGAGACTTGCCGGTAGGTAGATTCTGAATGAGACTATGCGGCCGCTGGGGAAGGGCGGCCTCGCCAAAAGATTTGACAAGTATTATTGCAGATGGCAGGCGATTCGTAGGCAGTTGGCGTGGAAATCTATAGAAGGATAGGTAGATACACTTAGATCAAGGAGGGAAATTTTATACAACTAAACAGCTAGCCTAGTTGAGAGATCGCGGTGCCATTGCATGATTTATTCACACGGGTAGAGATATGGTAATATGAAATTTGGGGCGCCCGAGGAGTCAAGATTCTTAAGAAATATAAAGCGTAATCTTAGTCGCGCGTTCGCCGCGGCGATGATGACGGCGATATTAACGGCGCTTCACGCTGTTTCATGCTGCCATCAGATAGCGCTGGCTCGCAGATACTGATGAAAGACTCTACTTTGTATTCGCCTTCAAGGATATACTCCGAGACCCGCTGCCTACCTCCGTAAGGTTATATATTGTACGGAGTAGGTACAATACAGCATGTCGAACATCGACTGAAGACTGGAGTTCTACTCCAGTCTTTCTCTAGCTATTCATGTGACCAGCTTCTTACACCTCAGTCGGTGCAGTTTGCAGTTTGGCACGGACAGCCACCCCGGCCGACTGACCCCTCTGTTGCTGCATGTTGGTTGTTGGTTGTTGGTTGTTGGGAGTGGCTTATTGGTTGGACCCCGTCTCACATGAAGACGTTGCAAGCTGCCATCTTCTGTTGCCTTCGTGATCAACAACAACACAGTCGTATTGCCACCCAAGTTTCCAACGACGGAGTCCTTTCTAGATTGCCCAGTTCTAAATGAAATATGTCCAATTCCTTTCCGGAGCGCAAGATCTTGCCAGTGAGATCCAGGAAGAGCCTCGGGCAGCGGGGAGAACGACGAAACATTTCGAACAGCGACCAAGGCCAGCTTTCTACATTGCCGCTTTCCGCAGATGCTCAGCGTCTCGAGCAACCTCTAGAGATCTCTCCAGCTTCTAACAACCTCTCTCCACGAAGACCTAAGTCTGCGAATGCAGCCAATGTCACTACCAGCCAAACAGGAAATTTCCTCACCTCTAGCTATGAGGACAACGGCTTCGAATTTGGGGGAGGAGCCGCTCCCCCGCTCGACACGATGAGATTCTCCCCATCTCTAGGCTCGCAGACTCGGTCTAGTGATCTCTCTTTGCCAATTCTATCAAGGCTTGAACCAGAGGACCCTCAGTCTTTACATACCTTGTATTCCGACGAAAAGATAGTTGCTACTACTGAAAACGAGGATCTCGGAATGCCTATACCTGTTTTACTTGATGGGCGCTTGGCCTCCACTGGGGCGGGCCCATCTACTCCGCCTCAGACACAGCTTCCTCCCTTTAGTCAAATGTCAGAGCTAGGTTCAAGTTCATCCCTGTATCTACATGGGCGAAGCGTGTCGGCCACTTCTTTCACAAGCGATATCAGCTATAACAGCGATCCCACAAGCCCCTATATTGTGGGAAGTGAGGAGGCGCCATTGGAGCCCTTCTTCACCTCAACTTTTCAAACAGCGCTGCAAAGAGGACTTGATATTGCAAAGGATGCAGCCAGCGCGATGGAGGAGGCAGGGCTATCTATAGTAGAAGGGGGCGTTCTGCAAAGGTTGATTAGTGATGCTAAAGGCTTAAGTACATTTAAAGGCCCCGGTACAAGAACCATCGCCATTCTAGGGGACTCGGGCGAAGGTATGTATACAAGCCATTAAATCAAGCCATATAGATCTAATATGCTTTTAGGAAAGAGTAGTCTCATCAACGCTCTACTTCACTTTCCAGATATCGCCAAAACCGTATGTATATATTACAGCACGAATGTTTCTCAACCTGACTACTCGATAGGGAGATATAGGTGCAGCTTGCACCTCAGTTGTTACTGAGTATAGACAGAAGACGGCCATTCATGTGGCGCCTATCACGATCGAGGTCGAGTACCTCTCTATGAGTGAAATTGAAGATCTAATTAAGGAACTTATCTGGAACTACCGTCGAATTTACCTTCCGCACAGCGAAGGTGAAAACGTTACTGAAAATGAGTACACTATGATGCAACGTGTATCAGAACAAGCATGGTCCTCGCTTGAAGCAGGATTTAGCCATCAGAGGGAGTTTAGCAAAGATTTGCTTATAAATGACATGTCTGAAGCTGGGCTGGCTATAGCAAATAATCAGCTGGTTCAGTGGGCGCATGAACTTAATTGGCCAGACAGCGGAGAGAGTGGGAAGTGGACGTCAACGGCAGACACTGCAGATGAATGCTGCGAGAAGACAAGTGTGTTTATGCAAGACCGGTTTTGGCCATTCACAAAAATCATCCGGTAAGATTCGCGCCATGCCCTACCACGTACTTATTAGCTTCTAATTGACGACTATCGCTAGTGTTTATCTTGGAGCAGACGTCTTAAAGACTGGAGTTGTTCTCGCTGACTTGCCAGGTTTGTGGCTCAGGCCTCCGATGCGACAGATCAACTGACAAAACACGCAGGTCTACACGATACCAATCTAGCAAGAGTAAAAGCAACGCAGGACTATCTCCTAAGATGTGATCATATCTTCATAGTTGCAAAAATTTCTCGTGCGATTAGTGATCAGTCGCTGAAATCATCCCTCTATTCTATCTTATCCAGGCACGCTGACTTAGAATGTGAGGAGTCCATTGGCAAAAGCATGAAAATTGCCGTTGTTTGTACCAAGTCAGAGGTTGTATTCTAGCGCCTAAGTTGGTTGGGCGTATGGCTTACACTTAACTTTACTAGGATATCAATCAGAAGGCGGCGAGACGAGAATTTTGTGGGCCGAATAAGAGAATAGCTGAAGAAGTAATGATGAAATTCGATAAAGATATTGAAGAGGCAAAGAGGCGCGGCGATAAATCCCTCAAGAAACAGTTGAAGCGAAAGTATGAAAGTTTGGGCATGCTGGCGATCAAGCTATTAACCGTTCTATAGGCAAGAATTACTACTCATTAACGCTCGCAGTATTCACGTCAAAGAAGGGTTACAAAGAACCTATTCCTCGAAAATCCCGAAGGGAGAACTGGAAGTATTTTGCGTATCTAACACAACATATGAGAAGTTTGCTAAGAAAGGCAATGTGGAAATGGTTCAAGCTAGTGGTATACCGGAGCTCCGACGATTCTGCTACACTATAACCGCTCATGCGCAGCTACTCGAAGCTAAGAATTGCCTTCGTTCAATGCTGTCGAGCCTTCTAAATTCAGCCAAGCTCTGGGCGGCCAAACCTACGGAACCCCAGCAAACCGTGGAGGCTAATTTGGATGAATCTATCTATTTCGCCGTTGACAATAGAAAACAAGAGGTTCGTGATGTACTTTATGCCATATTGACGTTTGGCTAACTCTAGGAGTCATTGGACGCTGTCTCTCGGGCTAAAAACGAATTTAAGGAAACATTTCAGGAGCTGGTTCTTGAACTTCTAGGTGAGTTTAGCTATAGGTTTGTGAGTTAAAGGGCTTATTTAACTTATTCAAGACAAACAAAATGAGGCTTGGGAAAACGTGGCGGCACAAAATGGTCGAACTTGGTGTACTGTGGTGATATCTTATCTCTTATTTATGACAAATCGCATTCTAACGCAATATAGTGGCATTGGAGTAACGTCTCTATACATTGTATAACTTGAATTACTGTGAACTAATTTAGCTGGTGGTAGCTCAGTACAATGCTTGGTGCCGGAAAGATGGTGACCATTGGACGGAAAAGCGAGGCAAGGTGAATTGGAACGCTGACCTCATCTGGAAAATGAGAATGGAGATGGCATTTCAATGGGAAACATTAGAAGACGACATTCCAACGCTATTTGAAACATTGTTCCAGTCCGCCAAAGCGCCCATACTGGAATTGCAGTCAGAGATGAGAGGCAAGTTAAAAGATATTGTCCTTGTGCGGTAAATTAGCTAACATTCACGTGAAGAGAAAGGCTGCAGCCCCTTACTCATTGAAGGAATTGACTTTAGAATTCAAGATATCAAGTACAAGTTCAGCCTAGCAGAGAAAAGTTTTGCGAAGGAAGTCAGGTAAGTTAGGCTTTATTGCGTCTGACAAAATTGCGCAACTCTTGAGCCTCGCTCGGCCAAGGACTCCTGTGCTTACATCGGATAGAATTGTTCGCTCTAAAGCATCAGAGCCGAATGAATCCTCCTATGTACTTGCGGAAATGCTTCCTGCTTACCGATCGGCAGCCCAAGAATGCGGTTAGTATACCCGCCCCCTATTAGAACCGAAGCAATATCGACATCTAAATCAACTTAAACTCCATACTAATATCCCTTTGCTGGAGCAGGCGTTGGTAAAGGAGCTCGTCAGCAACACACCGTGCAAGGACGAATTACGAACGGCACATTGTTCCCTAACATCTCGAGAGCAATAAAAAATGACATCGAAGCCACGGCTAAGGCAGCTTTCAGTACCTTGCAAAAATCATTAGTGTCAGTTTTTGTACCTATTGAGAACGATATTGCTATAGCATTGGCTTGTGCGCCGCAACAGCCCAGTAACATGGAGGTTGTTGGCCGTGAGGAAGAGGAGAGACGGAGAGGAGAGTTGGCAGATGCGGTTCAGGGCTTAATGAGGCAGCACGCTGAAGTACTTGCGAGTATTGCAGATATATGAGCGTGAGGGACCCATAGATTAGTAAGATAAAGGGGAGAGGAAGGTGTTTTGAAATCACATGTAGTTGCATCAATTATGGGTCCCTAGAGATTGGTATTGGGGTGGCATAGAGCAGCGCCCAAAGCTGCCTAAATTCAGCAGCCTAAGCACCACTACTTAAGCTAAACTTGTAATTATTGCAATTCCTAATTAAGAGAGGCAGTTACGAGTGTTCCGGGACATTTGACGCTCAACATAAATTGGTGGGCAGCGCTATTGAGAACCGCTAGCACCAATAAACTACCAAATTATCGATTCCAAGTACAACGTCAATGAGTGAAAAGAAACCATAAGCTCTCTGAACAGGGCCTTGCAAATTAAGAGGTCGAGTCAACCATAAGACGGTTACGTGTAAGGTCCCCAATTACCGCGGGGCACGGCCATAGAGGCTATAAAAGCAGCGCGCCTTCTGAGCCACAACAGCTAGGCTGTATAGAGATAATAACAGCGTTTGATTGACCAGAGCACGATTAAGTTATGCTTGAGGCGGGAACTAAAAGATAGCTAGCTGATAGCACTGATAATTGGGTTAAATCCAGACATATAACACCCGGAACTGTAACTCTGCTATATTCTACCCAGAAATACTCCATCTCGGAACACTTGAGCTTAGAAATTCCGCCTCAGTAATATGCGTCTATCAAAGGTTCCCGGTTGTTGCAACCATCTGGACCACAAGAGGGCTGATATATACTACTTCTAATAGGATCGGGATTATAAATATATAACCAGCTGGTGATTCGAGTCTTGAGAAGATAACGGGAGTTGCTCTTCGACTAGCAACTAAAACTGAACACCATGATGACTTTGAGGGCAATGCAAGGAGTCAATATCAAGGCGAAACCGGTGGGAAATATACATGAAAGCAAAGAACTGGACTGGCATTGGCATAGTCTGAGGCATGCATTTGGAGACCTCTCTCTCGATTATCTTGGTGGCATCACATTTCCCGAGAAACTCCTGGTACAAGTACTGTAGTGACTTGTCTTGCAAGGTACCTGGTTAGAACATAACGAGTGTCCTTATACCTGTATTCTTTCAAATACGGGTGTCTATACTTAGCGCAACTATCCGAGTCGTATCAGATTAGATTTAAGTTATTGTTTTCCAGCTACTTAGAGAGCAGCGAAGGTCTTAACGCCGCCGAGGACAGAGGATGATGGTTATGGAAGAGAGAAGAGAAACGTGAAATTATATCCTGGCGGGATGGGACACCGCGCATAGCGCACAGCACAAGCTTTTGATACATGCGGAGGAAGCGGAGGCGGAAGCGGAAGCGCGGAAACGGGAAGGAAAGGATAACCCCTGAATCCCAAACCCTCGATGACGTCGTTGAGAGGCACTGGTGGCAGCCGGATTTAACAACAACATCACCAACAGTAACAGCACTAATATCCCACTATTTAACGGACACGTGTGGATAATATATATAATGTTTTCCCTTCTCATCCCCGCCTATACTACTCATTTGTAGCCTTGGTGCTTTTCAATTGACGTGTCGGTGCGTCGGTATCGTGCTCTTGGTTTGTAGGATCTTAGTTTGCTCTACCTGCCCTCATTACTCTTGCGCGAGCACCGCTACCATGCCTAAGTTATTACGCTCTGTCCGGATTTTGCTGGCCTTATTGCCAATTACCTTCGCAGCTCCAGCTCCAGCTCCAGCCCCGTCGCCGATTGTTTCTGCAGCACCGCATCCTATGATCACACCCCGAGCATCCTTGGCCGACCGAACAACTTCTAAACTCGAGGACCGTGACATTCTCAGCTCCCTCGAAGGCCTGGGGGGATTTCTCACTAGTGCTATAGGCTCGTTCCCTGACTATGTCGCGAGCGGAGTCCCAAATTTCTTCCAAGACTTTCCCACAGGAACTGCCGTGCAAAAAAGCTTGGGCATCAGCGACAATGAGTTAGCGGCAACACCTACTCAGGTCCTGAATATCCCGTGAGTCATATATATATATATCTCCGAAATTTGGAGCACAGTACATCCGTACTAATGATAATGTAGAGCATATGCCAATTGGACAGATCAAGGATGGAATCTGCGGTTTCGCGGAAATGTCTACAAGCAGCCCAATATCTCTGAGTCGAAACTCGACCAACTGGCGGATATCTTCCTCGTTGGCACGTCAATTAAAGACCTGCCACCCCCACAACAAAGTCAAGCTCGGAATCTGACGGCCGAGATCTTTGTGGTCCAACAGGGAAACGTCAATGTTTCTTTCAATATCGAACCAGCAGCAAAGCAAGGCTCAGATGGCACGGGGACCGGAAGTAATGCAGTCACTCCAGGAGGAGGGTCACAAAACATAACACTGGTGGGACAGACGACTGTTGAAGGAGACTTCGATCAGTTTGTCCCGCTGGCAAATATTTCTGGTCCCGGCGGTTACCTCCTTCCGGGCAATGGCACACAGAAGCTCCAGCGGCTCAACGTCTACGCCAACGGGACCGACACTGGCAACGCAACGTCTTTCCTCGTGCCCGAGGAAGGCCTAACTATCATCTCGGATATCGATGACATCCTCCGCGTAACACGCATCTACCAGCCTGCCGATGGTTTGCTAAATTCATTCGCGAAGGCCTTCACGCCCTGGATGAATATGCCCGAGATCTACGCCAATTGGAGCCAGAGCATCCCCGATTTCCACTTCCATTATCTCACCACGACTCCAGAGCAAGTAACGCGGAACTACATGGATTTCATTTACAAAACCTATCCTGGGGGCTCATTTGGTATGTGCTACCTTGCGCCCCCTTAACTACTCTTCCCCCCATTCCACAACCAAATCATATCACTAATACCAATATCCTCAGATACTCGGCCCCTAAACTTCTCCGACGTATCCGCCACACTCTCCATCCGCAAATTTCTCCTCACAAAAATCTTCCAAACCTACCCAAAACGGAAGTTTGTCCTCATGGCCGACACATCCAACAGCGACGTAATGAAAGACTACCCTGGCATGGCGACCGACTTCCCCGGTCAGGTCAAATGCATATTCCTCCGCAACACCTCTGCTACCGATTCTGGCGATAAATTTCCCTACAACACATCTGGGTTCAAGGGGTTGGATAATAGCACGTACATGTTCTTCACAGTACCTGATGATCTGAAGGGCCTAGATATTGTGAATGGACAGTGTGTCAACACGACAATCAAGCAGAATATCACGTTTAGTGAGCAGGGCTTGCCGTTTGGCCTAAGTAAAAAGAGTGCAGCAGGGAGAGTAAGGAGCAAGCTGAGGGTGGTGGCATTGGTGGGATGGTCGACGCTTGTATATGCTATGATATTATGATAAATGGTTGGAGGAGGGGTTTAGCTTGTCACTCTCCGTTCATATTTCCTTTGGCATTTAGGTAAAGGTTTCCAAGAGGGTTAAATCACGGCGACGGCAATTACTGTGTTGATTTTGCTTACCATAAGGGAAAGAAGCTAGATAGGGCATCATTCTGTTGGAAATCTTTTGGCAGCGGAGGACTACTTCTACCTAAAAGTGAGCCATAGATCAACGCCCAACGCTATGCTGCTGAAACATGGACTCATAATCACGGATAAATTCTACCCCAAGGAAGAATAGGCAGGCGTACCTACACATATAAATTGTGGGGAAGCCACTCCTCTCCTCCCTCGGCCATATGAGAACGGGCGGACGCTGTAAAGGTGCTAGCGCGTCTGCTCTACGTTTCTGGATTTATTCGAAATGTCCGTTTGCCTAATTTTGTCCAGGGTATGTGGCGAGTAGTAGTAGGACGGGACAGGACATGTAAATAGAATAGCTTCAACGACAAGGACAGAGTTTGGACGGAGTCATTATATTTTTGCGGCTGAAAATAACCTGCCTACCAACTTACAGCTTGGTGTACTTTCCCAATGCTGGCAGTAAGCACGTTAATTGTCCTTTCTCTCTCGGTTCTATACAATCCATTCATGCCACCCTCCCCATCTACCACATCGCCATAAGCACCAAGGCCACAAATAGAGGCCATCATCCATTCGCCGTCGGTCAATTCCTCCCTGAGATTAATGAATCATACACAGCGCCAGACAGTCCAGACCTCCCCAATTTCTCCCCCCCCAGAGTGAGTTCCTCCCACTTGTGAAAAAAACTCGACAATCGACTGTCAGAGTACTTAATAAGAGCTAGAACTACACCCCTTCGATATATGTGTCTCCAGGGAGTAATGCTTGCCTTGCTCGGAATTATATGCGGGACTATCAATCGAAAAGACATACGCCGACCCGAATGCAGGTATTACTAGAAGGAAGAAAACAATAACGTGTTTGTGTGTGTGTTTTCGAGGGGTGTGCTTGTAGCATGCTGTGTTGTATATGTACTCGTGTCATCCTGCGTAGGATCAGAAACAGAAAAGAAATGTGTGCACCCCGAAGCTCCCAAAGTCTAATTGTTTTCCGATAATTCCTCATTATTTCCACTGCTGCCGCAGATCCTAGTCGTGTTCTTCAGTCTTCAATGAGACTGCATTAAAGAAAGGTTGAAAAAAATTCGATCGAGTTTTGCGCGAATCCGAGTCGAGTAGGCCGTGAATCGAAGTATAAGGACCTTCGTGTAAGAATTATTAGGGTTGTATCTCCTTGCTTAACTGGATACCGGTGCTCCTAGCATGACCAAATCATGCCTCGCAACTCCTTTTGTTTACCGTACGCCGGTGGGCGGTCGTGGTCCAAGACTGCTCTGGCTGCTATGAGCAGAGGGCTCGGAATCGATATTGGCACTATCACCACTCCCCGCGCTAGCACTCGCACTACCCGTCAGACTTCGAACGTTCATGGGGCCTTTCGGAGGATGGAGGGCGCTCACCCCTGCATATTGTTCAACCTGTTGCGGTGCAACCGAATTTCCATGACCGGGAGGATGACGCGGGACCGGCTGCCTCATCATACCTCCTGGCGGAGAAGGCCGACCATTCATCGGAGGGCCGTATCCGTTGGGAGGCGATGGTCTGCCACCTCTCCCCATCTGCGGACTATATGGATTGCCTGGGGATTGACTCGCTCGCCGTGGATAAGGCCCGGCACCGTTGGGGTGGGGAGGTCCGCCATATTGTAGCTCGTCGAGTCTAACAGATGTGAGCGAGTTATTCCTAGACTCCTTTCCCATTTGTTGCCGATCAACCGTGCCATATCGGTTCGACGAGTAGCCCATGAGGGGGTCATCCATCAGGCTATCATGTAGGCCAGGGACTTGGCTCATCATTTGCGCACTAGCCCGGTTCCTCAAATATCCAGGGCGCATGAAACCACCCCCTCTCCGCGGAGGAGCGTCGCCAAATTCTGGGTTCTTGCGGAATTGGCTTGCACTAGGAGCCTTGCGGTTTCGACGAGAGGTGACACTCATCATATCAAAGTTATCAGGATCAATTACGGGTGGGGGAGGGCCATCTTGAGGATCGAAACCGTCCTCGTCGTCATCGTCATCATATCCACCATTTCGTATTGATGGTGCGGCTGATCTGCGGGGTCCGGGGCCGCCACGACTTCGCATTCTCATTTCCTGTTCTCTCAATGCAAGCTCTCGTTGTCGGAGCATTAGTTCTCGCTCACGCATTCCCATTTCAGGACCATCACCCCCATAATTAGATTCCCCCGATTCCGGAATATCATCATACAGTACCAGGTGGCTGAATTCTTCTAGGTCATTGCCATCCAGCGAGCCCCTTCTGGATTGGTTTCGGGGACCAGGGTATCCATTGCCGTTCACAGCTCTACCATATACATTAGCTGGGCCACCACTCATCGGCGGAGGCCCTCTGCGCATGCCCATTGGGGGGCCATTCATCGATGGCGTTCTTCCGCGGCCTCTGTTGGGTCCCATGCCATTGGGAGGGCCATTCATCATCGCTCTCCCGGGCGGAAGAGAGGACAACCGTGCTGGGGCCCCATTGGGGCCTGGAGACGGCGCCGGAATATCCTTTCTCTGCTGATTGACAATGTTTAAGTTGTGAAGAATCGTATATAAAGTGTCGATGCGTGGTACTTGAACACCCACACTCTGTGCAAGCTTAATGGGCGATCCTAGATATGTTTCAATCTCCATTGGTCGTCTGGCGGCAAAATCCTGGTACATGATACTGTTTGCCTCTGTTGGTCGCACCATTTCGCCCATGACCTTCGCCTTGAAATCCGCAGGGAAACGACAGTCTTGTGCTTGGGCGATGTTGAGGAGCTCGTCAAAAATATCAGATATCAGTGACTTGACGCCCACTTTCTCTAGTAAGGCTGAATGCGAAGGGGTTTCGAATATTACGCTCAGGGGCTGGAAGGCAATTGGGCTGTAAAGCTATCATTAGTAGATTTTCCCACATTCGGGATGCAGTTTTCCTTACCCGATCATACGTTCGTATTGCTGTTGGCGTATGTTATTGGAAACATGGCAGTCCACCTGCCCACTGCTCAGGGTCATTGCCAATGCCTCAGCCATATCATTCTGTATCGTGCCCGGCATCGATGGGTTTATATTTGCCGGCCCAACCCAGATCTCCGTTGACCCTTTGTGTTCGAACTCGCTGGGAGCTAATTGTGTAATCTCCGCGCCACAAACGAGGGACAGGACAACGTTGCTAGGAAACCTGGATTCGATATGGGCCTCGACGCCTAACGCGTGTGTTGTATTAACGAGGATACATGTATGTTGTGGGGTAACGACGGACTCGATGACGGCGGCAAGGTCGTAGACATCTGGTAGGGCCTTGACACAGAGGAGGACGTAGTCAAAGGCACCCCCCTTCGTTTGTGATGCATCTTCTGGAGCTCGCACCACTAATTTGTAAAATAAAAATTAGCTACGAGCACCATTGTTAGGTGGGGTTGAAAGGAGGGAGGTAGCATACCTTGTCGAGGTTTGAACCGCTCGTTGCCAAAGTATGATGATCTACGAAAAGGATAGTCAGTCGTCGTGCCCGCTAGAATCAATCGCTCCCCATCCGGTACCTACTTGAACGAGAGGCCATATTGATGAACCGACTCAAAACCAGTCTTCCACACTAATGTCACGTCGCAGGCGTTGGTGGCTTGGAGCCGCCATGACAGGAAAGCCGATACCGCGTTGCCGCCAACTACACACACTCTGATTAGAAGACTGTCATCCATCTCAACGCTGAAGATATGTATTCATCGGCCGCACAGGAATGAAGGGGGGAAAACGAGGGTAATGTGCGATGGTGGATTAGAGGAGCTGTCTGCCGCGATGGGGCCCAAAGGGGGAAAGGAAAGCAAGCAATGATCAGACGGTGTAGGGAAGGGGCCGGGCGGTAGGACCAACCTGAAAGTATCCGTAGGCGTGGAGGAGACGGAGCCATCTGAACCAGATATGGCTTAATGAAGCCCGGCCAAGTTTGTGGTTGTGGGATGCAGTGACAGCGGTTAGTGCTGGCTTGCTACTCCGTCCGTACCGCACAGGAGGACCCGCTGCGGTCGAGCCGTACAGTCGAGTGGCAAGATCTCGCCTCCAGACTCCGGGATAGGATCAGCCAGAAGGGAAATTGAATTTGGGGGTGCTTAGTGTTTGCTTTTTTGGATCGTGTCGCTGTGCCTGTGCCGGAGGGCCAAACCGAGCGCTGATGCAATGGCACAGGATCCTCAGATCGCGGCGGTATTGTTGTGGGCGCGCCTAGGACCTGGTCTGGCGTGGAACGAGGGTAATGCTGCGAGAAGAGCAGATCTGAAGCAGCCGTGGTTGGAGAAGTGGAGGGGGCTTGTGGGCGTTCCGGGTCGTGGGCTGCAAGCTGGAGGCTGTATGTAGCTGTAGTTCGTACGATTCGACGGGGGCACTAGCAAAAGAGCGTGTATGAGGGTCGGATGGCTGAAATGCTTTTCGACGACCTGACTTGGGCCACTTTCGTCGAGACGGGACAGGAGATGGGGGCGTACGAGAGGGCGCCGTCGGGGATAGTCGAGAGGAAAGAAGGTGCGTGCCAGCAGGTGTATGGCAGAGTGTCAGTTGTGTCAGTGGTGTCAGTTGTAACTGAGTCAAAAGACCGTTCGCGCGCCAACTCGAGAGGGAGAGTGAGGTAGGGACCGTTGGGGTGGCTTGGGAGGGAGAGAGGCGGGCGCTGACTTAGCAGACTTAGCAGAATTAGCAGAACTAGCAGGATTGCTAGCAGCGTTTTGCAGGCGCCAGAACAGCGCAGGAGGACAATAGCAGGACGCTACTCGTATTGCGATCCTTGTCGACCTGAAAGCAAGAATGCCCGCGGGCTGTGCTGTGCGAGTTGCGAGTTGCAGAGTTGGGACGAGGTACCTCGCGCTACTGTGCTCCGTGCTGCGGTGGTCCTGGGAACCTTCGCGGCTGCAAATAAAAATATTCAAGAAAAGTTGGCAGCAGGGCCGGGGGGACGGAGTGTTTGCGGTCAACAGTGTCAAGACCTCACTCAACAGGCGCCTACTGTAGCTAGGGACCTAGAGACTGTAGGTATGGGCCAGGCGATTGATTGATTATAACTGCGACTGCGGATTGTGGATTGTGGATTGCGGCAAAGTGATGGAATGGAATGGAATCCCAAGCTGCTGCTGCTGCTGGTGGTCAAGCTCAAGCTCAAGCTCAAGCTCCTGCTCCTGCTCCTGATGCTGCTCCTGATCTGACTCCTGTCTCCGTCGGTACTGTGTCTGATGTACTCTGTATGCTGTATGCTGTATCCTTTCTGCACGTCGTATGCTGGCTGCTCTTCTCTGCCCTCCCGATCTGAGTGGAATGCCCCGGAACCGTGAGCGTGCCTGCCCATCGCGCCCTCCTCCCCCGTTTGGACGACCCAGAGCGACATCTGCAATGACCCTGGGATCGCCGGATCGACGGGTTGTCGTTTCCTCGCGTTGGATTGTGGCTGGGTGGTTGGTTGGTGGTTGTCGGTTGTTTCTGGGTGTCTCTGGGTGTCCACCTGGGTGCAGTCGAGACTCGACTTGGACGCGTGCTGGCTGGCCCTGGTTGCCCCCGTCCCTTAATGCCCCAGTTGCTCGCATCGTTCTACCAACGCAGTGCGAAAATAACACAAATACCCCGTGCAAAACACCCCCCTACTAACAATAATATTGTCATCCTGTGAAGTATATACAGTACATATAATAGGTACTAATTTGTAGACAGCTAAGATACAGATACATCAGGAGATCACACGCCTGTTAACAACCAGTGCCTGATGGTTTTCATGGTTAAGGGCTCTTTGAGACTATATTCTCGGTACCGTCAGGTCAGTCTGCCAGTGTGGTCATCGTTGCTACAACTTGTCCGCTCTTGATGCTTTGTCCTTTGCAGGTACTGTACATGTACATTCATTTACTGTACCTACTTATGATGACTCGGACACGGTGCAATCAATCAAAAATCAATTAATAACACTCCCCTGCGCATGTCGGCAGTCAGCCCAGGGAGCAGTCGTTCGACTCCTCCCTATCGTGTGCGTAGTACGTGTACTGTACTTCGTGCGTGTGGATACGTACGCTGGATACGTACGCTGGATACGCTGTGCTACGTACAAAGCTCTTCTGCCCGCTGGTCAACAGTCAACCTCCCAGATAATGACCCGCATCTGGTCCTTACCACTATATGCTCCATGAGGTGAAGCAACTACGAGAAGGCTAATCGCTAGTATTGTTGATAGGAGGGAGGAGCTACGAAGTCCTGCGCCCGCCCTGGCCGCGGCTGTGATGGTTGCCTTGATCGTCGGTTCTTGATGGCTACAATATTGATTTATTATTACAACCCAAATATCACCGAGACACGCTGATCAGAACCAATATCACCCCGCGAGGGCCAGCTAAACGAGGTGAACAATGGGACAGCACCTTTTTATGGTGCAGCCCGCTGATTGTGCTGTGCGAGGGACAACCTGTCAGGGCGTCGAGCAGCGGTACAGCAGCCTGTGAAAAGGCCTCCCTTCTGCCAGTCACCCGAGTCCTGCAGAAAAGGCGCTGCCAGTGTTCAAAGTGTTGTCGTGTCACCATACAGACTGAGCACAGCGTTGGCGTATTCGACTACGTATCGACGAATTGGTTGATTATTTTTCACAATCAGAGAATTTCCGTCCGCCACCGCGGTGGGGTGTCCAAGTTAACGGTCAGGGCCCTTCCCAGCAGTGAGGCCGGGGCAGTCAAGGCGCTTCATCGTGGCTTCGACCTGGCGTCGTTGGCGCAATCTGGGTGGAGACATCGCCGCAAGGATTACGACTCGATGACACCGTTTTCCAGGGAACGATTTCTTGGAAGCAGGCAGGCTGTGCAATTATTGCAAGATTGCGCTGGCAGGGGAGCCGTGAGATTCTGGAAATGTGAACTCCCCGGTTCACAATCCGGCAATACTTCACTCCGCGCTCCGTACATTAATTGTATGTACATGTAGATTATGTCACTTTATCAATCTGTGCCTGCATTGGATATACGAAGTATTATTAATTACTTCCCTCTTTGGCAGAAAGTCAGAGCCAGAGCCAATCGTCAGGCTTACAAACCGTTGCAACATAATATCGCCCAGGAACTGGATCGACTCGAGAAATAGATCCCACTGCTCGGGACTCCACAAGATGCCCGGAGTCTGGAGTTTGGACGGAAACTCCGAGGCCAGAACGCCAAAGAACCAGTCAACCCTCTCGGGGATCGGGACGGACTGTCACTTATCGGTCCAGGGATATCCACTGCATAGACAAGCAGTCTCTGCGATAAGGCCTCGGAAAGGCCTCAAGAGTCAAGACTCTCACAAGCTCAGCCTTCTGGAACGACCGGTGCCCCTTTCTCGGACTCGTATCCCCCCAATCCCCGAGTACGTCGCCCTCCCGGGAGGGCCGGAGAATGGGACTCTGGGAGAAAGTCACAAGTGGAAGTTGTCTTATTATTAATAAACAATAATAAGGCGAGCGTCGGGTGGCTCGTTGTCTCAGCAGTGGACAGTAGTAGCGGGCACCCAATAAGGTACCGTACCTGAGGGACGTACGGAGAACAAAGCACATAATCTACAGTCGTACCTTGCTTGATACTTCATCTGCCTCGGCATGCTGCCTGCCCTCCGAATTCTTCTGTATCATCACAAAAGTTGCAGCGCCCTATCCGTCGTTCCAATGCTTCAAACCCGTCTCATCCCTCAATTACGAAGTACTGAAGTACTGCCCGGGTAATTCGTACCAAAGTATTTCCCAGTCTATGACGTTGTTCTCCCTCTTGCCATTCCGCCACGTTAGCTAGGATGGCCATGGCCATGCGAGTCTCGCCTAGGGCATCCAACCTTTTCAAGTCCTGCTGTGTCACTTCAGTTTGCTCTGCATCTCCAAGCCTATTTTGTTTTCGGAGTATACCCCTTTATTTCCATGTCAGACAGTGGCAGCCTTAATCACAGCCACCACTTTTGTACGCAGACTTGCTATGAAGTACCCAGTACGTAAACTCGCAAAGGTTTATTGTATGGATTGCAGATGCGGAAGAGCAGTCATAAACGACGTTAGCTTTGCGAAATACTAAAGGAAAAGATTCCGTGGATATATACTAGACTTAGACGGATGGAGAGGCTTCGAACTGTGGCGCAGGTCGCCTTCAAAGGGCATCCCATTGCACCATGGGATTTATTCAGGTACGAAGCATAAAGGGCAGCCTAATGATGGCTGAAATCTAACCTACCCCAATTCTATTTTCTCTGCTGCCAATCACACATCCCTGAACATGCCGTCACCAAGAATTTCGCGTCCAATTTCGCGTCTCCTAAAATACAGTAATCTGGCCCAGACTGGACAAGGACAGAATACACTCCTCCGCCAGAAAAAAACAAGGTCTCTAACAGAAAATGTCTGATGTTACATTCGTAAGCTTTGGTACCGTACCTTCCGCCAGCCAAGTAAACATGTATTTTCAAGTTTTCTTTTTTCAGGGGCTGCTCCGACAGCTACGGAGCAGCCAGGAATTGTGATCTCCATTTCAATCCTCCGATTCGCCACCTAGAGTCTTCAGGAGCAAGTATCGTACGAAGTTCTTGAAATATTAATCACTGTTGTTCTAATCTTAGATCTTAGGGCCAAGAGGCGACCCACGCTACCCCCCTACTGTAAGCCTCGGCCATCTCGCTTAGTGTTTACTCGCCCCTTTTTCCAGGAGCAATTCGGGACCGGGAACCAACCAAACCATAGCTTCCTCCAAAGTCCAATTGTTTCGATTCTCAAAGTTTTTCTTGACTTAATAATAGAATGGCTTGACATGCAGGAGGCAGATAACAAGCTTTCAAGACCTCCCGGACAGCTCCTTACTGCCAGGGGAGCTATTGAAAGTTAGAGAAAGGTATTATAGTTGGATAAAGGGGGGTTAATACACTGGTACAAGGTACAATGATACTGTACCGTTTCTCAACGCTACCACCTAGTCCCTTTGATCGTCGCCTCCAAGGACAAACTCTATTTATCAAAGTGGCTGTAGTCAGTTACCTGCCCGTGTGAAACAGTATTCCCCCCTTTCTTGCAGCACAAAATTCTCCGATCCCCGCATCCCCATATCCCATACTCTACTGACCACCAATGTACGTCTTGAAGCACCTTCTGCACTACTGCCTCACGATATCAATCCTTCCTGCTGCTGCATGTGAAATTTCCGTGATGAAACAAAGTACTAGTAAGAAACGACATTACATAGATAGGAATGGGATAGCCTGATAAGGAATGCTTACTTGCACGCTACCGGGGGCAGAAATATAATTGCCCTAGTACTACGTACAGGTGGGTACAGTTGCATCTGGTTTGATGGTTTGACGTAGTTCGAAATGGATACTTGCATGGCTATCATTAATATGGCTTAGAATCCTTAACACGGGAAAACGACCTGCTAAACCCATAGTGCTACACAAGGTTCGGTGCAAACGAGAATGCCTTTTCTGGCATACCGAATGATCAAATCTGATTTGCGTTTTCCTCGGCGAATGTCGCAGTCAGTGATTAACATCGTATCTTGACACTGTGCATGTGCTTCGTAGCACTTAAAATCAAAGTTTATTATATTATAACTTTCTACCTATTTTGTCGTGTTGCACGGCCGGGTATGGTTTTCTTGGCTCAGTATCACAGAGAAGGATCATGAGGTGTCTCCGGGGCGTAATTCTGGATATTTTCATCGCTTCGCCATACCTTCCTCCGCCTCCTCTGTAAGCTATCTTCTTTAAGGCTCTAAATTTCCTAAGGGCCACTTTTTTCATCTCAGCCAATGGAGAATTTCGCCAATACAAGCTTCCGAGAGCGTATTGGTGGCCTTGACTTTTTGCTATGCATCGTAATTGACCGAGAGTTTATTTAATAGCCTATCTAGAAATAATTGTGTAACATCCGACTACACCTACAAAATCGCCTGAATTATCGGCTAGCCCGAGACATCTGCATACAGCACAAGCAAAACCTTCAGTAATCGCTCTCAGTATCATTATCACTTTCATCATCCTTCAACTGGGCATCGTCGAAAGCATCCTTCTCATCAATACCAACCTCACCACCGTAAGTATCGTCGCAGAAATCTTGCTCAATATCATCCTCGTCCTCGTTATTCCCTGCAGACGCCGATCTTCCAACATGCACAGGTCTCTGTCTCTCGCTATCGGTTTCCGGTCGCGTGAAGAAGGGGTGAGACTCGAGGAGTGGCTTGCCTTGGCATACGAACCCCATAGGAGTATGTGCGAAATCTTGGCCTTTACGGCGAGTTGATAACTACTCTTGAAGAAAGCTAAGGGGCTTGCGGGTGAAGGCTGGAAGTTCATACTTCTTCGCAGATAGCTCCGGCTCTTTGTTAGTGTCGTCTACAACATCGACTTCGGGACCAGAGTCTTCAGTTTCCTCCTCAAGTTTCGAGCCATTATGCTTTATCCCAAGATACTGAAGCAAGTAGGTGTACTCTGAGTAGGGGAAGTAGAGACGTGCCGCAAATATGCCGAGCTCAATGCGAAACCACATCGGCGCCTCCCAGTCTTTGGGCAACGATGGTACTGAATAGTATCTGAAATCATTGAAATGCAGCATCTTTCTTGTAACGGGGGCCGCGTATGCGAGGAGATGAGTTGGCGAGCTTTCTGCTCCATGCATCAGGCGCAGTAGCTGCTCAGCCTCTTCCGGGATGACAATGACGGCAACATCGGTTAGCACGCTGAAGATGGCCCAGTTCACCGGGCGCTACGTAGAAATGTTAGTCTGGGCTGGAAGGACGTAGAACTCGGCTCTCGATATCCTTTTGAAAGGCCCTAAGCTCGAACGTACCTGGAATTGGTCAAGAGGGCGATCCAACGGTGAGTTGACTGTCTTGGTAAATTGATATGAAACATGCAGCCTGCATGAGACTGCATTACTGTTGATACCGTATTTACGGCCTAGGGCTGTCCCATTTCCAAGAGCAACAAATGCCTCCACAAATGTTGTAGCACCTGCAGCAAGTCGACCAGTTTTTGCAAAGGCAATGATGTCCTTGTGAAGCCCTGGGAAATTGTGCGATTGGTAATGGACAGGCTTTTGCACCTCCCTAATGGCTTCCACTATGAAGAGTGTCAGCTATAGCTCTATCCTAAAGACATAGCGTGAGGTTGCAATATCGCGAATAGCCCAAACTCCATTTGAGGGTTAGAACAAAAGGTAGTTCCGTTTACGATGTGCTGCAGCACTATGTTGGAAAGGAACCGATCATCTCTACAGCACATACCTTCATGTGAAATTTCCCTTTCCTGTTCAACTTCCTGTAGTACTGAACCGTGGACGGCATTTCCTGAGTCCTGGAAACCCTTCCGTCGCTTATCTAGCTCTTTCTTAAATGTCGCTATAGACGGCGAAAGCTTTCCGGAAGTCGTAAAAGTCTTGGCCTTTATATTAAACCCGTACAATTGCTCCAGTGTTTGCTGTTCGATACATCGTAGAGAGGCAAGGTAAATTTTGCGGTGGTCTGAGTCTGCCAGAAAGTCTTGGTTGTCCAAAGCGGCTTGGGCACGGCGGCAGAAGTCAATGCCTTGGGAAAAGTATAGAGGTTGTAGTAGCTCGATCTCGCTGCATGTCTGCTCCAGAAGCCAGCATATCACGTCATAAGAATCGATGACGGCTCCTGACTTATATTTGCGAAGATCCATGATGCTTTGATGGACCTCAGGTGGCGCAAAGAATACCACAGATTGTGATGTACTAAGCTGTCGCAATCTCATTGCAGCTACACATGTCAGATACTGCAAAGGACTAGACATGGTACTAAGGAAGCAACGAAGGAAAGAAGGAAATAGGAATGTTGTTGAAAAGCGACATTTTACGAACCTTGAACAGTATGGTCCTTGGGTTGCCCAAGCCCAAGAGTCAATGCTCCCTTCGCATTCGGTGGAAATTTTAAATCTGTTCCTCTTGTATGAGCCTCATCCAAGTATACGAGGCATTCTCCCAGATCGTCGGCAAACGGGGAAGCTAAAAGAGGGATTTGATAGCCTTTCCTATACAGTACCATTGGTCGGTTCTTTTCGTCGAAGTAGACAGCTGCTGGAGGCTCGGTGAATATCTGAAGCCACACCTTCGCCAGCGCGTAGTTGGTCATCTCTAGAATCTGCGCGCCAGCATCGATTAATACTCGAATCCCAAAGCCTGTAATCTTTTTAAGCAGCTCAATCTCGGACAGGTGCTTCCCACGGAAGTCTGCTGCAAGGACATATCTTCGATTTCGGGGTTGTAGTAGATACGTTAGGACTTCTGCGTTGGTATGAGCAAGTCCCGGGAGGTCGCGCTGATTGATGGTCAAAGGAAGCATCCTCTTCCAATCATTGGTCCCACTAAATCCTGTAGTCAATGGCTTGTATGGTTCTGTGACTTCATTAACGTCATTTGAGTGATGGCAAAGTAACATGAGCGGGATATCCCAGCCCGAAGCTTGCAGCTTCATCTGAAATTGTTTGGCATGCCTTGGGAAAACAAAACAGTTCAGGAAATAATCAATAGCCGCGACGTTATAATGAACATGCTGCCAGATCTCTCTAAGCTGAGCTTCGTCATCTATATTGATTGCATTCCATTCTCGCAACGAATCGGGGAGATTAGAGCCTTGTGAGAATCGGTCGTATGTTTGAGAAGGATCATCCGATTTTAGAACATGATCGAGTGTTTGGCGAAGTTGTGGGACGCTGAGGCCATCGTAATAAAATGCTAAACATGTGAACAGGATAGCAACATCGGGGTGTCCCCACTCGGCTTGCTCACTGGGGCACCCCTTGGCTGTATATGGGACGGCAATTGGGTCTCTGCCAGGATGAAGTCCATATTGAACATTCCAACGCTTTTTCAACGTCATTAGTAGTATTCGGTGCACAAACAGTCCTCGGAGAAGATGAAGAGTTTGTTTGACGGAAGGATTGTCAGGATATATTTTCTGAATTGACTTTGCAACGTGGGCAGAAACCTTGGCGTCCGAGATAAATTGCTTGATCACAAGGAGATCCGCATTTGTACCTTGCGATGGTAGAATCGATATCCGCTGATGGTAGATATCGTCGACCAACCTTGCGATCAGTTGATCTTCAACATCTTTGCGGAGGAAGAAGGCAACTGGGAATCCACCTTGAGGACGTCTGACCTCAATGCTTCGAGGGTAGTCTTTTTGTAGATTCCATAGGTGTCCACTAACCCGGTTTAACAGTGCCTCTGCGATTTCCCATCTGTGAGGATGGCCATCAACCGTTGTTTGTGAGCCAGAGGGATAGATCAACTGTGTTCTAATTGCAAGAATAGAATCACATTCATCAAGCACATCCCGCGCCTTACCGGTTAACCAATCTTGCACTTTGATCATTGTTTTGGCTTCATTAATGCGGCCATCTGACAGCCTCTGTAGTCCTGACAGCTTGAAAGACAATAAGTGTTCGGGAAGCGCTAGCATCACTCCGTGGGCATCTCTTATATCTTTGTGTATCCTGTGGAACGCCTGGATGGCTGTATAATGTGTTGGAGTTTTGCGCGAAAAGGGGACGTGTCGGATCTCGCGCCCAACCAACCCACCTAGGCGGGCTTGGAGCAGTTGGGCCGTTTGCAACAGCAAAGATTTGGGAATAACTACTCGAAGCAAGCTCTTACCATTTGCTAGGCTGACTGCCGACATTGGTATGATGCAAGAGGTTTTGCCTGAATATGTTAGTAGAGCTCGAAACATACCAAGACGGTCAAATTACCTTGTCCCATGTTCATCTGCAACACTGAGTTCGATCCCGAGTATGGCGAGGTTGTAGCAAGAGTAACATCGACTTGAACAGGTCGGATAAGCATGTTCGCGTCGATTTCGAGAAGTAGCCAATCCGGTTGGTCTTGTGGATTCCAGTTAGTGTGACCTAGGTTGCGTTGCTCTTCTATCATTCTTTGATATTGAGATTTCTGTTGTGCGTCTTCTATTCTAATCAAACGTTGTAACGAGGTGATGCATAATGCATAAGCCGTGATAAGTTCCTTCATACCATCACCGAAGACACATCGTGAAATCGAGCGCAAGTTCTCAAGGACTGTAACTGGGGTTATAATAGGCCACAACCCACCTTGCTGAAGCCAGATCACGCGAGAGTCATCCCTTTCAAATGTCTCCTGGAGCCAATTGAGCCTCTCTTTAGTGTGATTTCTAGCCTTTAAGATTGCCTCTGATAAGTTTGTTAGATCGGTTACTTCCCCTTCATCGACTACCAGGTTCTTGAGGCCCCGAAGTGCATCCAAACTCTGCTTTAAATCATTTCCATACTGTTGTCGGACTGCTGACTTAGACCTTGTGACTTGGTCGATAATCTTGTTGAGCTCGTCAATCTCCCACGCGACTTGGGGGACCTTATGCCCCGGCGAGATGGGAGATGTTAATATGTTATTGGTCTTCTGGCGCTGGGAATTGGGCACATGTGTGGGGGAATGATTTACAACCACGGTGTCTAGCGCAAACATTGCGGAGGTATGGGGTCTTAGCACCGTCTTGCGAAGAAGAGTCTTTTTTAAAGTTGGGAACTCTCCCCCACGGATGCGAGTCGGAAGTACCTCTTGCTCTCTAACCTCGATGTTAGATGACAGGACTGTAGCTGTAGCGCGATGCTGATCCAAGACTAACTGTACTTGAGCAATATATTTCGAAAGTTCTAAGTTCTGGGACAAACGTTGCCATTCTGGACGAATGATATCCATGGCATCAGCAATGTTAATTAAAACAGGCCTCGAAAATCCTTCAATAGTAAGCTCCGAACACGGCCATTGCTCCAGAAGAAAATTTGCTAGAGCAGTAGCGTCGTTCTTTTGCTGTTGTTGATGTGCCAGCTCAGCACATTCGAGCTTTTTTCGTAGTTTGAAACCAAGAACAAACTCGAAAGTGGATCTTTCGTCGCCGCCATAAGGGGTGAGGCACGGGCTCATTAGTTGGACTAAGTAATCCACGCCTGGTACATGGTCGGGGCGAAAGTTATTATAACCTGGCCAACTTGGAGGCTGTAGATGCTTCAAATCCATAAGCAAGGCAAAAGATATCAAGGTCCTTACAACTGCCATGTCGGCTTCCTGTCGGAATGATATAATACCGAAAAGGAACATAAGCCGATATCCGTCCTCGAAGGTACAGCTTCGGCAAAGATTAGCAATAGATCCCCATTCAGCGTCAAACTGCACGTTAAGAAGATCGGACAAAAGGACTTTGTCGAAGCTGGAGGAACATCCGCCAATATTGACCCAACCCTGGAGAATTCCTGCCAAGTCCTGTGTTGTACAGATCTTTGAAGGCCAGTCACGAATCAGCGCCGTGGACTCAATAACATTCAACCGTCCTGGGCTATTAATCCATCGATCTCGGGAAAAATATTCTAGATCTGGGAACGCTTGCTGTCCGCCAGATTCATCATTCGGACGTTCATAGGCCTCACGTCTCAATTGGCTCCGTGAAGTCAAGTGAATCTCGCCCCCATGTTCCAGGGAAAGGATCTCATCCTTTTGTGAGGCGAACATGGATAGCTGCTCCGACTTCGCAAGGATATCTTGGACAACAGCCCTAAGACTGTCATGTTGTATAGACGCCGTAAGCTGGGGGTCCCAGAGCGTCTTCTGCATTACTTTGAGATCTTTTGGGTAGTACTCCCTTCGCGGGGTAAGTTTCGAGAGTGTATGGAGACTTCGTTGTGGACCGACGGTAAGGGGTGTCCACGGTTGGCAATACCCTGACTTCAGACAGGGTATCGCCTCTTCAGTTCCAGTGCGGCCCGTGAGTGAGTCCGGTAAGACAAAAGATGTATATGCGTGAAATTGGGCCTTCAAATATAGGAGTCGCGGCTCAGCCGGACAGTCGAGACGCTTCAACACGGGGTTAACTGTATATCTGCCATAACTACCGTCATTTTGAACATCAATTATGACGTGTGGCCCATAACGCTTATATCGTATATCCCCTATTGGCACAATGATGCTTATTTGGCGGCCAGGGGTTGAATGGATAAACCGTTGGGTACGGGGATCACGGCGCCGAATCACATCTTTCATTACGATCTTTGAACTCAGGCCATACCAAGTGCCAGCGTCTTGGTCAATGACTATTTCCGCCTGTAGTTGCGGAGATTCGAGTAGGTTCCTTCCGTTGACAACGAAGGTGAGCTCTAGGCGCCGCAACTCCACGGATAAAGGTACTTTGTGTGGCTGGAATACAGTTAGATGGTGGCGATATTCGAACCTGTCAAAGATCCGGGCAATTCTAGAGAAAAGTGGGCTCTGCGGATCGACGAGCGTGACATTGCGGCGGGTTGCAGAGCGAGTGTAGAAATTCAAGGTCCAGTTACTAGGTTTTGATTTCCATATATCTGGCTGTTGTCTGACTTCAATGATACCTGTCTCAAGGTCAAGCCAATGAACACAGTTCATGAGCAGGGACGCAGGCAGATCAAAATTTCGTAGGTTACCAAACTTGTCCTGGGGAATTAGCTCTAGAACAGTGTTCTGTACTAAAGCCCTAACCACTAGCATCCGGTTGCGGAATCCAAGATGAATCTGATGTCCATGAACGAGAATCGCCAACATGTAGGTCATTCCAGGGAGAGAAGATGGGTACGTTAGCAAGCTCTGATTCCCAAAGAGCTGCTGGAGAACAGCCGATGTTCTATGCTCGGCAGGCAATTTACCAACAGGTTTGCCCATAACCAGCAAATGCCCTTCCAGTAGATGAAAATGAATCGTCTGTTCTAGGGCCTTGGATGTGGCATCAATGGTTACTTTCACCCAGCCTTGATTTTTCCCTTCCAGGAACTCAAACCTAGAGAAAGATCTCGTTGAAGCAAGTTCAGTATCAGGCCAGACTGACTCGAGGGACAAAACCAAGCTGCTTGGGCTGGCTTCTAGGGACCGACGAAGGATGTCCCCCATTCGGTGTACCATTTTCAAATCACGGATGAGGGCATTTCTGAGAAGCAAGGGCAATGTAGCCGGATCGCTAACTAAATTATCCTGCAATGTGATCGAACACTCAATGAAACAGCGAAGAGCCGGCGGTTCTAAAAGTTGACCGCGTTCCACGTATATTGCAAAGGTTCGTTTGCAGAGCAGGGCTGACCAGCAGGCGTAGCGAGAGCATCTTTGAGAGATATCAGCATCTGTGGCTATCTGAACCTCCGACCTCAACGCTTTGAGCCAGTTGAATGTGGTAATTCGGGCCTTTTCTAACAACTTAACCGACTCTGCAGTGAAAGAGTCTGCAAGGAGTGTGAGTCTCAGGATAAAAGATATTATCGTCTCCATGCAATTCACCTCGCGATAATTAGGCGATATATTATCGAGGCGCTGGTCAAGCTGCTCCACGAATCTCTTGCAGAATGCTTCGTCCCTAAAAGCAACATGCACTGCACCAAGCGGATCAATTTTATGAGATGGTCCAACCTGCAGTGCGAGTAGGCCCATCAACAAGGTTGTCGATTCTGCGCTAAAATTAAGATTCGTCGAACCAAGCTCTACTAATATCTGGGGCCACCTTCGAGTTCTGCCAGAAACTAAAGACTGGAATGCCATAAATTCGTGTACATTCAGCCCTGAAGGGCACTTTGTCTGACTTGCGACGACTTGGTATGACGAAAGCCCAGATCCATCGGCAGAGAATTCAGGTGAGAGTAGCAGTGAAGCATAAGGTGAGGTTGGAGGTAATGTAATCCCGCAATGGTGTGCAAATGAAGTCTTTTTGGATTGCCTCCCAGGCCATATATTCAACGTTGTATCATAATATTTGAATTGCTTCAGTCCATTTGGGAGACAGACGTCGGTTAGATCAACAGGAAATCGTCGACGTGCATAGTGAGTTTTAAGGAACGACTTTTTCTCCGACACGAGCGAGAATTGGGAGGTCATTGACTGAGAGTAAGCCCTGAGCTCGGAATAATCCTTAAGCATCTCTTTAGGCTGGTCACCTTCAACTAGAGTTGCGAGAGCGAGAGTACTTATGATCCGCCATGTTATATCCCGGTAGGCGGCAAGCTCTTTAGGGCAGCCGAGTTCGAAAACGACTGCCTTCGCATGGACTGGGTTCGTTGGTAAAGGGTGCTCGTGGGCTTGGATCCTGAATCTTTCTCTCTCCCGTTCGTGAAAACACTTCTTACACTGTCGACTAGCGTGGACCTTGATATTTAAATGGTCCGTAACATAGAGGCATGCTGTTCCCGCGATTTGCCTCACTAATTCTTCATATTTCACGCATTTATCTTCCCATTCTCGCTCTTTCATTGCTCTAGCTTGCTCAGCCGCTGTTTCTATCTGTTGGCGAAGTTGGCCTAGTCTGAGTGAGTCAGTTGATTCGTCGTAGTACCGCTCCGCAAAGCACCCTTTCTCCGGGTCACCGAATAATGTCTTATGAGGATCCTTGCACGTCGCATTTCTCTCTTGAATATATGCTCGTATCTCCTGCAGACGGGACATATCTTGGAGTCGAGATAGCTGCAAGACATCCATTATTATTGATTGGAAACCAAGGTGATAATCTCTCAGTAACGGAAAGAGCTTAATAACAACTCGATCTAGTGATGCCCAGAGCTCCATTACACGTAAAATCATGACACTCTTTTGCTCGGGATTGAAATCATAAGCACCCGCTGCAGCGGCAAGATACTTTTTTATCAGCCGTGCGATACTGAGGCATCTATTTTCGCCGTGACTGCCATGTTCTGGCTCCGACTGGAGATCCCGCTCAATTTTGTTTTCTATTTCCGATAGTACGAAGTATCGATTGGCAAAGGCAGTACCCGGTTTGGTAATCGTAGTAGATACGTCGTAATGCTGTGCAAGGGTGTATGTAATCGAAGACTGAAATCCGGCTTGTCGGTGAAGGGAAACCGTGAGAACATTTCTGAGGTAACTGGCACTGTTTGGAAGTGTGAGATGCAAATGACGTTCGTCGGCGCGACGCGGGAGTGGAAGAACCGGCCGTTGAATAGATCTCCTGAATGTGGCCCAGTCATCTTCAAGTCGTTTCGTAGCTGTAGCTGTTGACTGGAGAAAAACTTCTCGAAACACCCCGAGCATGTAAACATAGTGCTCTCGAAGCTGAACATCAGCCCCCTGTTTCTCAACCTCTAATTTCACAATGCGCCGGCATAGTTTGGCTCTGATATGGACCACAAGCTCAGGGCTCAAGTGGTTTAGTGATTCAACGAGAATATGGGCAAGGACTAAGCATATGGCGAACTTGTACACTATTCTTCCGCGGCCGCCACCTAGGAGTGTAGTCAAGTGTCGCTGAGCTGCAACCCTAAGTACCAGCCAAAAGGGTGCACGGCGCCAAGGATTCTCAGCTCCATCCCAAGACACGTCGTCTCTAACGCGTTTTCGAAGAAGTGATGGATATACCCGGGTGCCGTTGACTTGAAGCAAAGTCATAAGCATTTGGGTGATGAGGGACGGGTTGACCGAGTCACGAGTCTCGTAAGTAAATGATCCTGCCTTGTTGGTACATGCTGCAAATCGCTTGATCGACTCTATGCTGGCCTTTTCAAGAAATTTGGCAAGTTCGGTTTGGAAGGAGGGCTTTTCGAACTCTGAGATTGGAAGCGCAACCGCACACCCAGGGAAGTCCCATTGTAGCGCACTTTTAGATGCAAGGACATCCTCAGATCTGGCGGAAGCTTCAAACGCCTCAAATAGAACAGTTTCGTTGCGCTCTCTATTAAGGACATTATCAGGCATTGTAATTTAATACTATAGTGGAGTAGGGAAGCGGAACACGACTATTGGGAGGGAGAGGCTAGTGAATGCTCGGGTACTTACGGATGATCTCGTCGAATGACTAAAGCTGCATTCTGCTCAACAATATGAAGGACCAGGAATTCGCTCTTGGGTAATTCTCTGAGGGCGGTCAAGAGAGACGACAAGAGAAGCCTTCCAGAGGCGTTGATCACCCTGCTTGTCTGGAGTGATTGACGGAGGGAATCCACCAGCAGACCAGCAGACTGTAATTCTTTTGTAGCATCTAGCAGCAGCGAAGTAAGGTCCTGTTCAATCTTGTAGAGCCTGCTGTCCTGTTGACCTGGAAGGCGGGCCGGGAGAGTGAGATGGTTGACGAGCGGCTCTAATATGGCCGGGGAGATTCTGGACGTAGACATTGGGTTGGAAGATATAACTCGGACAATTAGGCAGATGTAACTATAGAGTACTGGTATAGGTGATGAGCGAGCATGCGTTGAAGTTCCGGTGTTGAAGTCAACGAGCTCGTGTCAACAAACGACCTCACCACGAGTAATCCCCAGGATAAAGGTTCGAGAAGCTGAGGCTCAATAACACCGAGTATTGACGCGTTTAAATTAGTCCAACTATCTGTTGCAGGTTAATATCAGACAGAATCAAAGACGTGTTGTGGAGGGTTGAATGTACGTGTTAACGTTGGAGGAACAAAATTGCCCAACGCAGAGGCGTCCAACGAAGCAACGGCGTCGAAAGCGAATCAGCTAACAACGCGCTGACAGCTCGAATTTTTCAAACTTTACTCTCGGGATCATACAAGCGGCGAAGCCAACACACTCACAAGCTATAGAGGTTAGTTGCAGTGAATTCAGACGAGGGCTTATACGCCATCAAGGTGCATCGTCGTACCTCTGCACTGCGCAATCTGGTAAATCGATAGATACAAGTAGAAAATACCTACTCTCGCCTAGATATCCCCCAATACTAGTCAACAAGGCGCTTCTGTTAAACCGTATTGCAAATGGACCTGAGAAACGAAAAAGGACATTGCTCCTCAATTTTAACTGGGTCAGGATCCGCTCCCGCTCCAAAAGGTGAACAACGTTGCTCTATCGGTAGGCCGCATTGCAAACGGGAGAGTGGTACAACGACTAGTCGGCAACTTATCATTCTCAGAATGCCATCTTAAATGAAACGCGCCTTGGCTTGGATCTGACTACCTGACTTGCTACGTAAGGTCCCTAGCCACTGTTGTATACTTATTATTTTGAACATGTTTAACCTTTATGATCGGCTTTCGCAACCTCAAACTTAGAAACCAAGTGCTGATCCCAGTATCTGCCGACCATAGAACGTCTAGACCCACAACAATCCTCGATGGCCATCTAGCTACTGATAGAACGGTCTATTCTGTTCCTAAGTTCGCTTTAGACGCTTCAAGCCCCAACGGGGGAAGCGCGGGTTGTAGCCCTACACCACGGGGATGTGGCTATTACTGCCTGAAAAAGTGGCAGATTATCAAGAAGTGCTTGAATCATAGATTTCGGCAGGTGCTGCACCGCGGCAAGGCTGTTTTACCAGGTTTGTGCTACCTAAAGTTGGTTTTCTTGTCTCCTGGAAAGCATCCTCGGGACTGTACTAGCACTAGAATCCGCGGTTCGGAGAGTTCGAGTGTGAAGCTCCCGACTTTGTTCGTGGAGAATAATAGTAACGATTCAGTGTTAAAATGCCTGGATGGTGGTGGCGGTACGAACTAGCTTGGGGCTCGTCTCACCCGCCATAAGACGAAGAGCATGTCCTATTCGTGGGCGTGCTCGATGCCCAATATGTCCCGGGGGTTCTGGGTTGCTGGTCGGTTCCTATGAAAAATCAACCGTAGGCTTCATTGATGGCCAAATCTTCAGTCCACAGATAGCAGCTCATGTCAAAAATATCATTATTGAGAAAGCCATGGCTATGAAGCCCTAGGCTTTCGCCGTTGGCGCCGTCGTCGAGGAAATTCCCACTACCAAGACCATCAGTGTTGGGTATAAATGCTGTGGTAGGAGCTAATAGCATCTTTTCATTAGGAAGAGATTGTAAAGGAAGTTCAGCGTGGTCATAAGCAGCCGTAGTTCGTGACCCGGGTTCGGAAGGTTGATTTGATCGAGCACTTGGAGTGCCAGAAACAAGCTCCTGTGCGAGACTAAGCATTCGAGACACAGCCGACGTGCTGATCATCAACAGATGATCACTTGGGAGTCGAGTGAAGCATTTCAATCCCTCAGAAACGGCGGCTAGATTCTTTTCGCAGGCGGGGCTGGATGGATCGCGTACAACGTCAAAGAGGAGTGTGAAACATGCGCCTTCAATAAAAAAACGACCGTGACGCATGCAACTAAGGAAAGGATTATTGTCGATTGCCGCAGAAAAGAGACGGATTATATGAATGGAGATTGCAGAGCATTGTTTACAATTTTCGTCAAGCCAACAAATCCATTCGGAAGGGATGACTTGGTTGGCTTCTCCTTGTTTGGGGAGAGATTTTCGACGCACAGCATCGAGTACCAGACATGGGCGGAGGGTGATAAGCATGGTATGGAGGAAATCTATTAAGTTAAGTATTCATATCTCTAAAATAAATAGGGGGTAACTGACCGAATGCCAGTATCATCTGGCTGGCGCTGAGATTAAGTGATGCATCTGTGACCTGGTCCTTACTCAGTGGGAACTTAATAGCAGGTGCTAAGTTCTCATGGTATTCAATAAATTCACCTCGGAGATCTTGTATCTTCTTACAAAACTCTCCAACCGAGCCTCTTTTTCGCCCATAGACACTATAGTAAACCTTGTGAGATATCCTCGCGAGATTCACCGCAGCCTCCAGGTGCGTTCCGCCAGCTGGCTCCGGGATATCAATATCCATATCATTTATTGATGCAGGGCGGCCCAGTAGTAAGGATAAACGCCGGTCGAGCGCATACAAAGCCCAAAATGTAGTTTGTCGTTCTTTCGCACGGCTCCGATCGACATCGCTCAAGTCTTTAGCAGCCCCAGGGGAAACAATATCGCGATGCAATCCAACAGCGAACGCTTTAGAAACGGTATACCCACCCCAGAGGACCGCTGAGTTGGGTCTTCCCCATGTTTGGTGAATCTCAGAGAGAAGCATCGAGATCTGGACCGTCCGTAAGCTAACAGCGTCACCCCAGCTTTTCAGATTCGACTCCGCCCTTTGAAATAAATAATCAGCCATGTCGATATGATAGGTAAGCGTGGCGCCAAATGCCAGTATAGCCATAATCATGGTCCAGTCCCTGGACGTTCGGGAGGAAACCGATGGCATCGAGTAGTGGCTGTAGAATAGCTTTCTCAAGGTCGCCGGCTCGCAAAATGGAAGGACGTGATGAACAGTGGACAGATACATTTCCAAAAATGTAGCTGCTAGTTCGAACGGGGGAAGGCCGTCAGATAAGTCTTCAAATGTTTTACGGGGTGTAGATGGGTCATGCAACCCAGCTGCTATACCATCATCAGCATCTCTGCCATAGAATATGCTTCCGTATCCAAATTCGCTAATTGCTTCCGCAGTGTAATTTGCAGATTTTCCGGTGATGGTAGGTTGCAGAGAACCCTTGCCGAATAGGAACCTATGGAGCTGTTGCAGAAAGACGAAGGTTGACGAGCTTCCGTAAAATAAGTGCATGGTAGACGACACCGACGCCTCGGACCCAGTGATGCTACAATGCACTTCTTGGTTCAACAGATTGGCCTCATCCTTCGATCCTGGCGCCTTTTTGCGTGCAAAACGATGGCCTGGACCTCGCTTTTGGGGTGTTTCTCGATCGCTTTCATTTTCATCTCCAGCGCGCCTTGCCGGTCTCCGACGCTGCACTCCTGGCATACACATCAGGCCGCGGGCATGGCACCTGGCACATGGATCCTTCCCATCACACTTGCTCTTGGTAAGTCGACAGGCAGCACAAGCACGGACGGTGCGCCTTTTGATATGACCATCACCCTCTCTTGGTGAGGCTGCCAATGAAGTCATCGGCATATTGGATAGGGATTGGTCGTGTACTCCGACATCTTCGACTTCAGAAGATAACCGCGACGAAGGCGCGGGTGGCAAATTGGTGAAGCCGTCTATAGAAGCCGTCAAAACAGTGTAGTGGAAGCCGCTAGCTGTACCTGGTTATTTGTTGCTTATCAACACCTCGACGAAGGTTCGGACGCATCTTACTCATATGCTAGCCTCCAGCTAAGACATCTGATAGGCACAGTCTGCCACCAAAGTGGACTATATAGTGCAACCTTACCCAAAGTAGCTGTATACCGGATACATTCTTCTGCGGCTCTCCGCCAGTTCCGAAATACTTCCCCAGGTGCACTGGAATCGCGGATGAGGAGCTTTTGCGCATTTCTTCCGTAGCAGATTCCGCCCTATTCAAAGAATATAAGATGGCCAGGAACCGTGCTGGAAACGGTTCTATTCTTTCCCTTCAATAGTCTATCATTTTCCCCTTGTGTTATTTCCCCTTGTGTTCTGTTCCTTTCGTTCTCCCCGTTGTATATTCCCCGGTCAGGATAATTGTCGTTCAGGGAATATTTACAGCCTGTCAACAGAACACTAAGCCCGAACAGACGCCACGATGACGGGTTGTAAACCCCCCGATGTCGGCGAAGCCTCTCCAGAGCACACCAGTCTCGAAGGGGAAACTCCGGTCGGAACGCCGCCAAGTCCCTCGGAATGCGACGAACAAGATCGATTTGGCGAAGGGCCCGATGGCTGGTCTTACAATCAATGGCTACATGAATATGAAACCAAGAAGATCGCCAGGAACATCAAGAGAAAGCATTTGGCTTTGACCTGGAAGAATCTATCGGTAATTGGCGTGGACAGTCACGCGGTTCTTAGCGACGATGTCCTCTCGAGTATCAACCCGGTGGCCATCTTGAGGAAGGCCCGGGGCCCAAAGGCGGAGACAGTGAGTGTCACAGGATGCAACAAATATAAATACTGACATGGCATGTTTAGACTATCATCCATAATGTGAGCGGCCAGGTTAGACCTGGGGAAATGATGCTTGTCCTTGGTCGCCCAGGATCAGGATGTACATCTTTCTTGAAAGCCGTTGCAAATAAACGCGGCTCCTTTAAGAAAGTCGAGGGCGACGTCTTCTACGGCACTCTGGATGGAAAGGAAGCAGAGAAGTACCGCGGTACCATTTTGTACAACAGCGAAGGTAACTCAAAACTCCCGCTCTATTCTCGAATATGGCCTAACCATGTTTGTAGAGGATATACATTTCCCCAATTTGACCGTTGAGCAAACGGTTGGATTCGCAGTCAGGAATCGTGTTCCTAGATATGTGACAGGAAAGGGGGCTTCCAAAGAACATGTGGGTGAAATGTTAGATGTTCTTCCAGACGCATTGAAAATTGGCCATACTAGAAAAACCCTGGTGGGCAATGAATTCGTTCGTGGTGTCTCCGGAGGAGAACGCAAAAGAGTTTCAATCGCAGAGGTCATGGCAGCAAATGTAAGATCCCATTCATGGCAGTGTTATCTTGCCTCAAGCTAACCAAATGATCGCAGGGGTCGATTACCTGCTGGGATAATGCCACTCGAGGCCTAGACGCAAGTTCCGCGCTTGAGTTTATCCAGGCTCTTCGTGTAACAGCTGATAGAGCAAGATGCACTGCTCTTGTCACTCTTTATCAAGCCGGTAATGGCATCTTTGATTTGTTTGATAAAGTCCTCGTCTTAGACGGTGGGAGACAAATCTATTATGGCCCTGCCAATCGTGCAAAAGGCTATTTCGAAGACCTCGGTTTTATCTGCCCTCCAGGGGCCAATGTGGCTGACTTCTTGACTTCCGTCACCGTCCCACTTGAACGGCAAATTAAACCTGGTTACGAATTGCTTGTTCCAAAAACGACAGAAGCACTCGAGTCTTCCTACAGAGAAAGTGCCATCGCCAAGGAGATGAACCAAGATATAGAACCCGTCTCCAATTTTGCTAAGGCTACCAGCATCATGGTAGCAGCAATTAAGGAGGAACAACCAAAACGCAAAACACCGTTCCAGAGTTCTTATACTGTTCCGCTTGCACACCAAATTCAAGCCTGCGCTATTAGGTATGTAGGGCATTGTTCGGCATTAACCCTGCAGAACTGACTTCCAAACCAGAGAGTTCCAAATCCTCCGTGGGGATACTCCGTCCCTACTTCTGCAGCAAACATCTGCTATCATTCAGGCTCTATTGTCAGGAAGTTTATTTTACAACTTGCCTACTACTAGCGCGGGAGCGTTCGTCCGTGGCGGCGCTATCTTCTATCCTCTTGTGTTTTATAACGTATGTTAACCTCCATATGCCTCTTTTAATATGATTCTAACAGCTTCTTCAGCTGGCTGCAATGAGCGAAGTCGTCGGAACCTACTTTGGCCGACCAATTCTTAACCGACATCGCGACTTCTCCTTGTATCGACCCACAGCCTATGTCATCGCTCGCCTGATCTGCGATATACCGTTCATGATCGCTCAAGTATCAATTTTCTGCCTGATCTTCTACTTCATGGCGGGGTTCCAAATGCACGCTGGGAAGTTCTTCACATTTTGGATTTTGACAGTTGTCTCGGCGCTGACCTTTGTCGCTATGTATCGGATGATCGGGTCCCTCTTCGCGAGCTTCGATAACGCATCAAAAGTCTCTGGTTTCTGGTCAATGGCTTGTATGGTGTACGCAGGATTCATTATTCCGTTCAATGCTATGCCTCCTTGGTTCAAATGGATTTTCTGGTTGAATCCTATTGGTTATGCGCTCGAGGCACTGCAAGCAAATGAATTCGGTGGTTTGAGGCTTGCATGCGTTGGACAGCAACTCATCCCCAATGGACCAGGATATGATCGATCTGGGCATCAGACATGCACCATTGCTGGGGCTACCCCGGATGGGAAAACGATTATCGGAGAAGATTATATGAGGCAAGCATATGGATTCAACCCTGGGGCCTTGTGGCAAGATTTCGCAATCGTCATCGTTTGGGGGGTTGTTTATACAATCATTACAGCAATTGCCCAGGAGCGGATGAACATCACTAACAGCAGCAAATCGTCATTGGTATTCAAGCGCGGAGGTGGAAATGCCCATTCCATTCAACAGACCAAAGATGAAGAGAAAGGAGAGGTTGGAAATTCGTCAAGCTCGACTGCAAACACAGAAGATGGAGACCTCAACCTCGCTAAAAATGAATCCGTATTCACTTGGGACCATCTATCTTATACCGTTTCTGTTCCTGGGGGCCATCGAAAGCTATTGGACGGCATCACTGGTTGGGTTAAGCCTGGAACTCTCGGTGCTCTAATGGGTAGCTCAGGTGCCGGTAAAACGACCCTCCTTGATGTTCTTGCACAACGCAAGGATGTCGGTGTTATCCAAGGCGAAGTTCTTGTTGATGGTCGGCCGCTACCTACCAGCTTTCAACGCTCCGCCGGTTACTGCGAGCAAATGGACGTCCACGAAGGCACTGCTACCGTAAAAGAGGCATTAGTATTTTCTGCACGCCTGAGACAGCCTGCAGACACCCCAGACGATGAAAAACTACATTATGTGGATAGTGTCATTGAGCTACTTGAACTGGGAGACTTTCAAGATGCACTGATCGGTACTCAAGGTACTGGTCTCAGCGTCGAACAACGAAAACGCGTCACTATCGGTGTCGAGTTAGCTGCAAAGCCCACGATTCTCCTCTTTCTCGACGAACCTACCTCTGGCCTCGACGGACAATCTGCTTTTAACGTCGTCCGTTTCCTTCGTAAACTCACAGCGGCTGGCCAAGCTGTCTTGTGTACTATTCATCAACCGTCTGCCCTCTTGTTTGACGCTTTCGATCAGCTACTCCTTCTCGCCAAGGGAGGACAAACTGTGTATTTCGGTGAAACTGGCAAAAGCTCCTCTATACTTCTCGACTACTTCGCTAAAAATGGGGCTCCGTGCGATCCGAATGCCAATCCTGCCGAGCACATTATTGATGTTGTCTCCGGTGCAAGTGGTGGTGGGCGTAACTGGCACGACATCTGGCTTGCATCTCCTGAGTGCGCGGGTGTTAACGAACATATGAAATGGCTGAAACAGGACCTACTGTCGAAAGAATCTAAGCTAAAGCTTGATGATGCTGCTGATTTTGCTACATCCCACTGGGCACAGCTGAAGATTGTCACTCACCGTCAGTGCGTTGCGTTGTGGAGAAATCCGGATTATATCCACAATAAGATTATCCTCCATATCATCTCGGCGCTATTCTCTGGCTTTTCCTTCTGGATGTTAGGCGACAGTTCCAGTGACCTCCAACTTCGTCTTCTAGCTGTTTTCAACATTCTTTTCGTCGCCGTCGGTGTTATCGCCCAGCTTCAGCCACTTTTCTTGCATTACCGAGATATCTTTGAGACTCGTGAAAAGAAGTCCAAGATGTACAGTTGGTATGCGTTTGTTACTGCTCAACTAGTAGCCGAGATACCGTATCTTATTATTTGTGGAACGCTATATTTCTGTTGCTGGTACTTCACTGTCGGTTTGCCAGTCAAGGCCAGCACATCTGGACAAGTCTTTTTGCATATGATCCGTAAGAATACATTTATCCCATTGGGATTCGATGAGTCCAAACTAACAAAGCCTAGTATTTGAGTTCCTTTACACTGCAACCGGTCAAGGCATTGCCGCGATCTCCCCAAATAGCTTCTTCGCAGCTCTCATGAATCCTACCATTCTCGGCGCCTTTTTCATCAATTTCTGTGGTGTTCTCGTGCCATACAGTCAACTCACCGTCTTCTGGCGATATTGGTTCTACTATCTCAATCCATACAACTACCTCATCGGTGGCTTCCTCACTCAGATATTATTCGACGTCAAGGTACAGTGCGACGAGAAGGACTTGGTTTATTTCAAGCCACCCGATGGGCAGACCTGTGGACAGTACATGGCAGATTTCTTTAAAGAAGGGTTTGGTTACGTTGCCAACAACTCATCGACTACGGAGTGTGGGTATTGCCCTTACGCAAATGGCGGCGAATATGCAAAGACACTTAATCTGAACGAGCGGTATTACGGATGGAGAGATACCGGAATCATGGCTTTGTTCTGTATCTCGACTTATGGATTCGTCTTCTTAATGATGAAATTCAGGAGCAAGAAGACCAAGAGTGCGAAGATGGAGTAAATATCTCTCGCAGGGCTCGCAGGGGCTTGGTAGTGAGTGGTGCCGTATTATATTGGGGGCGTTAGAAAATTGGGATATATATGGAAACTTAATTTCGTTTCATAGATATGGTTTATAAGATGTTTTTAGAATCGTTTAGAATATACCCAGCTCATAGATTTTCTTAAATAAACATAATATTATTAGAAAACGGCTTGAAGTACTTCGAGTGTTAGCCGCAGAGTTTGAGCCAGACCGATCCCTTAGCTCAAATTGGGAGCATCTGTTAGAATGGTATCATCTCATCATATTTTCTAGACTTTCTTTGGGGTTGGGACGACGTATTTATAAATGCCTAGCATCATAAAGCCTGTAGCTGCCTACGAATGCTGCCTACGAATTGGTAGTAAGATGTCCTCGGGCTAGCGTAAAGGGCATTATGGTAAATGTAATCTGTTTTTCAGGGCAGGAGGGCTAGCCAACTAGGGAATGACGACTGGCATAACCTACTCTTCAAACCTACCATAGGTCATAAATGGTTGTTCCGAAAAGAATACGTATATTTATTGATAAAGGTGCAGGAATACAACACCAGCGGCAGTTTTTGACTTGACGCGACAGGCGGATATAAAACTTTACAGGGGCTCTCTTGCTTATGTGACTCCCTGGTGTATCGACTTCATTGTCTGAAGCAAGCCGCTCGTTCTTACAGGTTCTATGAGTTTGCTGTTGCAAAGAACCATAGGTTATAAAGGAGATGTATACTAGGAGAAGTGGGAGATATATCCCAATGGCTGGGTCGGGGCCTGGTTCGCTATTGCTAGATATTTAGGCTCGTCGGAGGGGTTTGGGGCTAGTATGGCACTGAACTGTTGACCATGCTTGTATGTTTTCCAGCCACTATTTATTAAGTGTCAAGGCGATTGATTTCAAGTTTCAAGGTAAGGGTGGCAAGGATAGAAAAGGGAGAGTACAGGAACGGAAAGCAAAAAGAAAAGTAAACCCAGAAAGTAGCGCACTCGGGGAATACAAATACCACACCATAGATATAACACTTTTCTAGCTTGCATTTCATTCTTACTTTAGTCCCATCCCACGCCAATTTTGGTAAACTAATTCCATGTTTGCATCAAGAGCGAAAAGATAGATATCACAAGCCGATGTCTGCCTTGCCCAAGCACTCTTCCACCCCAATTTGATTCAGTCGCACGCAAAGCAGTAGCAAAGACTCAGAAGGTAGGAACCCAGATCCTTTAGACCGGCCACAGGCAAAATCAAGCGGCCCAGAGTGGAGACGTGGTTTTGAAATGCACAAAGCCGTAATTAGAATCATATCATCTAATTTGCCATGTAGGTGCTAGGGTCAATACCGCCCTCGGGATATTCGCTTTTGAGTGTTAGTGATCAGAAAGCCCTCTGGAGTAGCTAATGGGCCGCAACTTACGATATGGGAGCTTCGAATCGTTTCTCAATCTCTTTCAGAACTTCTTGATCCGCCTCGCTGCTCATGAAGGAGATCGACACACCCTTTGTACCGAAACGGCCAGCACGACCGACACGATGGAGGTACGAGTCTGCATCCGTGGGAAGGTCGTAGTTGATGGCTAAGTTGATTCGCTCAATATCGATACCGCGGCCAAACACGTCAGTGGCGACACAGATACGCTTGTTGAATTCCTTGAATTCCTTGTAACGCTTGATACTATTTTTGTGTTAGAGACCAATGAATTGTGCGGAACTAGCATACATACCGCTCTTCTTGGCTCACACCGGAATGCACGGCGATGGATGGAAAGTTGCACTCGCGCAGCAGTTTGTCCAATTCTGTTGCTCGGAGAGTGCTCTTGACGAAAATAATGACCTGGTTGAATTGGAGCTCGTCGAGTAATTCGTTCAGTTTTCGGTTCTTCTCCTTCTCGTCGAGTTTGATGAAATATTGCGCCAGACCATGGAGAGTAAGCTTCGAGCCTTCATCAACCAGCACCTCGGCAGGATTTTGCATGAATTTCTTGCAGATGGGAATGACCTCCTGGGAAAGTGTGGCGCTGAACATCATGACTTGCTTTTGCTTAGGAGTCGCTCTGAAAATCTCTTGGACGTCACGGCGCATGTCTGTCAATTAATTAGGATTTGAAATTACAACACAGATTCCAGAACATTATCTCACCAATTTGTTCAAGCAATTTGTCACATTCATCAAGAACGAAGATCCTGCAGCTGCCAAGACGCAAGTATTTGTCCCTGATGAGCGCATTCAGTCGACCTGGCGTGGCGACAACGATATGAGGATGCGTCTCCTTGTTCTTGAGAATTTCGGCATCTTTTTGGATTGGAGTTCCTCCGTAAAAGACCTGGGTCTTCACCTCTGGCATGTACTTGCTGAAACGGTTGTATTCGTTCTTGATCTGGTAAGCAAGCTCACGAGTGTGGCACATGACCAGAACGGAGGTTTCGCCGGGAACTGGCTCGATTTGTTGTAGGGTAGTGAGGACAAAGACGGCGGTTTTACCAAGACCAGACTTGGCCTGGCAAAGAATGTCGGTACCGACCATGGCCTGGGGAATGCAATTTTGCTGGACTGTAAAATAATCGAGCCGAAGTTAGATCAATGGTATTTTCCAAGAGCATAACGATGTGCAAGGAATCGCAGCGCCCGTCCATCTTCGCATGCTAATATTTCCGCAAAACCACCCCAAGGAAATCATAGACTCTAAAGACGAGTACGGCTTTCGCCATTAAAAGCATTCATCATTGATCGATGCGCACAGCAAAACATTCTCAATTTGTCGCATACGAGGCGATCCTGGAAGTCTCTCGGGTCCACCATCTGTGTGCATCCTCCGCATCTTGCCCGCAACCGCATCGCGCTCTCGGGGGACTCGCTTTCGCGGAGATCCCCTTTTGTATCACCTGCTTCGGTTTGCGTCCTGCCCATAGAGACATCCCAGGATCGATCGTAACTTGCTGAAGGAAGGACCGGAGTATTCATTCTTGCTTGCGAGATGGACGGACGCGCTGGAAGGACATGGAGCTTAGGGATGAAAGTTATGACTGACCCTCCGAAGGATGTTCGAATCCGCAATCGGTGATGGCACGTAGAAGCTCCGGCTTCAATAGAAAATCGCGGAACCCGGTGGCGTGGATACCAACATAACTGCCTTTCTTCTCGGTGGTGCCTCCGGTAGCCGTCAGATCACCCTTCTTAGCACCGCCATTCTCAGCAGCTGCTGCAGGCGCAGCATCGGTGGTGTTCAACTCCTCATCGGAGTAATCGATGAGATCTTCTTCGGCAGACATCTTGGTTGATGGAAGAAGGTGAGGTTTCGGAAAAGCCTGTTTCGTGTCGAGAAGTTGTGGCGGAGAGGTGAATCTGGCGCCAGAAGGCTGGTCAAGGTCGCAGGATCAAAGAGGCAGTCTGCAGTCAAGCAGAGCGCGTAGATAAGAGAAGGGAGAAAGTAATCAAGACGATGCGGATGGAGGGTTGAGGGTCGAGGGTTGATTGCGGCTGATGAAGAGGATGTTGAGGAGGAAGAGGCGTCGCGCTCAAAGGGCTTTCCGCGACTGCGGCGTATGACTATGCTTAGTCATGCTTCGTACTCGGTAAACAAGCGCCGCCACTTGGAATGCGAAGTTCCGCCGCCATGACAAAGACAACGAGAACGAGGGCATGAGGAAAGTGCTGGTTCTCAATCCAGAGCCCAAAATGCCCATAGGTTGTCGCATCTCGACTTCTTTTCAGTCAACATGGCCAAAGTAAAGTCCATGAACGTCCCCAACAAGTCGTTGCATGCCAGGGTATCGTTTCTATATCAAGCCGCAGCATATTTGGCCACACACGAACTGCCACGGCAGCAACAACAACAGCATTCCAAACCAGACCCGCAAAGCGAACTCTCCTCAGGTACAAAAACGAGCAGTTCAAATACACCATCCGAAATATGTCAAACCTCGTCCCGCCGCCTGGCTTCCGACCTTCGGTCTGTATCGTTGAAGATGCAGATCCGGATATCCCCAAGCATGAAGCACTCTATATGTAGCAACTGCAACACAGTGCTGATAGAGGGGTCAACTTGCTCGGAGAAAGTCGAGAATAAAAGCAAGGGCGGAAGGAAACCCTGGGCGGATGTACTGGTCCGAGGATGCAGTATCTGTGGGATGGAGAAAAGGTTCCCTGTCGGAGCCCAGAGGCAAAAAAGACGCCCGCATCGAGCAGCACTAGATCGTTCACCGCAACAGCCAGAGTCGCGTTAGGCTGTCCTACAATTCAAGAGCAGGGTTCTTAAAGTCTATCTAGCGGGGAAGATACCCCATAGATGGTATACAGTTAAGAGAACTAGAAGGATGCTTTTGTAGACCCTGCGCCGGCCGGCCTAGGTCTATCATCGAGTCGCTCATGCAAATAATTATACCAAGGAAATACCAAGCGACCAAGGAAGCCACCTACCTGTTAATCAGTGTCTTGAAATTTGCCCCGAATTCAGGTAAGAGCCTTCCTCCAACTAACACCCGCTTCTCGAAAACTAATCGATGTCTAAAGTCACGCGTGCCGAGTTACAAGTCCTCCAGGCCCTCCTACTATTATGCCCAATAACCCGTCAAACCTCTCCCCGACCTTCATGCTTCCAATCTGGCTTGGACGATCCTTTTCGTGCTGCCCCGCCACCTTAATTGTTCGACAAAGGCCTTCAGAGTAGAGGGCAGTGCAAAGTTCTAAGCCCAGCGCTCCATGTCCGGGAGGTCGTAGGTTCGCACTCAACTCTTGCCTGAACTCCCATATTTTGCGGACTTCAAATTAAAATTCGCCCGTGTATCTTTGGTCATGTTCGAATGCAAGGCCCGAATGATAAGCTTGCAAGGGTGGCTTGATGCGCGGATCAGGAACACCGCATACTTTGCAGCAAATTGGGGGGGCTCACATCCGCACTTCACCTTCATAATAATAGTTTCGAACTTATTCGCTAGCAGGCTTTTGTGGCCCCTCAGGCATTCTCTACGTACGAAGTCAAGGTCAGGGATGGTTTTGTGTTTGGGGGGCTCTTGACGACTAACCGTTCTCTCTCATCCAAAACCAATGTGATGTACTTTATTTTCAAGATATCCTTTAGTATCAAGCTACGAAATTGCTCTGTCGTTTTTATCGTAACTCGGAGACGTTGTCCGGCGGTAATGCTTGACTACAGCCACGTAGTCATGCGAAAAATATTTGTCTTTAGATATGGCTTCAAAGACTGCTAGCCGTCTAGCGTCGGGTGGTAGTAGCTTGAACGACAAGCCAAAGACCATCATTTGGACTTCTTGAGGTAGTCTTTTAAAAGGGAAGAGGTACTGAGCGTCACCGGGTGCCCGTGGTTCTAGGCTACCTTGGTATGTATGGTTGCCGGACTGGTTTAACGCCATAGCCGTTAGGAAGCGATATTAGTAGTACCGGAGGACCTAATAGGGCCAAATGTGAGAAGTTGAAGTATAACTTCTTAGTAGTACTGGAAGAGATGTGAACGATCGAAGACGATAAAAGGTCGAAATAGATGTGAACGACGACCGAAGAGTACGAAAGGTTAGAGTAGATGTTCTAGGTAATGCTAGAAGACTTAACAAGATCAAATGTGAAAGATCGAAGTAGATGTTCTTAGAAGTACCAAAAAACCTAACGTAGTCATATGTACTAAAGCTAGTTAAACTTTTTAATTCATCCTTGCGATATTAAAATTAACCAAGTAGTAGCAAGCATCCAAACTATTTGTGCCCAGCTGTTTGGCGTGTAAAGCTCTAAGTGTAGATAGAACTATAGCAAGTCCAGCCAGGATCACAATATTCCGTAAGCTTTATTATTCTAGCATAATAACCTGAGGCGAATAACTTCTAACAGTTATTTATGTTTGTTTTTCGTATATCCCAATCGTTATTAATGTAGATTAAGAAAGATTATAATAATGTGGATCTTTTAAGGATTAAAACCAGGGTAGGCGACGTATCTAAATTTGATCTATTAACATTTGCCCTACAATACTCAAATTTATATATAAGATATCGAGTTAGTTTTATTATATTTTGGAAAATGCATTATATTAACTGCATTTTGACCTGGCCTGAACATTGATAGGATGTTTCATGCCCATAGCGACCGCACATCTTGTGGATCACCCATTCTATCCTATTCCTCACATAACAATCAACATCAATGTTATTGATAGTTGATCTAATTCCCTAGTGGGTTTTGATAGACTGGGGACCATATTCCTCCGTTATCTCGAACCCGTAACTTATGAACTCATCAACGGAAACGAGTTTCGCAAAATATTTGTCCCCGAAGTAGCTGAAAGTCTTGGAATTCGACTTTCCCAAACACTTACGCCTCTCTTCTCTGATTCCTCTGACTATTTGTCAGTGTCGGCCTGGGTGGGATTTTCAACATTGTGTGAAGCTATAAACGAGTGGAAAGAGAGACGGGTTCGACTCATGGACATATTTCCTGACGCCCTGATAACCAAAGCAAATTCACGCCTCAACATAGAAGATTACGAAATGGTCTCATATCTTCCTGGTACTAGATTTGACAAAACTACCATGACAGCCGAGATTATAGAGGGTCTCGCTAGATACAGCTAGGAATCGTGATGGATGTCTGGTAAAACTTTGTGTCGAGGACGCTGTTTATGCATATAGTAGAGCAGAGTTATCGAGCAATCTCCTATAGAAGAATGTATGATTCGAAGGACGAATTTTGCATCCAGGGGCGAAAAGAAAAAGTCAACGATCAAGCCACTCGTCAAAGCAGTGGTGATTTTCCCGGAAAATCATTAACATTATTGTGGTGCACTTATACAGCCCCGAATGGCATTATTGGGAGTGGTTTTCTCACCGTCGCAGTGCTCAAATTTAGGGGGCTAGAAGGGCCTCAATTCCAGACATCAAGGGACCGGCTGGCTTTTCGCTATACTTCAACAACAGCGCTACATATTATACTACCCTTTCGGTGTTGCCACCTATGTGGGCAGTCGCGCAAACCACACCTTGCTAATGTTGATACTTCGTTGGATATCAATACTGAATTAACTTCGTTAGGGTCTTATGATATACTCTAATGGCTAAATATTGGTCTCCCCAACAGTCCCTTACGGTTTGCGGCATAGTTTACCATTCTGGGTAGGTACGTAGGGAATCTGGCCCGTGATATACCAGTCTTCAGACCCCACAGCCGTTGGCGCATAAAACAAGCCGTATGGGTCGATCTGTTTCTTTAGAGCATATAGCTTGGGATAGTACGATCCATAGAAGGCTTGTTGGAAATTGGGCTCGTTGATATCTGCCTCTGCCATATACGCGCCGGCGCCCGGCGAGGCCGCCCGCCACTTAGCCATCCAGTCGTTCGTCAGGGTCTCGCTGGCGGCTTGGATCTGCGCAAACGTTGCGTCGTTATCCCACAGGGCCGGTAGGATGAAGTGCGTCAGCGTATTTCGCCATGCCGGGTTGACCGAGTTGTTCTGGTTGGCGTGCGAGTTCGTGGCCGCCTTGATGTTGTAGCCAACCAAGATACCACCAGCCTCGATCGCGTACCGCACGGCAGCGAGCGTAGCGTTGAGCAGCGTGGGGTTGACGAAATTCTCACGAGGGAAGAGCCGGCTAGCGGCGTGGTTGTTGAAGCCGCCGACGACTTCTGGGGGAAAGCTGGCTTTCCACGCTGGGTAGAGGCTTGCGTACTGGGTGTAGACGGGAGTCACTGGAATACCTAGATTGTTGAGATCCCCGAGGAAAGGGGCGACAAGTGCCTGTAGCTGGGGCTTGGTCATGTTGGCTCCCCAGAACGGGTTGAACGTAAAGGTGAAACCGCCAGATGTGTTGGGGACGATGTTGAAATAGCCGTAGGTTCCCGCATCCGTGAACGTGGCGAAATAGGTCATGTACGCCCTTACACCAGCCCAGAAGGTGTCGGCGCTCAGAGTATTGCTCATTGTGAAATCGAAAGTCATTGTAGTGACTGGAATCTTKGGATACGCCATGATGACCAACGATGTCACTACGCCAAAAGTACCTAACACGAAAAGTTAGTAACTTCGCTGTGGAGTAGAGCGGAGTAACTTGCTTCCACCACCACCACGAAGAGCCCAGAATAGGTCGGGATTCGAAGTTGCGCTAGCTGTTACAAATTTGCCATTAGGCAAAACTACTTCCATTGAGAGAACCTAGAATTTGCGGTGTTAGTTTTTGAACCAGGGTTTCCGCAAAAGGATCAACTTGCCTGGTCCGCCGCCATTCCCACGAGACTTGACATTGGAGAATGTCCACCACCGGCAATGTACCCCCCAGCGAGGCCGACAGTCTATGGTGAGGCATCAGCTTCAAACGGGCCAGAAACAGATGGTCAGGGTCAGCGAGTTCTCACGTACCCGGCATTCTCCACCGACAACTGTGACACCATTCTGCTCAGCCGCAAGATATACATCGGCAGTCTCAACACCAGCCCCAAGCTTGAACGCAGGCCCACTATACGACCCGTGGACATAGTTGGGGTAGAACTTAAGGTCATTGAGCTTGTGAGTCCAGAGCGATAGAGCACCGGCACCGATCGACTTGTCTGCAAAGTCGTGACCGGTATTCTTAACAACCAAACGAATATTAAGGTTTCGAGCGAAATTGAGCGCCAACTGGATCTGGGCGACATTTGTAACTTCAATTGAGTAAGATGCATAGCCCCCAAGGGTGCAAGTAGTGCTGCTGCTTCTGAGCGAGGGAGGGAGGCATGTCAGGCCTTGAAATAGGGGCCACTGGGTTGAAGAAGGGTCGTTGACGCTAAAAATTGTCAATCTTCCCCCACCGTTTATCTGGAGTCTTTCTGGGCTTGTGCACTTACTGGAGGTTAGGATCACTCCATTGGCTCGTGATGGATGCACACTTCGCTGCATTATACTCTGGCCAGCCGCTGTAGCACGGAGCGGCCAGGGGGACAACCTGGGTGAGTGCATCACCGGTCAAGAGATTGAGGATTTCCCACACGATAGGCGGGGGCCAATGGGCGTCTCCGGGGAAGACTTTGCATTGGCTGGTCGGTGCTAAGCTCGTTGTCGGAAAGCCAAAGAGTGCAGCATTGGTGAGGTTCATGTTCGTGAGGTTGGCGAGGACAGGCTGTGTCAGCTGGAGACTCTCCCATTGAAACAACTGGGCACCCGCCGCAGTCGATGACGCAGGCACGACAGCAGCTGCAGGCAGGACAGTCCCTGGGGTTGCCGCTAGATTTCCAGCAGTTAGAAGCGTTATGATCTAATCTACCGGCAGGAGTAGGCTCACGCACCAACAGGCCCATGGCCAGAATTAATTTGCTGAGCCAATATCAGGCTAGCCAGGGAGGCGAAGGTCACTGCTCGAATTGCTTGAGCCATGTTGACGAAATACTTGTATGGCTGCTACCAGTCTGCATTCCGCGATGGCGATGTTGATGATGAAGGTGGGGAAACATCCCCCTGGGCTGGAGAGTTGCTATATAAATATAAATGCTATTGGGCGGTTGGGGTGTTGATGAATAGCCAGGCTCCCGGAGAATGAGTCGGAGATATTGTAATAATATGCATGTTCATTCTTCAATATAAATATGCAGTCCCAGAACACGACAACTTTTGGTAACGAATAGCTGGCCCTGCTCCTCAGGGACGGGCCCTTGCACTTGGTAAGCACTACTTCGCATGGAGTGCTTTGTGTGACGCCGGCTAGAGGTGATGCAGCAGAACCCTTGCCGGCTGGTAATTGAAAGGAGGGATTGCTCTGGAGCTGTCCCTTTCTAACCCAAATAATGCCGCAACTTGTACGTAGTAATAAAGGTAACTTAGCAGATTGCATCCAATTCCAAAACTATTGAATGTCCGCATCTAGCCACTAAGTCTAGTATTGGTACGCAGTACTTGCATTAATGCAACAAACATCCTCGACTCGCATGCGGCGTCGCCTCCGCCTGCAGTTGCCGCGATTGTCATAACTTGAAAACTGACAGATGAGGCCTGCTATGTATGGTCCACCATCTAGCAGGCTGTGATAAACGGAGCACTATGATGCGAAGTAGAAAGAGACGTACAAATCAAGAGGATAGAGGGCGACTACTGTAAGGACTCAGGGAGAGAGGGAGACGACGTTGGGTTGGGTTGGGTGGACGGGAGTGAAACGGAGTGGAGTGGACTTACCCCGGATTTTGCCGTCATGTGACTGATAATCATGTGACTGACCACCCACCCTATGATTGGCACGACCCGGCGAGAATGTGTTGTTCTCACCTCGCTCGCCACGCTACATTTTGTATTCCCCGCTCCTATATGATTATTGCTGTTATATCCCTTATTTGTAACTTGCCGTCGTACGGTACGTAACTCGACGCTCCGGAAGCCAATGCACGGCATTGCGGCCAAGCGCAGATCACCTCCGTCTTGCGTCCTGGTATTCGGGTCACGTCAGTGGCTTGGCTGCATGCCAAGGGGGGGCAGTATTAGGCGGGAAGGCGGGAAGGCCCACGTTCAGCTTCATCCTCCCCCGGATTTCACTTCTGTTGTTCTGTTGCGTCGTCAGCCATCGTCAGGTAGGTAGTCATAGAGCACGGGAACATATAATTAAAATAGCCACAGCACATGACTAGGAGAAGCCTGTCTGAAAGAACCCACCAGACTACCATCCCGATTATCTACTAAATTTCTGATAAATTTATCAACGAGTTACGAGTCAATATGTCAGTTGCACTGGCAGGCAAGGAGGCTGGCCCAGTCGGTTTTGGATTGATGGGTATGAGGACGAGCTCCCCTTTAAACTTGGAACCCCAACTCGCATCAGTAAACATAAAATGCCAAATACTCATATTGTCTCACAGGCCTCACCTGGCGCGAGCCACCAACTTCATACGATGACGCCACAAAGGTCATGAAAGCAGCCTTAGACCACGGCGCAAATTTCTGGAATGCCGCCGAATTCTACGGCCCTCCAAACGCCAACTCCCTCCAACTTCTAAACCACTACTTTGCCCAGCATCCTGAGGATAGCAAGAAAGTTGTCCTTAGTATGAAAGGTGGATTCACCCCCACCGGCCCGGATTGCAGCGCCGCCGGCATCAAAAGGAGCGTCGACAACTGCCTTAAGCTTCTTGATGGCAAGGCCTTCATCGACATCTTTGAGCCCGCGCGCATTGATCCTCAAACACCAATTGAGGAGACGATGCAGGCCCTGGCCGAGTACGTGAAGGCCGGGAAGATTGGCGGCATTGGACTTAGCGAGTGTAATGCGGACACTATCCGCCGCGCTCAAGCGGTTCATCCTCTTGCAGCCGTGGAGGTTGAGATGTCATTGTTTTCGACTGACCCCCTTAGCAATGGCGTCGCCAAGACATGCGCTGAGTTAAATATTCCCCTTGTTGCTTACGCGCCGCTCTCGCGGGGCTGGCTGACGGCCCAGATTCGCAAACTAGCTGATATCACGGAGAATGATGACCGCCGGAATTACCCACGTTTCCAGCCGGATGTCTTTGATTTGAATCTAAAGCTGGTAGAGGAAATCGAGAAGTTGGCGCAGAAGAAGGGCTATACTATGCCTCAAGTTGCGATTGCTTGGGTTGCCGCTCAAAGCAAAAAGGGGGGCAATCCCACGATTATCCCAATCCCTGGATGTACTACTGTTGGCCGAGTCCAGGAAAATTTGAAGCGTGTTTCTCTCGATGAGAAGGATATGTCCGAGCTTTCCCAAATGCTGGCCAAGATTACGGTCCATGGAGATCGATACGGGGGCCACCTCACGAAGTATATGGATTTGTGATTTTGTATGGATGTTTCTTGGATAAGCTAGCTTGGACTAACATCACAAAATGAATCCCTAGCAAAGTAATATTTTAAATGTAGTCGAAGCTGTCAAACTATACAATTTACAAGGAATATCTGTAGACTATAGACCCGAAATACTAGGATGAGACTTATTACACATACAAAATCGTATTAAAACGTATTCGAAGTACTGGCGAATTCTTTAAGAAACATAGAGTGAAAGCCCATTATATATATAGAAAAGTCCTAGACTTGTAGTCTTGGCGGATTTGGTATAGAGGTGCGACGAGAAGTAGAGCAAAAATTGATTGAGCAGGCGTGTAAGTTTACATGTTGTATGGGGAGTGAAAGGAAACGGGATCGGGCAGAGATCTACACTAGCTTGTTAAAGGGGGGGAAGACAAGAACATGACAATAGGGGTTTGACCTCGCTTAAGCCCCTTGATGGTTTGTTTAGGAGAAGTCGTAAATGCCATCGTATTAGTCAGGACCATATTTGCACTGATGCATTGTAGAAAAGTCAATTCCAAGATATTGGGAAGATGAAACTTGAGTTTTCAGAGTTAAGAAATTTAAAGAATGTTAGAACCGATTCGGCCATTCGAGTCACGTATATAGGTAGATTGGCCTGATAGCCCTAACTCCCATGTCCAATCATAAAATATCTCCTTCTAGCAAGCACACATCCGTCCGGTACATTAAAACTGAGGAGTACAAAAGGCTTACTGTAATGTGCATGAACGCGGCCACAGCGCCTCGGCGGCCGACTGTCTGTTCAGGTTTTTATGTTTAGGTGGAGTGGGAGGGAATCAAGGTAATGTGCTTGAGACGTAGGATCTATCCAAGACACGGTGGTTAGCAAAATTGCGACAAACTGTACTCATAGGTGAAATTTACTATTAGTCATTATAAACCCAAGGAATATATGCTATTGTCTCCATCGATTTCTGAGCATGTAGGCTGATCTCATGTGGGGCAGCATAATCCTAGCTGTACACTGTTGATTGGCAGCATTAGATCCGTCCCAAGTAAGACCTTACCTATTTCGAAAACATATTCCTTGCCGCAGCTACGATTTAGCCTATTAGCCTCCTTACGGATACCGTGTGTTTCTGCTCATTTATTGATTTGGACGACTTCACGCGATTGGCAAGCTTAGAAATGTTGCCGCTCCAGTTGCAATGTAAAATGAATGGTCTCTTAAATCCCTACTTCGGATCACAGATCATCATGTATGGAGTCAACGCGGCTATCAAAATCAGCTAAACCCACGATATCTAATTTAAATTTGGCAGAGAAAAGGTAGTAGGGTATCACTCGAGCAGAGAGGATGTGGATTGCTTACCTCCCATAGACAGTCTTCTAGTCTTAACATCATGCCTCGCAGTCGTAACTCCACTTAAGATTCGTTTTTCCTTATCCTCGAGAATCTTTTCTGCCGTGTAGCCGTTGACATCCCTAGTGATGCGCCATACTGTCGAGGGAGCATCCTTACCAAAGGGATCATCCATGGTGCCAATGATTTCCAAAAATTTTGGTAGGCCGGCGGCGTAAATATCACCTTTTTTATAGACCGCCAGGCTATCCACCAGTATACCGAGCTTGATGACGTCGAGTAGCTCAAGTATACCATTGGGATTAAGTCGCATGACTTGAGCTCCATCAGTCAGGGAGCTGGGAACGTACACCAAACCATCAGCACCACGCGTAAGGCCATTCGAGAAAAAAAATAGTTTATTTGCCGTGGTGGGGTGGCAGGTGCCCGAAGAAGCGCAATAGGCAACGTTGCCGCCACCAATGAGGAGATCAAATTCTTTGCGCTGGAAATAGTTAGCAAGCTTGTAAATTCCGTTCTGAAGGGCGGAGAACGTACGAGACCAATTATTTCATGCAAGTTTGTTAGCTTAAAAATGCATGAAAAAGGCCCTAGGATAAAATAGGAATCCCACGGATACTAACCTTTGCCCGAGTGGTCGTTGCTTGTCACAAATATCCCATCTCCCATTGCTGCAATACCATTTGGAGAGTATACGGCTGGATCTGCGACCGTCTTGATATGCATCATCTTGTCCTCACCACGCTTTAGCTCAAACACATCCACAGTTGCGTTTGCCCCCTATCTTCTTCGGATCAAGGTACTTTTTGTTCGCATCAACTGGCGGCCGCTGGTTGATTAGCCAAAAGCGAAGAGTCCTCTCGTCCACGATTTCGACGTCGAAGCCCACAAGATCTAGAGTTCCGTCGCCAGTGGCGCCACCGTACCCAACAGGCTTGATGCTGTGCATGCCGAAAAAGCTATCTTCCCCAGGAGAATCAATATTGAGCGCCATGAGCTCTGACCAACAAGGGCGTCGCATAGAAATATTCAGCCTCGACATCCTGGTGTGCAATATTTATTAGCCAGTATGTTTCGCCATGCTTTCCGATTCGTTTAATTGTCGAGTTCTTTGCCTGAGAATACTAGATTCCTTTTTGCCCGTTGCTGCCTCCGTACGGAGCACATAAGTAGAGTAACGTAGTAATTATACAGCAATGACTTTCTGCTTATCCTTGGTTCCATTGAGATCGAGCGATGGATCCAGAGCAAGCGGCATACAGGACGCGGGCATCATCGTCCAGCCAGAGATCCTCACAGCCCTCCAGTCTTACGTGGCGTAGGCGGTGACAATTGTAAGGGAACTCATCGATAGATTGATTGCATAGCACGGCCATTGCCGATGCTCACAAACAGCAAATCTTCAAGCCACCATTATTGGTAGGTGATACCGAACAATACAACCGCCGACCCGGCGTTTCGCAAGAAGGAATTCATCGGAATATGTAGCTCAACAAGACAGCGTTACACAGAGCAATGGGAGAAACAATACTTTGGAGAGCTGTGTAGAAACAGCGGAAACCAGACCTGCTGTTTGTTTGGTCGGTTGGGGCGTCGGGAACTGTCGTCCGGCTTACTTCGTACCACTGCACATATCACTGCGTACGAAGCAGCCGAAATTACCCCATACGGAGTAAGCAGTGCTCAAGAACCCTTACTGGTACGGAGGTACTTTATTTTCCACGCCAACTTCAGAACCTCCTTGCTCCGCTATACTGTTTCACACTACGTTCCTTATTGTTATTGCTCTCGGAAGGGCTCTGTTTTAACCTCTCATTAATCCTGTATCTGTCCCCGTGCTGTGCTGCACGTGTGCCTATGCCGAACACTTCACCTGGAGTACAATCTCCAAATGTCGGTCAAGAGTCAGCTCCGAGATATCAAATATTCAATTGCGACCTTTTCGAATATTAGACGACAAGTAAACACTTTTAACTGGTCCTAGTATCTACGACCGATGACGAGCTATCCATCTAACTCTAGCACCACATCTAAGGACGTCTGCTGATTCAGTTTGGCCCGTTGCAGCTGCAACTACCATTCCCTTGAGCCATTGTGTTGCCTAATATTGCCACAAGAATAGCACAATAGCTATTCCTTAGTGTCAGCATTATCTCCATACTTCGCTGGATTCAAGATCTCATACCCGGCGATGCAGAGAAACAAGTTGTCTGCCGTCACGTCAACCACCAGGATCGTCAACGTCATGAAGATGACCACAAAGCTAGCCACTATGCTTGCCATGATAACCTTGCGCAAGTCGAGCAGGAACATTAACAATATGGGCATGAGCATGGTGATGACAGCGATGATGGCTACGATGAATCTTCCGGTGATCACAAGCCGAGCCGATGTTAGGTGATGGATTTGACCATCCTCGCTTTTTTTGTCCTGATTCTTATCGCGGAAAAGTAGCTAAAACATATATCAGCTTCTAAAAGCTTTGACCAGGAAGGCTTCGGGGCCCAGAATAGAAACGTACGTTGAGCAGACCTCTCGGGATTTTGTGCATGTTTGCATCTATCAGCTCGTCGATCTTACTTGTATGCTTAGTAGCACCACCATCTCGTTTTGCAGCGACAAGGTCGTCTATTACGAACAAGAAGTCCTCTTCACCTTCGTAAATAGGCTGATATGTTTCCAGCCAATTTAGGACGCTTCGATGGTTATGTTCTGGCACCTGAGCGAGTGCTCTAACATCGACATATTTAAGCCAGAAGTCCCCTACTTGTTATTAGTATGTCATAGACTTTATATGAACCAGCTCCTTCTGCTCACAGTACCCAGTCAGCTTAGTCTCTATTTCTTGCATCAACTTGTTTTGCGCTGCGTCCCATCCCGGGCGTCCCTCATAATATTCCCCACTTGACAATCTGTACCTTAGACTATCATCTGCATTATCCGATACATCGAGTTGATGTAATTTCTTTAGCAGCTGGTCTAACACCATCGCCTTGTGTAGAACTACCCGCATCCCTGCATACCCGAATCTGCGAGCCATGCAAAAGCTATCGTTGGAGTCTTGCAGCGCTGCGAGACGAGGTATACCAAGCATATACTCCTCAACTATACAAGCAAACAATATGTTAGCCTCGTTTAATTTTCATAACGGTTGGGTCGTGAGGAATTACTTACGTTTGTCATATTTGACCTTTGCACAATACTCTTCATTGCTAGACGCATCCCGAGTGCCGTCGGCTCTGTTCGAAAAGGGGGGCCATGGCAACTTAGCAAGGAGTTGTTGAATACTGGACAATTTCGCTGCAAGGTCAGCTTTTAACAGGCGTTAGCGGCCATCTTAATGCTATACGTTCTTGTGTTACCAGTCGTGTCTCCATCTCCTTCGCCATTGCTTGAGCTTGGAGTCAATATGGGGTTCGGCTCTTGAGAGCTTGACTCCACTTCAACAGCTGCCCCGCGACGCTGTCTTGGTCCATCTTCGCTGACTTCTATTCCCATGTCCACTACGAATGGTGTTTCTTTTCGGTACGCGCTATCGAGGCTGGGGGTGTAAGCATATCTTCTCAGAATGGGAGCGCTGACCTGCTCGGGAATAGGGGCGCTTGACGGTCTTGGAACTGCCATACTATCTAGTCCTGCGGACAGACACGTAGCTGAAGATAGTTACTGCATCGCGATGCACTTGCACCAGCAGAGCCCCTTTCACCCAGCTCTAAATCTACCGTTGCCATGCTTACTGCATGGCCAGCACCTCCTCCTGTTGGGCAGAAAGTAATATCTTGTCAAGTCTGCCTTAGATGTATTCAGGCGTCAACTACTCGATTGCCTTTCACAATGGTTGCACAAGCGTGGCAGAGAGGCAATGAGGTATTGGCGCGTTACTTGCGCTTATCCTTCGATCCAGTCCCGAGATCTTCTCGCACACCCTTTCAGGCTACCCCCATGGGGCCACACTGCTCTCACCACACGAATCATATGCCTAGAGAATGAATGATGTCTTACCTCTGTTGTTGGTGACAGTACTGTTCCTGCCTGCTAGACTCAGATAGCAACGGTTTCTGCTCGCCCAGTAAGGGGTAATTTTAACTGAGTCTTGTCGAAAGTGTGGTTAGGCGAGAGCCGCGAGACTCGAGGGCGAGAATTAGCGGGCAACTTAGAACGGAATACAGAATTGATCTTTCTTTGACGTTTTAGTGATATTTTACTAGACAGTGAAAATTGTGAATGTTCAACGACGGTGGTCGCGAGTCGCTAGGTAAGTACTTTGTATATGGAAATTGGTTGGTAGATGAAAGCGGGGTAGTTGGGATCTCTTTGGGCATACCCAACCTTGCGAAAGCCGAGTAGCATCTATTTATATAACCTTTATTATAACCTGACTAGATTCTACCACTTCTCAGAAAAATAAACTGCATAAGTGGTATTTTATCGGCCACAGTAGTCAGTCTAAGGTACGAAGTTAGCGCCAGAAGCTAAAATTATAAAATTGCTGGGGATCCCTTGAAGATATCCCATTTTGGATCAATCGGGCCTAAGTACTAGATGGCTATTATGTAGCCAATGGCAGAACTCTTAAAATTAATGAGACAATAATACATTTAACCCTAAGCCTTTGACTTTATAAATATATCGTTTCTTTACCTTGACTATGTTGTCATTAGCTCGTGCTATTGATGCCTTCACCGAGAGTTAGAAATATACACCATCACTCCTGTCCTCAGTCACTATAGGTTACAACAATATTTGCTTTCCCATGACTACGACCGAGGCCGTTCCCATGTAGGTCTAATGGTCTGTTTTAGGCAATGCATATGCATCTTAACTTTTTAAGCCTTTCTCACTTTACTTTCAATCTCCTCACTACAAGACTTCTAGTTGTCGCAATATTAACCTCCATAAAACCCGGTATACCTTCCTCTGGGGTAACTTTTAACAATAGATATAAAGGTGTTACCGTATTGCTGCGACGCCAATAACGAGACCTAATTTCACGTAAAGAAATTGAATGTAAACAAGTTCTATGAATTGCATCTCCATAGGTATCGAGAAATTCCGTCAAGAAAGCAGCACGGATTATATGATTGGGAGAAGTTTTCAACTTGAGCATCTGTCATGTAAGTATATTGCGTATCTAGGCAAGTAGCAAACCCTATGCGTGAGAATACTAGGTCTGTATGCCCCCTAGCTGAGACATGGTTGATCTAACATAAGATTCCACTGTGGTGCGTGATTGGGACTCGTCTTTCAACATAGCTGACATTATTAGAGACGAGAAGCACGGTGCATCCATCCACTAGGTATTTCCCTACGATGAACTGTTTATATATCATCTCACTTTTGGCCAATTGGCAAGTACGAATATTACCTAGGAGAAGACTTTTTGCTTTTTGCTTTTTGCTTGATCTCTAAGTACCTATCCCAATTGAAAACGGAAACCACTTTCATTGCCACGAAATGTATCAGTTATATCATTCTAGTGTATCTATCATCTAAATTTTTGTTCCTACTCCAGATTGATAAATGAGACGAGTCGTAGCAGCCGTGATACCATAATGCTACCGAGCTTTTTCCAGAAAATCCACCACCTTAGGAGAACCATTTGCAGTATTAGTGCGGTGGAAACGACATACATTGTAGCCACGGGGCCGAACGCCGAAATGTTGTCAGCTACCAGGGGCCAAAACTTCAATGATGTAAGAAGATGGACTTGATGATTCAACTCCATTTAAAAGTTGAATCTAATTATTGTGTTCGTTGAGCAAGTTTCGACGGCTTTGATGGCAGGGGTCGCTTTTTGTCGCTACGTTAGCGCATTGCTCAACGGATAGTAGGGAGGTGGATACATACTGGCACAACGGGCCGCGATGGAGGGTCGATGAACCCATGAGAAACTGGAATTTGAAGCTGTTTCCCCTCGGATTTGTAAATCTGACCCATGGAGCTGTCGTCTACGCTGGGAGGTAGAGGGGAATTCGAAGGAGATTCTGCAGGCGGAGCGGACGGCATCGTCATCTCTTCAACTACAATAGGGATATCTCGTAGATAGATTGGTCACTGGCGGATTTGGAGGCCTCGCTATGTGCGTTATGGTCAGCAGAGAATAAGGGTGGAGGTTTCGGGGTCTTACCTGTGAAGACGAGCACTGAGTCTACCGTGTCGTCGGGCGAGAATCTCTATATTACGCGAGTTGAGAGGGGCTGGGTAACCGGAATATCTTCAGCGATACACTTTTTGTCTAGAAGACCCACAGAAGGCGATATCGATGGGATTTTGGACTCTCGTACCCTTTGGTTTGCTGATGTCAGTGATGTGTGTGAGCCAGGACTGGTGTCCGCGAGACAAACTCGAGGAAGACTTGGGGAGAACACGTCCTATTTACAACTCTGAAGGCTCCAATAAAAAAGAAATTCAGTCCTAAAGAGGGCAAACAAAAGCTAACCGTGATGGGACCCGATTACAAGGGGTACAAGCATTGGTTACCCCCAGGACGATGTGAGGCGGCATTTGATAGGCCAGGATCGTCGCGTTGTTGACGTCTGGAGTTGTTTGGCAACCAAAGCACCAGCCTTCCAGCGTATCTTGAGTCTTGACAGCAGCGGTGCAGCGGAGCGGTGTATGGGCGGGGTGGGATGGACAACACCATACCCTAGCGGCGACGTCCCGTAATCTTTCGGCCAGTTTGGAGGCCGACCTGGAGCAGGTCTGCCTTCGAATGCCTTCCGGACGGTTGCAGTCATGGACCGTGAGCCGCCATCCACATGAGGCTGAAAACACGAATCTTGGCTACGGATCCGTTTATCTAGCGCTCCCAGCTCTGGGCTCGGACTCTCCAATTATGAATGGTCTTAAATCAGACGCTGTAGCAGGATTCAGGACCTAGTCGCGACTCGCCCGAGGCATGCGAGAGATGCACTATAGAGAGCGCAACGCGTACCAGGTAGATGAGTAGTGACCGCGATTCCATAATCATATGGCAACCAAGCAACAGGAGTTTAAAGGGCAAAATTCAGTGGACAGGAGTTGGTGGCTGGATGTGCCGTTGCAGATGGCGCTGGCCGGGGACAGAGAATGCCACTCCAGGAGTCCAGGACTGCTTCCACTCTCCCCTAGAGAGAGTCGGAGGCTTCATCCCAGACAAGCATGCTATTTACATTTCTCTACCGCCCACAGCAAACCTGATTTATGTGTGGAATAGAGTCCTTGTTTTGGGGATTGCTCACAGCACCCTTGGCGGGGGTCCAACAGCCTTGTCGGACAAGAGAACATGATCGCCGGCGCCCCGGCTGAGATTGTATATCCTTGGTCACGGTCTACTCACTTGGAGACAGTACCCAGGTCCAGTCTGCGCATAACATACGATGATATGAGATACTGGGAGTTCCTGCTAAGAATCTAGCAGGCAGCTGTCTAGACATGTTCTGAGAGGAAATAGGGGTATGTGTGTCGGGCGGTTGGTACGGTCAAAGAGGACCACCAGGACAAAGACCAAGGGATGCTTCACATCATGAAAAATACCATATACTATATACACCGTCTTTCCACACACTGCAATCTCCAATCTTCCATTTCAAAAATTTCCAAGGTCATCGTATCTCACGGTAGCATGCTGATAACCAAGAAAAGAAGCTTCATTATCATTATGCCTTGCATAACATAATTAGCTTTTGTCTTTTAAATAGATTTCATAACTCAATGATTGGTACGTACAGCCACTCCGGTAGTTGGCCCATGCTACTAAGCGGCAGTTGCTGTCGCGTCTACGAACCATATTCACTGAATTCCAACATCATCAAAGATCCATGATCAAAACGACATCGCGAACAAACACAAAACATCAACATCGCAACGAGGCTATATCACGACAGGTACTTGTCTGGTACTTTGGACCCTCTGCTAAACTTGCTTCGGGATTGAGCGAGTCGAACCATAGAGGACCGCCAGGGTCTTTTTGGGGCGACGTCTTCGGATCTGATCGCAAAATCTTCGAAGCCATTTGGGACTGCCCCCTAGTCATGTCAATGGATAAATATCATAGACTTGTTTTCTCCGACAACCGGTGGACTAGACATGGGGGTTTCACCTGCTACTATCCTATATATATCCCGCCGGAAGCTCTTCCAGACGGGCCGACCATGACGGAACGGGGTGGGAAAAATCATTCTATAGGCAAATATTGTTATAGGGACAACGTACATTGTACAGTACCAGCCGATGATTGGGAAATGCAACTACAAGGGCTGAAATATTCTGTAATGATCCGCCATGGTACGAAAAGACAAGTTTACAACTTACTATACGGACGGAGCGGTGTCATGTAATTGGTTGTTAGAGCCATTCGCGTAGCCATCCCTAGGTTCTTGAAACTGCTTTAGAGGTATTGTTGTCACCTTTCTTTCGTAAGGTTGAGTCATCTGCGGGAAGCTATTCAGGAAAATATACCGTATGCGAGCTAGTGTTGCGTATCAAATCCGTCGTTGAAGGTGGGGAACCTTTTTCACACCACCAAGGAATTAATTCCTCGGCTCGAGTGAGGGTCTTGAACGCGAGGAAAAGGGGCCAGATCCCCATATTCAACCAACACCGTAAAGAGTATCTTTAGTTCTAGCTGCCCAACTATAGGCCAGACCAACTCCAAGTACAGGTTTTGCTCTAGGTGCGAAGTCCTCCGCCCCTACCAAATGTTTTACAATCTATTAAACTTGAAGGGCCAAGGCGGAAAACCATCCTCAAGAAATCGTGTCGATTGGCGGGCAGTAAATACTTTCTTTCCAGTACTTTGGGTTATCACTAGTTCCTCTCCAATCCCGTCCTTAGCCATTCATCCTGGTGCTCGTTGCTGGCGATGCTAGGTAGTATGAGGTCTACAGCAAGTCATATCGTTCGGCCGAAGCTTTGGCTATTCCTGGTGTTCGTTTTGTTCTTTCTCACACATCGGCCGTATCTTTTGGGCACTTGAATGCATTCGGTATGCAAAGTAAAAATATTTCGCAGATCATATGCGAGGATGTCTTTTAAGAGCTTGGACAGCAATGATCGAGCTTTAAGCAAGGTATTTCAAGGCCTTCATGGGTTATGCCTTGAATACGCAACTGGAATCTTGCCGTCGAATAAACATCCGCCAGTCCGGGTGTCCCCCCTCGTGCCCTTATGAGATCTCAAAATCGAGCATCGTTGTGCGATCCTGAATCTAACACCTGCGGAAACCTTCAGTCATATTGGGACTCCTCGTAGTCTTAATCCCCGATTGCAAGCACCACCCGTCGGAGAGTCGGAGAGTTGGTGCCGTGAAGAGTTTGCCCCTTGTTGCTGGCTACGTAACTGAATAACAAATGGACGTTAAGGTATATCTGCAAGCCATAGTGCGGCCCGCTCCCCTACCATTCACTAGGTGCTCGAAGAGCGGAGATAGCTATGGGTGGCCCAGCTAACTCGTTGTCATGTCCGGTGGGGCGTTCCGGATACGTTAACTCCATTTGCAAGGCTTCGCCTCCAGCAATGTTTTCTACCACTTGAACTTCGATAGATGGGAGTAGTGAGCTGCTCCGGCTGCTGCAAGCACCCAATCCAATTATTTTGCTTATCTACCAATAACAACTCTGACGGTCGAGCTTCGTTTTAGGTGTCCTAAGTCCACGGAGTAGCATTGCTAGTGGTCAGCTTTCAAGTGGTCAGCATAAAGCGTTCTGTTTGTATGTATTCCGCCAAAAACATAAACTTACGATAGTAGCACAACTATAAATACACTGGCGGATCTAATCTGATGGCTCGAGGCGAAATCTCACAACCCCCATCTTCAATAATGCCGGGAAATGACGACTCAATAATTCCCCAAATGACACGTTGGCGACGGGCAGAGCGAAGGTTGAGTGTAAAGAAAAGCCGGCTTTGATATGCCTTGCCCTGGCCCGAACACCTTTTTCTCACAGAGCCCGAAATGTTGCATTATGGCTGATAGGTCCCCAATATTCACAACGGGTAGCAAGGCAGCATGCTGCCATTCGGTAGAAGATAGATTATCGCGGTATGCCGGCCGTATTGTGCGTTGAAGCCCGGCTTCTTGTTGAAGAGACGGATGGGCCCCCTATTTTTCGCTGCCCTCTTGTGCTCTCTTGCCCCTTCTAGGGCGCAGTTCTTTCGAATAAGGTAAAGGAATGGGTGTAGTCCTTTGGTAAAGACAGTCCATAATGGAAAGGATGTGTACGGCGTATTGTGCGAGGGGCCGTTCTTGAAGTTCGATGGGTGAAGAAAGACATTCGGGGAGGATCGCCAAAAGGAGTGCTGGAGGCCTAGGTATTGCACAGCCTAGACCGCTGCCACAGTTTTTCTACTGGTACCTCATCATCAAGAGGTATATTCTTTCGTTCCCTGGTCTATTATTGATGGCGAAGTTGTGCAGCCTCGCCTGGTTAAAGTGAGCCCCTTTTCCCATTAGTATTTCCCCTAAAACATAACAAAGACAACAGTTAATTTACTCCCCCAATATAAAACATGGTTGATATTATGTTTTCGAGCAAATGCTTGATGCTGTAAACAAAGCGCTCTCGACCCTGGGCAAGTGTTGTCGGGTCGGCCTGAGGGGCTGGTTTCAAGGGTGGGTTGCATTATGATAGTAGAGAGACCTGGCAACCTCGAAGGAATCGCATGTTGGAGTATCGATACTGAGTTTAGAATCTAAGTAGAGGATAAGCTTCCATATACACGACGAGACTGGATTCGAACGATGTGCAAAACCTGCCAGGTGAGTGCCAAGTTGGCTAGAAGCGGACGTGTGATAGTTCTGCAACACCTGGTTGGATGATTACTTACTAAGGATTACCTAGTTGCGAACCTTTAATAGGCATTGTAAATCTCCAGTAAGGACTGCAGCGGTTGCTGCAGTCGAGTACTCGTCTTGCGACTGAATTCTCCTTTCGTGGCCCAGGTCTATCATAGACGTGTTGGGAATGTTGCGCCCAATACTTTGGAGGACGGAAACAGCGTTGCAGAGTACCTACCTTAGGTAGCAAAAGGTAAAGGCTTCAGACTCTTCTTGGTCTTCTCAAGGGAGCCGCCGTGGCCATTGTCATCTGGAAAGAGTATTACTTTTTTGGGTTTGACATCTCGACTCTAGCAGTGGCCTACTGTAGCGAACCCATCAGGCGCTAAACATTTGTTTGTCCAACACCACATCAACGATTTGCCCTCTATACCATTGAGAATCTCCCTACCTAGGTAACCATAAACACACCTAGGTAGGTAGGCAATGAAGGCCAGCTGAAATGTGCGGATGGCTTCAACCATTAATATGTGTAGAGTTCGATCCCCCGCATCCTCCCCGAAGACGGGCATTTCACCAACATAACAGTTACTCGTACGTTATAGTAACTTCGGCGGTTGTATCACTTACAAAGACTGCGTGGGGGGGTGAGGTGATACCATACGAGTAAGGGGAACACGAACACGCTTCCTCCTTCCCCCTTCAGCCGTCCTGTCCTATCTCATCTCATCTCATGCGTGATGTTCCGGGACGCGGGATGTGTACATGTACCAAGCAAGGCACGGATAAAGAGGGCACCACAGCGCACCCGCCTACTCGAAGTCCGGAGCACACTCCACGAAATATTTAAATGATGTTCATCCCTTCCTTCCACATAAACCGAGCCAGATGCCAGAAGAACTCCGACGTGGCAATACTCTCATTTACAGCGTTTATTTCGGAATCCCTACCAGCCCCTATCTCATCAGCAACGACCCAGCTCAGAACACTGAGGCGTGTCTAGTGCGTGGCGTTGCCTCGATAATTTTCTGTTCGGTTTTGAAAGATGTATGTTTTCAGGAAGCGAGGCCTTGATGGTTTCATCTCAGCATCACTTGGACTGGTATTAGAAGGAAAATATGATCTGAAGATAGCCCATAAGCTTAGACAAGTGTCTAGCTACACTGCCATGCCGATGCATTGACAGCATTACTGTCGTCCCCAAGTGGTTCGATGGCCGGCCAAGTTGCATGGGTCTGCCCGACATGCATCTTCGAAGTATCTGTTGAACCAGTGACATCTGGAAGGTAACCGCGACAGCGGCGGTGCCAACACATTATATTTTGGTCTCTTCATCCGTCATGTCATGTGCTTTTATCAACGTCAGATGCGGGTTTCGGTTCCTCTTGCTATGCGCCATTCCAGAGTCCCCGTCAAGGTGCTGGAAACCTTGACGATAGGTTCAGTGCGGTGTACGAAGTGCACGCACTGTGTCCCCGGCTGTATTTGGCTGAATGGGTGGTAAATCCACGTTCTTTGGCGTGTGCGGTGCCCCTGAAAGCTCCAGAAACGTCTTCACTTGAAGACCTACTTTTGATTTGAAAATGTTTGGGCTTCATCAATGCATATTCATTTTTAAATAACAAAGGGTGATGGATAAGAACCCATAGCCAGGGTATCAGGATGCGAAGCGAGATAGACGCACAATATGAAATTGAAGACGAAATATTTGGCCAAACAAGAGGGCGATACTGGAAGAATGAAGATGGCAATTCCACTGGGGCCGCTCTGTTTCCATTCTTTCTCTGAGCGCTGGCAGACATCACTGTTCAACCCTTCACTTGCTGCTTGTTTAGTCCCCAGTAGGCCCAAAGCAACCGGGGCAACTACTTCCCACTCCGGTTGCCGAGAAATTGGATGTTTAGACCAGGGTTGAAGGGGCGGCCCGAGCCCAAGTTAGAGGACACTGCCTGGGGTTCCGGTTTCCTCGTCTTCTAGCTACACCTTGGTGATGATTTCAGGGCGAACATTGCATCGAGATCGGCGACGCCCATCAGATCTCATTGTGTTATTGGGCTGAATCCCATCCGAGGGGTTCAAGCAGGGGCGCTTCACTTCTGACCCCAAGGCTTAGCGTCTTCGTTCGAGCGTCGACTGCGTCGAATACCCTCGACCATGCGTCTATCATATCCCCTCCAGCCGCTCGACAGCCTTTCCCTCCGCCATGTACGACCCGACTACATCCATTAATATGGCGGAGCGACTATAGTATCCAGGCGGTGTTGCTCCCTCGAGAGGAAAGCGGATGAGAGACTTTGGTCCGCCGGTTCTGCAGAGCCATTCCAACGCGTCTGCCTCATGGAATCCCATTGGTTTAAGCAGCAGGTTGTGGCGAACGCTCTCGCACACTTTCTCTCAGGGGCTACGCCCTGGAACCATCGCACTATGGGATATTTGGGGGACACTTGTCGAAAATTACCTTAACGTCCCAAGGCTCTACTTGGAAACTTATTTCCAACGCCTCCCTGGCTATTACCGACCCTCAACATTGTTTCTCTGACTCGTGCTAGAGAAGGCTCTTGTTTTTCAGCACACGAACTTTCCGTCAACAAGTCACCTTCAAAAAGGTCGGTTTTTTGACGAGTCCCTCGAAATACTCGAATCTGCTGACATGCACCTCCCTAGGATGGTTCAACAGCCTTTTTACCCAAAACAAACTTCGTTCGGAGCAGTGACAACCTCAAATATGGAGCCCATCGCCTACTCATATGACCAGAGCGAATTAGATGGCGGAAAATGGGGGTATCAGGGCGAGAATCAAGTTGATGATGGAGTCGTGGGACCAAACCCATATCCCGAGCCTGTAAGTGTTGTAGTTTACCGAGCCTATATGGTCCGGTTCGTTAATGGAAATATCAGGAACCCTCCCCTGGAGGCTCATAAGCCAATGAAATGCCTTTTAATTACCGCAGTTTGACAACAGCTAGGAACGGCATAGAAAGCTGACTGAGTGCGGAAACGGGGACTGAGCGGTTGGCGGATAGGTATTCTAGTATGAGGGCGTTATAAACCTAAAAGGTAGCGGCTAGAAGCCATCGTACGCGGGGAAAATATATATGTTTCTTTAATATAATAACGACCAAATACTCGTGGTTTCTCTCTCTACAAAATGTCCGATCCCCTTTACGTGCCCGAATTATTATAGAACTACTAGTGGCCTCGTGATAATGGGATGTAGTCGTTGCACCACGGCCAATGAGCCGAGATGTACTTGTACATACAGAGGTACATTGACATGTCTGCCCGCCTATAAGTACTTGGTTCTTTCCCACTCGTTCACTCGCCCATTTCCACCTAAACTGTCACTTTGTGCCCTCATAGAAAATCCCACAACTCCAGCAATTCCGACCCCAATCCTTCTAAACTTCCCGAGCAAAATTGGGCCAACAGACCATAATAACAGAGATAAGGAGACCTGCAGAAAAGCCAAGCCAGTTTCAGTACAACGTAAGTTTAATATGTCCTACGCTCTGATTCGCTTGGGGAGACCAAGCTGGCGGGTGGGATTCTTACACACCCTCCTGTATCATCAAGCGTCAGGCGACGAGTGCCTCGATACCTAGGCCGAGATAAAGGTGCCCAAGGTGGAAAGGGGGGGGTGGGTGTTGAAGGACGAGGAAGGTCGAAAATGTCTGAATGAGACTCCTATTTCTTACCATGGTCGATGATAATGGCGGCGCCAAATACAATCTCCCATATCGAGAGACAAGGCTGCCCCTTAGTACCAGTGTTAGTACAGCATGTTTACGATGTCGAAGTTAACAAATCGCAGTCAGCCTTGTCAGACGACGATCTTGAAATGCAGTCTATGAGGAACCGGAATCATACGACACCAAAATCCGCTGTGGATGGAGGTGGGAGAGAGGAGAGCTTGCCGCAGTTAAGCCCACCCCGGGAGAGTAATCCTAATACTAACGGTTGGTACTCAAATGCAGAATGCGCCGACGCTGGACGTGCGATAGTGATGCTAACGCTTAGCAGAAAACAACGGCTCCATCTCGTCGAGCAAACTTTTCTGGCGACGGCTCCTCAATTCCAGATACTTATTTGGGCCAACTGCTGAGGAGACCCGGCGCTTGAACCACTTGTTCGGGTATGATAGGTTGGTATATAAGCCAGGTATGTCGACACGTTGGGCGGAGCCTTTCCGAGTAATGCTAACAAGAATCAAAATAGTGGAGTGCTTCCCCAAAGGCTACCCGCAATTTGCAGCCTTCATGGGTTCGGACGATAGCTTTGCGAATTACCGACAATTCAGCCGCTTGTCAGCTCGAATCCTCCTACATCTTCAAAACGAATTGACGGAGCTGGAGAAAGAGCTCGATGCACTTGACATGAAGGATGCCGCTGATCCTATTATGAGAAATCGGTTGTACGGATTGGACGATTTTCCAGGATGTGACAGTGCTCAGAAAGATTTGATGTCCGCAATAAAGAAGAAATATATTGAATTCAGTAATATACCTTGTCTCAAGATCGGATATATATAGGAGCTAATGTGCGGATAGCTGAAGTGTTTTCAAAAGCTGCTGAACTTCACAGCTTGGGGCGGTCCACACCACGAGATCACCGCTCCGTTCTCCACTGGGTTATGAGCAGGACACCCTTTGCAGCTGGAAAATATGACTTTGTTTTCCACGCCGACGACTTCGTCTCGCTGTCTCGGCAGTCCCAAAATGGGCGAAAATTCGACAATCTCATCGAATCTTGTCTGGGTGAGATGCCGTGGCCAAGTATCAAGGTATGTGTCGCCCTTCGCCTTTGGAAAGCATACTTCGTTCAGAAAGAAAAGGGCAAATGCTAACTTCATAGCAGTACTTACTGCAGACACCGAAGGAGCGTAGCAAAACCCAGGATCCATTTGTCACCCACTATTCACCCTCGCGGCTCACTTGGCTTGTCAAATCCATCACAGTCTCTCTAGCCGTCGGGATCCTTTTCGTTCCGGTGTACTTGTTATTCCTTGTTCCAATGAGCCGTGCCATGATGGCGGGGATTTCTTCAATCTTCGTGTTTGCATTCGCGGTGCTCCTGTCGGTGATAACCGACGCCAAAATGCAAGAGGTATTCGCTGGATCAGCCGCGTGAGTAAATACTCGACGCTCCTCGCAGCTTCGAAGCTAACTTGCAAAAGATATGCAGCAGTGCTTATTACATTTCTCGGCAACATCGACAATCTAGCGGGCAGCCGCCCGGCATGATATGGGGTCTGCGAGTGGTTGGTCTGTGACATGTTGCTTTCCTTAATTAAAAAGAGTGTTTTCTCCGCGATTTCCGAGCAATATTTCCATTCATTTCGGGTCCGAACCCATTGCTTATCCTTGCCTGAAGAATTTCGCCGTCGTAGATGATGGTGCATCGATATTTCTTTATGCCGTTCGTCGTATCGCAATGATTTTGAAAAGGGGAGGCAGAGGCCTGAGTGGGCGAGCTCGGAGCGAGGGTCTGGGGCTAACGTCACGTGGATCAACTAACCGTTTTAGGATGTTTTGTGTGTTTTACTTAAGGGGGACCAGGAGATTTTATTAATAAATCCTGTTGGGAGCCAGATATGTGATGCGTTGATAATTCTTTTCTACTGCTATAAAAGCGTCCAGAACTAAGCTTCCTCCCTTCGTACAAACTTCCCCAGCACTAGGTATCTCGCAAATACTTGTTAATGACTTGTTTATCAAATAACTTCACCAGCTCTCCATTGGTCTTCTCTAGTCTGTGGCTTCGTCAAGCTGTTGCCAATATTGAAGATATGGTGGTGAAGGGGAAGCACTTGTACGTACGAAGTTTGGGTTAACACGATACAACCATACGAAGTAGACCCTTCTACAGTACTGGTGCCACACTGAAGCGGCCAGTGAACCGGGATCGGAGACGGTGAGCTGACTCAGCCGTTTCCACAGCGACGAAATGGATTTGAGTTTCGTTGGCTTCCGCCTCGCGCAATGGCTATAGGTACATCACTAATACTACGACATCACTGATACTGCCTACCTCCACCACATAAGGTACTGTACTGTACTCACAGTTCTTCGTACCTTATCTTTTGATAGCCAAGTGCGTAGTACCTGGTACATTCATATATGGCAAATCCTCAGGTGCAACTGGCCGGCTGGCTCAAGTTCGGCTCAATATCTCCTCCAGTTCAATCTCACGCACCTCCGCTTGAGCACTGTCTGAATACCTACCTAGGTAGGTAGGTAGGTACCTTACCTACAGACTGCTCCGATTCCTTAACTTCTATTCCGCCGCTCTCCACCATAACAACTCATTCCTGCCCCATCGCTCCGGGCTTGAAGTCATGGCAACGGCCATGTCCTCCGACCCACCTGACGATCGTGCCTCGCGCCTCTCTTATCACCGCGTCACATACTCAGCGGCACCTAAGCAAAGCCTAGGAAGCACCAAATTGCCACCGAAGCAACAAGGGGGCAGCAAGCTTGTAAAAGTGAGGTTAGTATTTTAGGTCGTACTACGAACGGTAACAGATAATATTTGCTTTATTCTTACCTAAAGTAGGTACTGTGTACTCAAGTACGTAGTACCCGGCTGTCAAGCACGTAGCTCTGGAGTCTGGAGTTTGGAGCCTGGGACGTCCGATGGCCAGCCAACCTTGCTGGTCGGGACGTGGGGTACCTGGCACCTGCAGGCGGGTACAGTACAAGGGAGGTTCCGCGGTGTGTGCAGATCGAGGACGCGGTAAGTATTATTGGTAATCGCGGCAATCGATTTTATGTAATTATTTGGAGACTGGAGCGTGGGGATTGGAGAGTTGGCGGGTGCGGAGTGGGGAGTGGGAGCGATTGGCTTGACGGGAAGGGAAGGGAAGGGAGGGTTCCGGCCGGGGCACGGCGGGAGTCCGTGCAAGGTGACGGGCATTGGCACGCTAGGCCGCAACCGGCAAAAGCCACCCTAGCCCGAATAGGCAGTGGTGCGTTTACTCGTCCCGCCACGAGTAATAGAGTGTCTCAATAATCAGCTTGACAGAAACAGGTACTATTGATATGTACTATAGCTACTAAGGATAGGCTACAGATACGAAGTATAGCTCCTGGATATAAGTACTAAGTACGTACTTGTTCCACTCTCTCCTGCGCAACTTTGCGTGCGGCTTTTTGCGCAGAAAGTCGACTCGAGGTGCAAAGTAGGGTGCGTTAATGCTATTATTATTTAGGTGCTAGCACCCCACCAGCTATTCTTGCGCAGGACTAGCATCATTGGTTAGGTGTGTATGAGGTCCGACACGAAGAAGATCACCAGGAATTATAAAATTACATCCTCGAATGGGCAATTCAGGAGATTGAGACGAGGACTTCAGCATAAACGACACCATCAATCACCATGGTCCTGACGAATCGCTGAGGACCCTTCATATTATAAGGCATTTGACACAGAACGAGCGAGTTCCGGGGATTCCGTTAGAGAAAGCAGATAGAGCGTAGAGGTTACATTCACGAACAACACGCCAGAGTGCAAGAGGACACTTACCAGGCTGCATGGAATAGGTTTGGCGTATAATTCGTACTAATATGTCTATCGATATTATTATATTTTCGATAGAGCAAATGATGATGCCGGTATCGTTGACTTAGAGTGCACAAAAGAATCTCCGTGTGATCATACGACGGACGAGGTGGTCCAACCGTCGAGGTCAAACAGATTCAGCAGCAGTAATCAAGCGACCTTGATAAGTAAGTTTAGTAGGGAGTAGATGACATGTAAAAGCTCACTATCCTACTTGATCTAAACAGCAGCGTGCTTTGCTTTATATACAAAAGTTATGAGTCAGATAGGTAATATGTTGCGGTTTGGCGGCCTTGATGGGTATGATACGGCTATCTACTCGTGCGCGGTCGTGCGCGGCAGAATATATTTTCGGAGCTAGGGTCAACACCATCATCACAACCCACCACGTCTGCCCGCTATCACCACATTATTAAACTTGAAATGCCACCAAAAACCAGCATGGCAGAATCTGCTACTTTGAGCAGGCCCCAAAAACGCAAAGACCCGCCACAGCCTTCCTCCAACAGCCAGAATATCACGAGCAAAGGACGTGGCATGAAGCGCGTCAAAATCCACGATGCGAGGTCAATCTTGGCCCAAAACGCGGACGCAGCTCTCAACAAAGGCGAGTTGGACCTACCATCATTTTTGAAAGCTCGTGAATTTGAGATCAGAGCTCTGGAAGATGGCATGCAAAAGTCCAAGGCTCGGCTTTCCCGGAGAGCGTTCCAACAAGTTCCGCGAGATATGCGAAGACGGACTGCGAGTCATAATGTCAAGAAGGTACCGAACCGGCTACGGAATAGGGCAGCACGAGAGATGGAGGATGATAATACGCCGACAGTCGATCGAAGTAAAAGGAAGCCTGCTACATCGAGGGGAAGACTCCGGGCAGAAACCGCGAAACGATTGGGGATTTTGGCAGCGGGAAAGCGCTCATTGAAGCCACAGAATGGAATTGGGGCTGCGGATGTGCACACGAGGGCTGCGTGCCCGAAAATTCGAACGGACAAATTGAACACCCCCCCGAGACCTGTATCGAAATTCAGGAAACGCCAGATTCATAAGACGTGGCTCCCTACTCATCTCTGGCATGCGAAGAGGGCAAGGATGACAGAACCTAGGAACCCTCTGTGGAGGTTTGCAATTCCAACTACGTCGACGGAGAAATCTTACAGACCAACGCATCGCGCCGTTGGTGCTAGGGGGGCAGTTGCCTGGGATACCAGTTACATGAGCACTATTCGACTCGAAGGTCCGGTGGAAAATCTGGAAAAAGTCCTAAGGGGAGTAGGCGTAGATGCGCCGGGAATATGGGAGCACAAAGGAGAAAGATGGAGAGCTGGGAAAAGGGGTTGGACCGGGTGGTTATCCAGAAAAAATAAAGACGATGCTATACCAATTGGGCCTGCAACTGTCATATGGTGTAGCACAGAAATTGATTCCACAAATGAAGGAGACCCTATACCAAAGAAGAGACCGATACGGCGACTCTTTTTGAGAACCCACCCGGCTGTGTTTCTAGAGACATGGGATACGCTACTGCAGCTATCTAAGTTGCAGCGCCCGATGGTACACCTTGAGGATCTTCGATTTGAGATAGGAAGCATTAGTATTACTGGCCCCGGGTCAACTGAAGCGCTCCTTGGGGTTCTACACCCATACCCCAAATCCGGGGATATTCTGGAGAGCCATGCACAGACATTTCAGTCTTTGGCTGGTATCACCAATCCTGGGTCATTGCCTTCTGATGCAATTTTGTCGTTCTCCATCATGGATCCCCGACTTCGATATCCGCCCAGGCGGATCACTCTGCCAGATTCCAATGATGAGAAAACTAACTTCGAACTACTGGAGATGTTATCAGCCTGGCCAGCAGATACTTCCAATCCTTTACCTGACTTATTTGAACGCCGGATGCGGTTCGAGGCAACCCGTCTTCCTGCCCAGAAGTCCATCAATCGCCGTAAATCTCAAGCATTACCAGGCTCCTACGCCTCTATTCTCCCTACTGATCCACGGATACCTGTCATGCTTCTTGCATCTCGCTCGGCTTCCTCAGCGTCCGCACAAGGGACATGGACCCTTCTTGCGCCGTGGAAATGCATACTGTCGGTTTGGTACGGGTTAGTACACCATCCCCTATCCTCTGGTGGTAATCCGCGATTTGGAGGGCTTGATGAACTTCGCCAGGTTCATTTTGAGCATGGAGTTCCGTGGTTCCCTGCAGATTATCCAGGCACCGATGCTGGTTTTGCCTGGGAAGCAGCTGAGCGAGAGAGGAGGAAAAGGGAATGGGAATCCAGGCCCAAAGGAAAGAGAACAGAATGGGAGTCCCTGGATCTTGGTGCGGCAAGGAAAGGCGAAATCGGCCGTGGCTGGGCCTGCGATTTTGAGAGATTGGTTGGAGTGGCACCACTAGCTGAGTGCACCAAATCTATTGATACGCAGGATACAGAGAATTCATCTGTGGCTCAACCCGAGAAGGTCAATATAAAATCTCCCATTACCCATCTCGGTTACCAAAACTTCACCACCCTCCTCTCATCCCATGATATCGGACCAACTCCCTCCTCTCAAGTTGCTACTATTCGTCTCACACTTATCACTCGTGGTATCGCCTCTCCATGTGCACGAATATACCGCCTTCCACCGCCACCACCTACCGCAGATCCATCCTCTACAACTAGCAGTCCGCCGCCCACCACACGCGCAGAATGGCTTTCTCACCTTCCACCACCATCCAAAACCAAGCCTCTTCCCAATCCTAAATCAAAAGCAGCCAAGGATCTCGGCCGAATCCCACTCAACACCCCTATTCCTCAACGCGTCCGCCTCCTTGCGCAGGCCCTCTTGCAAGGACCTGCCCCTACTTATCCCGCAGTCAAGAATGGGCTTGATGGGCACCCCCTAGTGCCTAATGAGGAAGACCTCATTGGGTTTGTAACCACGGGGGAGTTTAATCTTGCGGAAGGGAAGGGGGTAGCTATAGGGACTGTAGCTGTAGCTAAGGTCCTAGAGGGTTTGAAGAGAGATAGGGGACTGGGGGCTAAGAAAGACGGGAGATTGTGCATTGTTAGAAACGCTGGCGAGAGCATTGGCAGACTAGCCAGGTGGGAGGCTGTATAATCAAGCTGGTAGTTGTAGTAATAATTAGAAACTAGCTACATCAGTAGGTGTGGTTCATAAGAAACCCATTGATTCATTTAGAGTTCCAAGTAGAATGCTCCGCAAATTGTGCAGAAACGAATATTATTTTCATCAAAAAGCTTACCTTTTTCGTTTTCTATTGTAAAAAATTTAAAGATTTCACAACTAGATTTTGCAACACATCGTGGGGATACTCAAGTCCTCTTAAGTACCTTATAGACTCCGTTTGTCGAAGATTAACACATACCACGGTTTGTACTTTATAGCTTACATTCTGCAGACCTTGGTAGGGTGGCGATAGCTTTCTGTAGGCATACTGACTTTGAAATATTTACATTCGTGTAGGTTAAGTTCTAATATTGTAAATTACAACCATGATTCATTAGTTCATAAATGCCGCTATAAACCAAGCTTAAGGAACAAATACATCCACAAAACCAGCCTATTGCCAATTGCCTTGGGTATCTCAACATGTTAGGGAATCTATGCACGTCAAGAAAAACTTCAACCCCCCCCTACTTCAGCATAATCTCAGAATAACTCTCCAGCCCAAAGCACCCGCCTCCCTAATAGCACAAGCCAAACAACTTCTTCCCCTCCGACTAACAAGCGCATTCCAACCGCGCTCTGCACATAAAGCTCGAGCCATCATTTCAATGTCGCTTCCGGATCTGCGTTTGTGGCCAACGCCTGGTGGGGGGAGGTCTGCGGTTGCTGAGTCTGTGCAATCGACCACGAGAACTTTGGGGATTGTGCTGGAGGTTGTGTGGGTGCTTGATAGTGTTGGGTCTGTTATTTGGGCTGATAATAGGAGGTAGTTGAAGGAAGTAGAAGAGGAGGTCGAGAGGAGGTCGAGGATGTGGATTCGGGTATAGGTGAACGCTTTGTGTAATGGGTGGTTGCCTATTTGTTCCTTAGTTTTGATATTGGCTACAAACGATGGAGTCAAAGAGGTACGGGAAGGAGATATGTACTGGAAACAGATGAAGACTTAATAGATCCCTGCTCCAAGGTTCGAAACAATGGGCTTGTCGGCGTTTTGAGAATATCTGTGTAAGGAGACGCAACGCAGGGGTGTGCAGTGACGAACTGCACATCATGCGACAACGCCAGGTTTACCTCTCTTTTCTCTTCTACATCCGTGGCGACGATAAAGCGCATCATCGCTGAATATGTTTTTATCTTCGTTGAGGTGGCAACTTCTGTACCTGTAGGTGGTGTTGGATCTTGGGTTGAATCGGTTTCTGAGTCAGCTTCTGAGAACAAATTAAGGGACTCAAAGGTGACAGAGAACGACTTTTGCAGTGCATCGTCAGACGGAGAAACAAAGTCTCCTGGTAATACAGAAGAGGCATCAGCGCCACCTACTACGCTACCACTGGTCTCGATAGCTATTTTGTGCCAGATCCGCGGCACTCCATTGTGGATGTCTGAATCTATGTAATGTGAGTAGAAAATTCATTGGCAAGGGACGATAAGCTATTGGGAAAAGATAGTGGATGATATCAAAAAGGGTTCGCTGACCATGTTCGAGAGGTACCTCAACGTCAATATCAACCCATCCCTCACTGGAACCACGAGGGACAACCTCCGAGGATATCCAGCCCATGCACTCGCGTCCCCCTTCACTTGCAGCTACTACTCGACCAACAATACACGCGGTGCTCCAAAAGCTTCTCCCACAATATATAAATCCGCCATATAGGTTTGCTTCATCACCGAGTATAGATACAGCCACCTCGTCGTTTTCCAATAAGGTAGACATAAGGAAATGGCTCAGTCCTTCGCCAGGCAAGATCAGCCCATTAATATAGGAGGAGGAAAGCCACCCAGACGGCCGGAGCAGCGCTGTTGCATTCTTTTGCATCGATGAACCCCAACGGCCTTCAGGTCGCCTACTCGAAAAATAGGACGTAGACTGTTGCGTTGATACAGATAAAGGCGTGTCCATTGCTGGTGTACTCCGCGCACTATCAGGGATTTCGATGTCATTTGCTGAAACCTTAGCAGCTAGTGTCTCCATATTGGGCCATCTTAACTTGGAGGCAAAATGAACAAGCCCTGCCAGTTGGCGGGTCTGATTCCGGCCTTCGAATTTGGGATGATCAACAATTCCCACGGGTTCAGAGGTGCTACCAACTCGGCCAGTCAAGCTTGCTAGCCATCCCGGCGGCGTTTTCTTTTCGATCTCAGCGTCCGAGTCCTTCCTCTCAATCTTTATATTCTCGAGCCACTGGCGTGCAAGAATTATTGACCACCGCACGCTCATCGTAGCGGATTTGTCGAATCGGCGAAGCTCATCGAGCTTGGGAGCTTCAAGACCCTTATCCATGTTCATTGAAAGAGCATCGAGTCGTAGCAAAAGCTCGCTGGCTAATAATATCTGAAGTAATAGCCAGTATTTTTGCGTGCCGGATTCATGCATTACTTCACTATTGACAGGACTGTCTTCTCCTAGATCCGACTCGGGGTGTCCCCAAAGAATTTGACCGAGACGGATCCTATATTCTACTAGACCAAAGTCTATCCAGACGTAAGGAGCGGCTAGAACATCAATTAAAACCTCAATCTGTACTTGGAGACTGTACGGATCCTGCGAATCGGTAACTCTTGAAGGCGGATAAAGAATTTGCGTGAAAAGGTCTGTGTACAACTCAATCGTGGGCCGTTGGTGCTTCATAGGATCATCGTGATACGCGGTGCTAGCACTTATAAGTCTATCAATGAGCGTCGAGTCTGTTAAAGGCCGCAGCCCCTCTTTAGTATTGAGGAAATCCTTTCTATGGTCCAGGATGGCATTTGGACTCTCCTCTGGATCATCCGGGGGTATGCGAAGTGCATCTGCTACCCCCATCTCCAAGGCGGCTGCGTAACCCACCGTCCCTCTCTCAATCCCTTGCATACTAAGCATGTTTGGCCGTTCACGACATCGCGGAAGAAAATGCGCCCTTTGCTTCCTATGATGTTCCTTCGTAGCTTCCGGATCTCGACTCTTCTGAACCGTTATGTGCGGCCATGCGGTCACACATCCCCAGGCCTCATCTTGTATTCGGATATGATCACGCAGGTCTCTGGTGTCCACGTCGGTATTCCACGGGAATGCGACGGAAGGATGGGGGGCTCCAGTGTGGTGACCCTCGGAGCGAGCATAGAACTGCGGTGCTCCAGAAAAGAGTTTATGCAAGTCTGGAGGAGCAATAGGTGCGATTATTCTTGCGAGCTTCACCACAGGCTTCGGGGGAGACTCGGTTGCTTCATGCGGACCCGGCGGGGGAGGGGGTGGTAATGGCTTGTTCGTGCCAGACATAGGGCTAGAAGGGTTGGTATTGTCCAGCGATCGTGGGGGTTGTAGTTGGTAAGGATCGGGTTTCTTGTGGTTTATTGTCAGCCGGGTTCGAGAATTGTTCGGGCTCTCCCATACCCGACCCAGGAGATGTATGAAAATCACCACTGTGTAGAACGTACCATGGAGTGACTGTTACTGTTCCGCCACCAACCTGGTCTCGATTCAGGCGCGCCAACGGGCTTCTTGACCAAAGTCCGGAGGAAGTCACGCTTCGACTGTCTCCGTTGCAGCTTGTCCGTCGGCTCAGATACATGATCGAGGCTGGACGAAGCCGGATCACGATCGTCGGTCTGTGGTTGGCTTCGCTTCCTCCTGGTTCTGAGGAATGAGAAGGGAGCCATCTTCAAGCACAGGCTTTCAGGGAGAGGGGAACGGAAAGGCGGCGCCGTAGGTCATCCAATTCGATCCGATGTGAGGCAATCAGTAGCCATATCCTACCCACGGGAACACAAAAAGAAATTGAGAAAAACGAAATTAGGAGAGGAGAATATTGCGACTTGGCCAGAGAGTATAGGCCAGCAGAGGCGATTCACGGGAGATACCTAGGCAGTCTGGCTCTTGGAATCGTGTTAATATCGGGTAAAGTTTTGAATCAGATTGATGGGATAGCCATGGGCATGGCCGTGGTCATTGGCCGTTCTCCTCTCCTCTCCCCTCTCCTCTGCACGGCTTCGCGGAGGCTGGGTGCTGGCTAGGTGCCCGGGCAGAAGAGCAGAAGCAGGAAAATGGAGAAGTAGAAGCAGGGCGTGATACAATTTTTGATGTCAACCACTTACCGTTCGTTTCATGTATTGCTTAGGGACGGTTCTAAGGCGACGTGACGTCCTGGTGCTTGGCCCTGGTAAAGGAGCCGGGTTGTTGTGCTGCTCTTATCTGTTGATCCTGGTAGAGTCTAGAGCGTGAAATGCTGTACTGTACAGTCCATAACAAGAATCCTAGCGAACCCCAATAGCTAGGAGAGAGAATGGCAGAGAGAACTAACTATTAGAGATATTCGAAGACTTAGCCCCTACATCCATTCGAACTCATAACTGTATTGGTAGTTACGAGTACGGGCTATATAATACGCATTGTTGCACCTACGGAGGGACGTGGGTTGTAGAATGGCTCAAGTTCCCAGGTTCTCTACACCATTCTAGTACACTATAGAGTACGCTCCGTACTACGTAGCCCAGAACATAATCTGCAAGTTGGCACTATGGCGACTCCCCGTAGGCATGAAGCACATACAAGAGACTCGGTAGGAGATCTTAGGTGAGCCACAGGCTACTCGTACAGTACTTCGTAACATCGTGCAGCCCTATTAAAATCCCGAAGGGCTACGGTCCAGTGTGTCGAATATCAAGAGTAGAGCATGAGGGCCGTAAACTACCCCTTACCTAGGTAGTCAAGTTCAACAGGCCTTGCGACATTACATATCTTTATTTACGAGTCAGATCCTTCCCAGCGAGGCAGTCTAACCCTATAAATTGCTGGATTCGGCGTGAGATGGCCTGGGTAGCGCTAGCTGCTATCAATTGACAAACGTATAGTACAGAAAGAGACACAGTCTCATTTCATTATTCCGTGGCTCAAACTCCAGACCATGCATGGGTATCTTGTATAGTAAAATAAGAAATCATAGATGCCGACACGAAAACGCAAATCCCTTTATGCTGGGGGGGTATCATGAACAACAACAAAGATGTATTTGGGATCCGGCACAATGACGAGCTCGTTCTTCTTGGTTCGCAATCGGAGGAGCTTGATGTCATCCTACTTAAGGTGTTAGCTTAGCATGCCCAGCAGGATACAAAAGAATAACATGTAGAAAGGTCCAGTGGAGAAACGGCATCAGTCGAGACGTACCTCAGAATCAAGGTTATGAACCAGCCCACCAGCCGAATTCACAAAGCTCCATATCATTGCCGCAAACTCATCCACTCCTTCTTCATTCGCAGTATTTGTATCGGAGGTTGTGCTAGCTGAGGCTGTGTTTCTCGGAGCGTCAAGGGATCGAAACGAGGAAAACGAGCCAGTCGTTTGCAGAACAGTGTTGAGCGACCGATCGAGGACCATTGTAGCCTTCACACCAGACTTTCCAGCCAAACGAGAGATTGTCTCTGAAACAGCTGATGGCACGCCCTAAGTATTGCACGACTTAGCTGCTGCATACTACAATTCGACAGTGTGGGGTAGCTTGACTACTTTGAGTAGTAATTGAACGGTCGGCCGGACTTACACCTTGAAGATCCGTTGCTCTTTGCATCGCGAGTAGCAAAGGAGAAGTTGGTGGAAGCGCGGAAGGTAACAAAGTAAACTCAAGAAGCCCAGAGCTAGATGGTGAAGTCCTGAAGGGGGTATTTGTCGTAGGGTCTGGGAAACAACAACCTTGGAGGGTGAAGATCGCACGAACCGCATTGGTCTGCCTAGAAGCGTTAGCTTCGGGTAAATGTCGGCCCTTATAAAGCGGAAAACCTACTAGGAGGAGCAGGACGTAGTGCCACCGCCGAACCCTCATTACTGTCTCGTAAAATACAGATACTGTAGATCCAGCTTACTAGGGTCAAATCAATATCAAGATGGGCTCGAGTGTGCGCAAAAAGAGAGAGAAAAAGAAGGATTTCCAGGTACCTTTCGGATTTCACCCACGATGATCGCCGGGCTCTTCAGCTGATTTTTCTTAACAGAAACCAAAATTGAAAGTCGGCAAGACAAAGGCCAAAGCAGACAATTTCACGGACACCAGTTTCAAATCAAAAGGTACGTCATGTATTAGTGTATGGTTTTGGTTGTGATCCTGTTGAAATTGTTTTCTGTTACTGCATTGGTCCTCGTGCTGTCATTGTCCTCCTGCATATTTTCTGTTTGGATTTTCATTTTCCTCAGATGCTTACTCTGTATAGCCATTGTCGTCAACCAGCAGTCCCTATCCACAACAGCGCCATCTTCATCATCACAGTTCTCTCATTATCTCTCACTTGCTTCATCGTCAAAATCAGACTCTCAAAGACGAGATGCTCTCTCATATCTGACCACCCAGATTGCGTCAAAACCCGTCAATGATCCTATGCCGCTACCAACCGCTATCCTTCTCCCCAAATTACTCCCACTTATCCTAGATGGATCATCTTCGGTCCGCTCACAAGTTCTCAGACTATTCCGCCTCTTATCCCCTTCTGATATTGGGGACCGTGTCGAGCAAGCGCTGCTGTACACCAGAGCTGGGATGACCCATCTCGCCGCTGAGATTCGGGTTGATGCTCTTGCCGTCTTGGAATGGCTATTGGAAGTCGCCAAGGATGATGTTGTCACGTGTCCCGGAGGATGGGTGAAGACTCTAAAGACCTTTATGTCAATGATGGGGTGGGCAGTGAGCAGCAGCTCATCAAAGTGGACATCCGCTAGCAAAGTATCGTTCGGAAAAGCCGGGAAAGCCTTTCCGAGGCAGCTTCTTGTGCTTGCGCAGTTCCTGAAGGCAGGATTGATTGAGACAGACACCGAACCAACTATCGGTAAGGACAGTGGCTTGTTCCCTCTCTGCGATGTGGCGAGGCATATGATCCCTCAGCGATCAAATGCCTTTGCACATTTGAATCTGTTTGGTTCCTCTAGAGATGAAGAAGGAGAGATGTATATTGATAGGGAAGATCGACAACGAGTTTTTCAAAGGCGGTTTCAGTCTGCAGTAGCGATCGGGGTGGCAAATGCGAAAAAAGAGGCTGGGGAAGCTGGGAGATCTGCCTCTGTTTTGAGTAAAGTTCTTCTTGAGGGCATGGCGGACTATGAAAGCGTTGATGATACCCAGTAGACGGATCTCAAGGAGTTATGGGGTTGCCGGGTTTGCATTATGGATGTTAGAATCGTGGGTGCCAACAAAAGCTTGGCCGTTTAGTTTTATAACTATTTCCTTTGATTGCCATGCTGAGGCAAATCGGTGCCCTAGGTGCCTAACACGGACCGTCTTACACCTTTTTCCGATTGCATTAATAGGGTGCTATGTTCTCGGCCCAAAAAGCCATAGGTATTAAGGCCGAAATGATTGGCGGTCCAGCGACCTGCTGTTACGATGATACCCAATGGGGTGGGGAGTTCTTCCAGGATATATTGAGTAAATAATGAATCGCCGTAGGTTTATTTACTATCAATCGATTCTGTAGAGTAAGACAGATATCGGAGACCACCCAAAGAGCCAAACTACTAGACCGTCTTACTTGCTGTGATTTTGAACTCCGTATTATCAAGTAGTAGTTCGTTGTACGTCCTGGTGAGACTGTGTGGAATGAATCCGTATTCGTCGGACACGCCAGGTCACTAGCCAGGCGTGAGTTACTACCATTGCTTGTTCATCCTGTCGCGGCGAGCGGGTCCTCGAGATACCAGAGATATCAGTCCCTCAGGCTTGCTCCAGAAGCGCATTTCCCTTGTTTGAGCGATACCGTGGTATTCGAACCTCTTGAATGGGGGGACTCGACAGTTGAATCGGGAGGGCACGTTCAAGATCTCTTAGAGAAAGTTGTACTCGAGTACGAGTAGTGTGTAAATAAGCCAAATATCAGAACTACCATGAAAACGTAGCGCACAGCAGGTCAACTCCAGATGCATATATACATCGGTCTATTGTCGAGAAGAGGTTATAAATTGATAAATAAATAGTAATACAAATTTCCAATATCATATAGATACCTACCTAGTTAGGTACTTGTGCGAAGTATTATTAGCAAGCCAAGTGTCGCGTTCCCCCTGCGCGTACCGAGGATCACCCTGAGCCAATTGCAAGCACTTATCATGCCCCCACCATGCTCATCCCCACTACGGAGGGGATCCTTTATTTTCGCTCAACTCTCCGCTCTACGCCCACCAGGATCCTTCATACTCCGTATATCCTACAACAACAGCCCCTTCGACACAACAATATGATTGGTCATCTAAACAACTCGAGCTGCTCCGAATATCTTCTCCATATGTCTCCAAGTTTGCGCTACTATAGTAGTAGCGGTAGTGGTACGAGTAGTTGAGGTTCGGCGTCGCGCTTCAACAGATCAGGTGAGTGCTGAGAGCTTTCCTACTTCCATTGTTTTGAGTCTGTAACCATGTTTAGCTCTTCCGAGGAACCGCGTTGCAAAGCTGCAAATATGGAATAGAGCCTGATTATGTCTGATTGCTATTCACGGGATTTGATTGGTTTATCGAGTCGCGACGCAATATGACCAGAGTGGAATTATCTAGGCTCCCGACGCGCTTACTTCCCTATATTCTCTCCACTTGTTTCTTTCAACTGCTCTTTTGGCCTGATCGAGGTTTTTGTTGCACAGGGGCGTGTTTGCTTTGTGATCGAGGCGAAGTCGGCTTAAGAGCTACAAGAGGAATAGAGGTTGTAATGTTTACAACGAAGTTTACTCTGTCAGTTATGTTTTATTCATCAGAGGGCCTCTCTCAGCCTTATGAGTGAGCCTGCTACTCCATTTGTTTGCTATTAGATTTCCTCCCGTAGTTCTAAGACCATTCATAGCTATTGTGGGTATTGTATCAGCACCCACTTTTACATTCGCGTTTCGTTTGGAATTCGGGTACAAGCTAGCAATCTGCCATCAGCCTAAAAGTTGGCATTTCAATCTCGCTCGTCTCTTAGGATGCTAATCCGATTCTCGCTTTTATTTCCATGACCTTGATAGAGATACAGCTAACACATTCACAGATCAACATATTATTGGTTCTAGGCCAATATATTATTGTTTCCAAGCAAATATATTAACCCGTAAAAGAGAATGGAGTCCGCCAATCCTCAGCCCGCTGATGGCAATATGCCTCCTAAGACCAAAGTTGAGGTCAAAGAAGACCCGGAGCCTGCAGCCTCTTGTAACACGGATGTGGAATTCCTCCGAGTATCGAAGGTCAAGAAGGAAGAACCCGACGACGACAAGGTCGATATCAGCCTGCCCGAAGCTCGAGATGGGGATGATATGTTTGAGGATGTAGATGGTCCGGAGGTTGTCGATCTCACATATGAGGGCATTGCTGAAATCAACGGGGTCGACCATTTTGTGTGTGAAGGTACGTTTATGAATCCCGCCCTTCCCATTATTTCTATTAACAGCATTCAGACTTCAAGATCCCCCAAATTCCAAAACCCCAAATAGTCACACGGCCACTGCAATCACTTTTCGGTAAATCCTTCCTCATTCACTCGTTTGCCATCGCTTGATTTATTGACCGTGCCAAGACAATATTGAGAGCGGCCACATTATCCTGGATCCCGATTACCAAAGAGAAGTTGTCTGGGACGAAGGGCGCGCCTCTTTACTCATCACATCTATATTAAGTAAGACTCTAATATCTATTTCTGGCGATCTACTAATAATTTCTTAGTGGGTTATTTTATCCCTCCTATTATTTTTAATGTTAAGAACAAAATTATTGAAAAGAATGGCCAGAAGCAACTTGCATATACCCGTATTTGCGTCGATGGCAAGCAGCGGCTGACATCAGTCCACAAATTTATGACCGGTCAGATCGGGTTCTTCGATTCCAACTCGCCACAAAAGAAGTGGTATGAAACAGCCCTCCTCCTTTGGCCTTATCCACTAGCTCTAGATCTAACTTCTATTGTGACTAGGTACTATTGCCATCCGACCTTTTTCGGACGTGAGAGCTTCAGCAATCATAATATCTTACCGAAAGCAGTTAAAGACTTCTTCATTTCGCAAGCATTTTGTTGCTATGAGTACACCGAATTAAAGCTAGAAACCGAAGAAACCATGTTTCAGCTCGTCCAGCGTGGAATAGCGCTTACGCCAGCAGAGAAAATGCGAGCTATGTCTACAGAGTGGGCAACATTTACCAAGCAGTACGAGGATGATTATACACTGATTGTCAATCGTGAGTGGAATAAATACCATATTCACTGGCCCGACTAATATGGAAGCAGTATCAAAACAAACTCGGGCATCTGGTTTCCGCTTAGTCTTGACAATATTTACTATGATCCAGGAAGTCATGTCGGGGAAGAGAAAGAGGTCAGCCGCACCTACTCTTCAAGCAAGCCCCCAGGCGCTACTCAAGGTCCTCGAAGACAAGGCTCCGATCCCGGAAGCCCTTAAATTGAGGTTTAAGGCTATATTTGACAGATACGAGAATCTGGTCAAGATCTCGTCCACCCAAGTAACTGCCACTCGATTCAAGGTGAAGGAGAACTCGGTTTTTGATCCAGCTCCAGAATTCTTACGAGCCCCTGGCGTTGAGCATGTCCGTACATTTTCGCCCTTGGAACTCATCGGCACGGCAATTCTGGTGTCTTCCCACATGGAGCACCGTGCCGATCAGGAACTACTGGAGGATGTCAAGGCAATGCGCTACTATCTGCGTATCAAGCATAAGGACCTGCGAGTTAATGCCCAATGCTGGTTTACTGTATGGGAATTTGTTTACGGGGAGATGGCTCGTCGACGTGCTGCTGGGGTAACACAAGGACTGGGTTCTATCGGCAATCTGCCTTTACAATCTGGGCCACCTATTGTCGCACCGCCTACCGGAGTGACCCCATATGCCTCTCCATACGGCCCTGCAACTGGTGGCACTCCCGCCGACGTTGCATCTGCTGAGGAAACTTCCACTGCGCCTGGTAGTGGCGGGGCGTCTCAATCGGGGCTACCTGAAGGGGCAAACTCCGATGTCATATCGCCTGGTGGGACGGCAGTTCAAAGTAGTGCTGCAACCTCGTCAGATGCTGCTAGTGGTGATACTGGAAAGGGTGGTGAACCCCAGTCAGGGGAACCGACTGCTCCCGTTTCTCCACCCAATATTGCCCACGAGGACATGAAAGGAAACACAGCTAGCTCCCCTCTCCCTCAAGATGCAAGTAACAGCGCCAGTTCTCCTACCAACGATACGGATGAGGAAGAAGATATCAGGACAAGCAGGCGTAGCACCAGATCATCCAACATCATAGTGCCAAGCGCAGCCTCATCAAAGCATCGCAGAAGCTCGTCGAAGTCTGCTCCGCCACGGAAGAAGATCAAGCAAAGGTCTTAGAGGTTCTTATATCTAACATATACATGGACAATTTTAGAAGGCGTCTTGGATGGAAGGTGGGGGTGGGGGTTCATGAGCATGGCGTTGCTTTTGCAATGGCGCGAGACCATTAAATGCTTGGCTGGTCTTGAAGGCAGATGGTATACCAGGCATTCTTGTTTTCCTGACGTTTAGCATCAACTTTCATATATTTAGCTGTTTAATAGATGCATCAATATGCTATTCTCTTCACTAGAACTAGCAAACCTAGCTACCCGTCGTAGGTGAACTATGGCAACCATTCAGGGGGATAACAACTTCTATTCCACCCCGAATGCCCACTTAGGGCAATAGACCGAAACCCAAACCTTCGTGGTTATTTCCAAGTGGCTCAGGACTTACAACTCCAAATCCCTCAACCACCCCATCCAGCCCTTCTTCCCCTCCTCTCCAGGTAATCTAACTTCCTCCCACTGCTCCCGAGTAACACTCCTCCACTCGTCCATTGGAATCCACCCAATATATGCCCTGTCCCCGAAGCCGCCAACCCAGTAAACGTGCTGCACCACAAGCCTAACCCACTCACTCCTATGCACATACTTTCCGGGCGGCAGCCACCACTTCGCATCCGGGTGGTGCTCTGTGTAGCACTTCTTCAATTGCTCTTCCTTTCCTTGCTCTTCGTCGAGGTCGATCTTCTCAAGATACCCCAGCAGGGAGAATCGCGGCAGTGCGGCAGCGGAATGCGGAGGAGAAGGAGGAGTCCATTGCACCGAAAGCGAGATGTTCGACCCGGCAGCGACGTTCCGGAATGAGGTCGCGATGCCCATAGAGATGATGGTTGGGTCGCCGGTATCTTCGCATTCAGAGATGTAGTCCATAAGGCCGATTGGCATTCCGTCTACGCCCTCTGGCTGATGGCCGACTGAATGGGCATCGTGGGAGGAGGAGGAGGAGGAGGGGAAAACCGTCGAGAGGGTGCCGAGTGGAGTGAGGTGGAGGATGCGGCGGGCGAGGATGGCAGATTCGTAGGAGGTCGGGATGGTTGAGAGGGAAGGGTTGGAGAGGATGTTTTGAGGAGCAGCCGGGATGGAGATGGAGCTCGCGAGGGGGAGGAGAACGCTGAGGAGGGCGAGGGCCTGCATTTTGCGAGTTGGGAGCTCGCAGAGGGCGAGGAGAGAAAGCTATGGGGTGATCTTGTAGGCCGTGGAGATAGCAAGCAGTCTGAAACTCCGGGAGTCTGGGAACTGCGTAGCTAAATAGCTAAATAGGATGAGGAGAAGCGACGGGCGGCGGTGTCCGGAGGTATCCGGAGGACGCGGTTGGTCTTGGTATCAATGGATCGAGCTTCTTCTGGCATCCGACATCGCTTTGTTCAGGGCGACGGTTGAGAACTTGAGCGACAGAGACGGACAGCTGTTATTGATTGGCGTTGGTTCCTTTATATCTCCGCTACGATGATAGCTGTGGAGTTCTGGGCAGCGCCACTTTGACACATGGAATGTTTACTTTGCTTATCAGATCATCAGATTATGGCGCAGGCCCCGCTTTCGTGGGGTCATTTCCGCCTGAGGCCGCACAGCCGGAAGCCGGAAGCTCGCTCGGGTGATATTCGGCTTTGTATCGGCTCGGCTACCGGGCACTAATATCACATGACCATCACCTGACACGCACAAATTCGAGCCCTAGCTCCGAAGCGTAAGCGAGCCTTCCATTCCACACTCTGAATATCGACGACTTCGCCCTATTTCCATCGAAACAACCCACGTCCATCAACCTGTGAGTCTGCCCTTGATACCTAGATCCAAAATCTCATATTCCCTCGTCTGCGGAGACGACAATACAAATCTTGCCGCAGCGCGTCCCAGAATTACCAGCTAACCTGCATCGCCACCTCCCCAGATCGGAAAACCTCGTCGAAAATCGAAACCCCGATAAACCGCAATCATGGGAAAGGTTCACGGATCCCTCGCTCGTGCCGGAAAGGTCAAGTCTCAAACACCAAAGGTACGCGATATACCCCAAATCTGGAAGGACGGAATGGGAAGCCAGATGTGGAGCTGGTTTAGGGATGAAATTCCCAAGAAGAGGTCAAGCCGAAACGGATATTATACTGGACATAGCAGGCTCAAGGCTTGTGGATTTCGAACAACATGCGGTGTGATGACGAGATGCTGATGGATTCGGATCAATAGGTTGAGCCCCAAGAGAAGAAGAAGACCCCCAAGGGCCGCGCAAAGAAGCGCATCACATATACCCGCCGATTCGTGAACGTTACTCTCACCGGTGGCAAGCGAAAGGTGCGCATCGTCATTTCCCCCTGTCCAATTACCCTTCGCTAACAGGTCTCTAGATGAACCCCAACCCAACCACATAGATAAATCGACCACGATGGATGGAGGAAGGAATTCGGCGGGGGCGTTGAGTGGGAAGATGAGTCCTTGATCAGACTTGTGGTTGGACTTTCTCGAAAGTAGATGGAAAGCACATCTCTGCTTCAGGATGGGACGGACCGCTCATCTTTGGGAGGAAAGGACGCATCATCGAACTGGCATGGCGTAAATGTACATTTGAAGAAATTCTTCTTGCTTGCTCCTGCGCTGCATCAATGGAAGTTTGATCTTCTCCCACCCTCAGCATTGTCGCTTTTCTCGCGAGCTTTTGCAGATATGTGTCCCGCGGTGTCGGATATACCCATACCTACCAGAGAATTCAACCACTCCAGAGCTGTAGGTGGTATTATTTCTTGGCTTTGCCCATACCATTCCAAGGACGCGATATTTACACCAACCAGGAATCCGCAATCTGCCCATTTCCTCTTATGCACACAACAATTTACTGTAGTAAGCTTAGCAAGTACTTGATCTTCCTAACTGTTTTATATCTTACTCTGCATTGTCATTGTTAGGTGTACACCAACTCCCGAGAATGGACCACTCTATCTTTCTAATACTGTCTACAAATTTGCCCGCTTCAGTAGGCTCCACAGGCAGTACAAGCATTATATTCATGATCTGCGCTATTATCTGTACAATCTTTAATGCAAGTTGCAACATGATCTCAAGGTCACTTCGTATTTTACTAGTTACTCGCTATTTACCAATTGTTTACAAGGCAATCAATAAATATGGCTGTCACAACTCTCGCTCTACAACAGAAATGTAGAATATGAACAGTTATATTCTATCTACAATGGTCACCAAGTGAGAAGTACACCTAACATGCACCGCTCCCGGACTACGCAAAACTCCTTGATTTGGGCGGATAGCAGGGCTGAGGTACAAAGCTCTGAAATCAGAAATGTACTTCTCCTACCACCTTGCTCTTGCGATTTCGTGGGGTTTATGGAAATAGATTCTTGCTTGCTCATTACAATTTGTGAACCTCTCCTAGGTATCATAGCAAGAGAAGCTTGCGCTTGCAGAATATCAACTGTATTTAATGCCGGCCGAGGTCGTCGGACCTTGCGTATGCAAACACGCGTTTTAACTTTTTTGATATACAACATTCTTCTATGGGGCAGTTATTCTACTAGCGGTACTAATGTGTACGTCAGACCTGAATAATAAATCAATCTCTTCCTTTGCTAAGTTTGGCTTAGTTTGACCTAGCAGCTCCTCTCCCATATCCCACTTGGATGAAGTTTCAGTTGCTTTACCTTCCTCATTCCTTCTACTCCCTATCTCCGACCTCATTTTCTTTTTTGTTGAAAGTTCCCGCCACGCAGCCCCCGCGTACATAGCTATTATTCCACTTAAATCATCTGAGGTATGTCGATTCGAAATATGGGTCTTTGCCACCCCTTTTGCTTTCTCCTGCTTCTGAGGCTCTGAAGACGGATTATCACCAGGAAGTTCCGCCTTATCCCACATAACACCCAAAATCGGTGTAAGTCATGCCCAAATCCTTCCAGAAGCCAGGGAAGACGGCGATTTCCCAAGTTCGCATACTCGAAACGGGAGTTGGACTTAGACTCGGGCTGTTTATTCTCGTACCACTTAAAGAATCCCCAATCATAACCGATACCGTCACATCATCAAGCTTCAATGGCGATGCATGGCCCTCCCCCCTGACTCCATCATCCCCCGTATTCTTCGCTTTCTCTACCAACTTCAGCTCTAGTGCCCTTATGCAGTTGGGTTTCGGTTCTGCTGCGGGCGTTGTACAGAACTCCTCGTCATCACTGATATCCTTATTTATGAACCTCCTCCACGCTTCAACTGCATTTGTATGCCTTCGTTCTGTTTCCCCTACTCCGGTTGGATCCAATGGTGGCGAAGAGGCGCCATATAAACCCGGAAGTAGTTTCCCTAATGAAACCACTCCGACTATCAGCTTTCATACATGAGTTGGTTGATGTCAGAGTGTCTTCAGGTGGAATATGAAGGGGCGTACCGCTCGTTTAGAAAGTGCGCGGCGTACCAGAAGCAATGTTATCGTGGTGAGCCTTGTACCTTCCCTTGGCCTACCATAGTAGTAGGACCATGACGAAAATAACGGAGGCGGCACCTTGGCCAATGTCTTGCCACATACCCACCACATTATTTGAGGGTTACTTCTGGACGGGCCACCGGTTGCACTTGGATGTAGTTGAGGTTTTGTTGTTGGTAGTGGAACTAAATTCGTAATGGGCGAGGTAGTTGTACCCGTCGCATGGTGAGGTAGTGGGGCCGGCGAAGGGAGAGGAGCAGTATGCTGGGCCATGCAGTGCCGAGATATTGGAAAGGGTGAGGCCGCAGTGGCATTATCAGTTTGGAGTCAAAAGTTGTAGTGAGTTGATGTGAAAGCCAATGGCTTCAGGTGGAGAGGCCAGATACCAGATATTTTCTAGGCTGTATATATGTAGTGCCGACCCCCCATCCAAACATAGTGGTACTGTTACCATGTCCAGCAATGGGAAGGGTGGACTGATATAGTAGCCGGTGAGCACCATGGCGCGGCCGGAGCTGTTGGCAGGAAGTTCATTATAATAACTGAGAAGCTGATATTGGCTAGAGTTGAGCGATGAAGTGGCTGAGGTTGAGGCCGGAATGGATTGCGAAGTTGAGGTTGCAGAGAAGGGTCTTTGGGCATCTGGGCTAATAGTTCTGACTTGGCCATTCGTTGGACATAGAATGGTTGTTAGTAGAAAAAGAGTCACTAGACACCACATATTAAACAAGCGATAGAGAAACATGCCAAATAATTGTGTAAGGGTTAACAGAGAGAGAGAGAGAGAGAGAGCCAATACAAGGATGAGTATCAGATAATCATTGACGGTGATGCTTGAAAACATATCCCCTACTACAATCCGATTGTATCTATCTAATGGACGATAGTGTATGCGAGGGATTGCTGGCGATGGGAGCAAAGAAATTCTGGGATAAAGTGAGGCTGAACTAATGACAAACATGTATAGGAAAACGTCTATCATACTGCTCCATGATAAGATTCCGACCAATGAGCCTCCTGACTTTGAGGAATGACTAAAGGAGGCCGGGATATTGATGAAGAAGTGTAGTAGTTGTAGATTTACCAAGCCGTAACTTATTCCCCTTCCTGTTGACGGCATTGCGAGCTACTGTTGGGGTCCGGCAGAGGCCGTAGCCCACCCCATATTGCATAGAGAGGAGAATGTAGTAGAGAAAGATGGAGAAGAAAGATCAATGAATGCGGACGGCAGAGAATATATAAGAAATTCGGGGGAGCTGTTAGCCACAGATAAGGGATTACAGGGATATTTGGGTATCTGCAACAGTCTTGTATCAGCGCCAGTCATGTCTGGAGACCCGTTGGCTGGTATGCGTATCTCTCAATATCACCGTGCCTATATCAACTCCCATGCGTCATTCTCGACATGCGTGAGATGGGGAGCCGGTCCGGGGTTACACGCAGCAGACTTCGACTCTCCTATCGCACCCATTGACCGCGTGGCATCCCTGAATGCAGTCCAGACTGCAGATACCGAGTATCCGGGACACAAGGACAGCTCCTATGTGCTTCGTGATAAGACTTGTAGATGGCACCACAGCCCAGGGAAGTGATAACAGACTGACCGTGAATTGGCGGCTGTGTTTTTTGGACCACAACGTGCTGCAATCACTTATCTGGCCGCACTGATATGGCGAGAATCAGGGAAACGCCTGGCCTCGGGGAGATAGGGACAATACAACCCCATAAAAGTCTAACGCACAGCCAGAGCCAGGTTGTTCCTATGTCCCTTTCGCCGTTTGGAGGCCCAGCATGGTGTGACTATGCAAATTATTCCACAATAAGGCGAGGCCGCGTGCTCAATGCCATAACAAATGGAGCGCTGATAAGGCAGAGGCTCTCGACGTCTATAAAGGCACGGCCTTGCCCACCCAGTCCCACCGCGTTGGAGTGTGAAACCTACAGAAGTACAGGCTGGTTGGCCAGTTGGTGGTATAGGTATGATGTCCCCAACCTCACTTCGAGTAGTTGATGGACGAAGCAGATTCGCGACGACACGTGATATGATATCGCGTGACTGGGCGAAGTCAAGAAGCATATCGCCAGTCTGATCCTCGCATGGCTTACTCGACGCTCTCTCGAACTTCATCATAAGCCCATATCAATCTCCCAGGCCCCCGATTCACCCGCTGGCCCATCGGGGGTGTGCTGTTTGGAGGCCTGCTTCCGAGATTCTAGGACGGAGCACTCGCCGACGCCTCCTCCGAGTACTCGAGGACGTCCCTTCAGGACCGAGGAACGACTTTCGGGACAAACACCATTTTGCGCGACAATTATTCGTGATCCAAGAGTCGCGTCCAAATCGGGCGTACGGAGGACCATCAATCCTTGACGGGAACCCCCACGCCTTTATCTGGTACAGAGTTGGTTATCTCGCACCTGTGTCGCGTATTTTCGTCATCCCATGGGGCGTTATCAGTGGAGGCCGGGAATAATCTCACCCACTACACTACACTACACTACACTACACTACACAACACTACTACCATATCTGCAGGCCACATCTTCAGCTGCATTACTAGGTACGGAGGACAGGTTACAGTCCATAGCGGGCATCTGCACATGTCAGAATGGAGGGCCAGCTACACTACGTGCCCTCGCTGGGAAGGCTCGAAACATCCGCAATCAGCCAATATTCCTGGGCAGGAGCGGGAAACGCATATTCAGGTTCATTGAACGCAATGGTCCTTCTAAAATCTAGAGCGACTGCTGGCGAATTCTCCAGTCCCCAACCGCCGCGACGTGAATCCTCAACGACGAACGAAAGGCCTGGCCCGCCATAACCTCGAGGCCCTGACTCGCTCTTAACCCAGTTCCCTCGCTTTTGTGCTGTATGTGCGGAGGGTGACCACAGAGGATGGAGTCGATGGACGACGCAATAAATGCCATCGAGTCGGCGAAGTGGCCCTGGTTGATACATACCGGGGAGTCGGGGACGGCATGGATAAACTGCGGTCGACGATCGCCTCCTCGAAAATATCTCGTGTTTTCTTTGAAGGTTTCATGGATGCCCACATAACCAATCCCTTCTATTGGTGTAATGGACAAAATAGTTCCGGCACCCCTAAACACCACGCACCAAAAGCCAGGGAGAGACGCCATGCATCCTGTATTGACCAGGGAGCAAACAGCAACCTTGGTGTGATGGCAAGGTCGCCCATACGGAGTAAAGCAGCGAATCTATAAATCGATCCAAAAAAAACAAAACCCACAAATTGCTACCCGCCTCACCGACGGCCCAAGTAGTAGGGGCGCTCAGAATCCGCATCTCTACGGTAGATATGCCGCACTATGGGACTTGGAATCTAATTCAATCCAGGGTTCTGGGGCCTTATTACGGCCGCAACGTGTCAGAAAGTGGAGCGCTCAGCAAGTCTGGCGCAAGTGAGACTCCCCATATTAATTGGATCTCCAAATCGCCTTCGAGAATTTTAACATCTGTAAAGGTGGCATTCGGGAGTTTTCGGAATGCGCTACTAGCCACTATTTCGTAGGCTCGGCCTAATGTCCTGGAACAACTACGAAGTAGACCACTAGACATATCGCCGCGATGGCATTTCGGGATATCAATTATGGAGTCGATAAGGGTGGTTCTGACTGTGTTAGGGAGTATGGGATACACATACAAATCATTTGCATTACCAAACAACATTTATTAAACAACACTCACTCTTTCGATGCGGTTTCGGCTTCGGCTTCGGCTTCGACGGAATCTAGGATTAAAAGCAAGGGCGTGCGTGAACCGCTATATACATGCCCGGATTTTGCTCTCAATGAGTGCTTGAGAAAGTATCTAAATGTATGCGGTTGCTACTAAATCACTGAACCTTGCTACTCCTTGACGATATTTTGGCCCACGAAGTGGACAAATACCATCTGGCTCTGTTAGTATTGTCAGGGCCCTAGGCCAGCAAAATGGTCTCCTGAACACCTACGGAGTGAACAGAGTCCCAAGACTCCCAACCCAGCTGGACGGAGGGGTTATGGACTGTGGAGCACACTCTGGCCCATGTCTATCCCTCTAAGGTTTGCACTAGACGTGCCACGTTCTTTTAACGTTAATTATCGGGCGCTCAACCCTGCACATACTGACGTCAATGTCTCTGAAAATCAGAATCCTTTTTGATATCACTCGCCATAAACAGTCGTCCAATACGTGCTCGCTTAACCAACATTCTAGGTCTCCAGGGTGTAACCAAGAGATAGGTCGAAACCCCTGGATATTGTGGTCCTTGTACGAGTGTTTCCTACAAACAAACCGCCATATTCGAACGGCCGATAATCACCGCTAGGAGCAGCCTCGGGATGTAATGCCTAAGCTTGTGCGGTCCCACCTCATTAGCCGCCCTGCCAGACATCCAGGACAACCTTCAACACATAGGTGGGCGATTAGATTATGAGAGGCTGCATCTCTATTTTATTCTACTGTTTAGGTGCTAAGTAGAAGGGCGCCAACACTAGCGGTGCCTTTTCTTCAGACGGTAGTTCTTTTCTAACTTGGTACGAGTATTGAAGAGCAGCCATGATTGATCAGGGCCAACCACATACTAGACAGGATATGGTCCAGCTTTGGGGACCTACAATCTTGTTATCAAGGAATTAGGAATAAGGCATGTTCTGGAGATTGAGATCCTATATAATCATGGAAAGGAGACGCCGCCTTCAGCCGCCGTCGAGACCTCCCGGCATTCCATATGTTTCTTGGTTGCGGCGTCCACTACCAGTCGCCGCCCCAGCAAAGTCATGTAAATCTCCACTCTGAAAATATTCTTTGTCGTACGAGTACGCGTACTCGAGTACTATGCCAACCACGACTACCACCAAGTACAGAGTACAGACTACTGGTAACTGGTAACTGTACTCTGGTACGAGATGCGATACCCCTGGCTCCCGGGCCAAGCGAACCCTGAAAATGGGGACGCCATAGCCGGACAGGAAGATTCCTGGACGACCACATCCGACGTACTGTGCTATGCGGCCGGCTATAGGCATACCGCCGAATTATACGGAAGTATATGCCCTCGAACCAGCCGATGGTCGGGGCTCGATATTGAAATTTCTAGGTGGGCATCTGGAGAGAGTCCTCTCGCAGGTGTCCGGGACTTCCCGGAAGCTGCGAATTGCATCCCACCATTGGAAAGGCAGTGTATAGCAGTTATGAGAGATTCAAAATACAACTAAGCAATACATCCCAGGAAGCCAGGAGGATGGCGAGACTGACGAAGAAGATGAAGACGCCAAAAGAAAATAGGGCACAAGCTCTACCTAGTAGTGCTCCACCTTCGAGTTGCCAACCCAGGGCCCGAACCGCCACGAGTAAAGAAGCTTTAATGGCGAGTTCCTCTCCAAACCCCCACTCAAGCTACTTGAGTTCACGGTGTGCTCCGCAAGGTAGGTTTCATGCATTCTTTGCTGATTCCCCCCGCACAGGGTGCTGTACTGTACACCAGCCCTGTACATGCAGCCTGCCCTTCCACTGCATCTGCGTCTGCATCTGCCATTGCCACTGCTCAGGCCCAAGAGACTTATTAGAAAGGAACATCTAGCAGCTGGCTCCGTTGCTCACCGCCAAGTGACACCTGGGCTTCCCAGCTTCAGCAAGACGTACAGTACCAAGGAAGGGCTCAGGCTATGGGATGCCGGACTTTCACATTGACTTTCACATTGAAACCATGCTGAATGCTTTCAGTAGAATCGGCCTTGGTGTTAAAAGACGGGAGGCTAGGGGTCGAAGTCCGAACGGAGGCTTTTCAGAGAGAGAGTTTCTTAGTAGTAGCTGATGGCTCGAGTCAGGCAGGGGCTCTGGCAAGCACCGTATGAAGTAGTGCATCTCGCATCGCATCGCATCGCATCGCATCGACCCGACTCGACCTGCCACCCCATGCGTGGAGTCGTGGAGTTGCTATGCGACTTACCACAAGCTTTTAACGGGGGGACAGACTCAAAAGCAGAGGGCAAAGCAAATAGCACAGAGCCAGCACCTTTACCTTTGACTTCTCCATCTCCCACCTTTACCTCTTGCTGGGAATCATAGTTCTTGCGGTTCGGCTCCCCCCGCGGGGTTCCGAAAGATGCGGTCTTCTTGTAGGCGGGATGAATGATCAATAGTCAATGATCAATGATCAAAACATCAGTAGTACGGAAGTGGGTGGGTGTTCACTACTGCTCGGTGATATCGGCAGCTTGGAGGTTTGCTCCGTAAGGTACTTTACGTACGCTCTCGTAGGTGCTACATATAGGTGGTATATACTTCGTACAGGACAGTACGTAGGTTTCCCCTGTGGGGCCATCGGCCGGGCTGTAGGCCCGTTGAATAGTGGACATTTGATAATTATCGGGCTGTGAGACGGGGACTATTGTGGCGCCAGAGAGTGGGAGAGTGGGAGAATGGGTGAATGGGAGAATGGGAGAATTGGGGGGGAGAGGGAGAGGGAGAGGCTCCCAGTAGTAGCAGACTCTAGACTCTGCGCTCTACGAAGCTCCACGCTCCACGCTCCACGCTCTGCCCAGCACTCTCTGCTCGGAAGCCATTTGCAGGTGCGGTGCTGTGAAGGTGAAGGTGAATGTGTATATCTATCTCGGGAGTGCTTCTATACAGGTTTTCGGAAACTGGCGAGTGAATTGGCCTCCTTAGCTGGTCGAACTCCAGCTGCGACGACCGCCACACCTCCAACATCTCCTACGCCCACGCAGTATGCTATTACGCCGACCCGGATCGCCGCTACAACTGCCCTGACTGCAGCTTGCGACTACAACGTCGTCGCGCCCTTATCAGAAAAAAAGTTACAGCCAGGCCACGCCAGTACGAAGCACTGTGTTATAATAATAATAATTATTATTATACAGAGACGCTACGAGTACCTGCGTGTGCGCGCTCGTGTACTCGATACTTCTCTGTCCCTCAGCCAGGTCGACGACAACCACAACCACAACCACAACGACCATCGCCCCCATTGGCCTGGGCCCGTTGATCCTCGATACTCGATCCTCGATCCTCGATACTCGATACTCAATCCTCGACTCCTCGCAGGACTCAGGCTCATTCATCCCCCACCGGCGTCGCATTCCTCGCTTCCCAGTCCCACGTCCGCCAGACGCCAGACATCCAAGGGAAACGGCCTCATTACTACGCCGTGCGGTGGACCCGGATAAGGAAAACCTGACGACACCACAGAGCCAGAGCTAACGACGGGCAATCGCCAAACATCGTCCTCGCCCACCACAACCCGAACCACACGCCCCGAAGAAATCCGGACGCCGGCTTCTCTCCTCGTTGCGCCGCTCATCATTCACCTCAAGAAAGCAAAGCCCGGTCCGCCGGAGGAGGAGTGTTCGGTGTCGTCGCTCCCAGTCCCTCAATGTCTGGCGCAGCGCCGCACTATGAGCAGCGTGGGGGGATTCTGCGCAATGTCCAGGGCGCCTTTGGCACGGTGAATGTGCGCGGAGGGGCGCCGTCGAACCCAACACCCTCATCATCATCAACGTCAATAACAGATCACGACTACCGTTTCCCTCGAAGACCCGCCCACCAGCAACAGAGCGAAGCCAGGACGACAGTCGCGGGACCGCATACCAACGGGAGCTTTTCGGCCGCGCGGGACAAGCTGGATCATTCGGCGACAGCCAGTGCGCGCAAGGAATTGCTGCGTGAGAGCTTTTTCCGGCCATGGAGAGATGACGCCGCGGACGACGACCTCGAGAGCCCAGATGAGATGCAGAGGAAGGACCCATTGGGCACCCAGATATGGAGGCTCTACAGCAAGACGAAGAAGCAATTGCCCAATCAGGAGCGGATGGAAAATCTCTCATGGCGCATGATGGCCATGAATCTACGGACGCGCAAGCAGCAGGAGGAAGCATCTCGGTATGTTATCTCCAGATATTTCCGCTATGCATGTAGTGTAGTGTAGTTTCTAATCTTGTCTTCCCTCCCAGATTGGCCAGGCAGAAGGAGAAGGCCACCAGCACTCCTAGTGGCATTGCACAGCTAAGGAAGTCGTCGGATAAAAGGGCCGCTACGATTGCAGAGGATCCAGATGCGATGAATATCGACGACTTTGTATTCTCCGAAGATATCTCGACGCCGGCTGGGCTTGGCATGTCCTTCTCCCCAGAACTCAGCAACAATGAGCCCGAGAAGTCTTCCAATGCGCTGGCCTCGGCGATCCCCATCAAGATGCGAAAAGAGTCCTCGCAATTCTCGATCCCCCAATCTGTTCCTGTTCCCCACCACAATCCTCGGACTGATGAAGAGTTCAACTATGTTCAGCGACATATTCGAAAGACGAGCATCGATGAGAGACGCGTGAGTTGCTACTTCTTTAATCCCAGACTTCTTAATTGCCTCCCATTGCGCCACTCGTGATAAGGAGCCTACTTTTTACTAACGATTCGTAGACGAGGAAACGCCCAGCAGACTTCTCTCCCAACGTTTCAGCTGTGGGTGCAATAGCAATCCCCAGCGATCCAGACCATGATACCGATATACATGACTATTCCCTGGATCAACATCATCTCCCCGACATGTCACAGTATAATAACCCAGCAATTCCATTTCATCTTGATACCTTTAATATGGAGCAGGATCCCATAGCCGCTTCTGCGGGGCATTTCCAGCAGAACTTCTCCTTCTCGCCATCTCATTCCCCTCTCGTGCATCATGGTCCTTTCTCCGCCCTTTATAATAACGCGTCAATGCCCTCTTCCTCAATGAATTCAAATGACTTCTATTCACCGCCGGGAAGTGCCTATCCATCCGCAGTTTCGACCCCACAACCAATCCTGGAAAACGAACATATGTACTTTCAAGGCATGGATATGCGACATCCAGCCTCAAATACCTTCAACGCCCCCGCGTCCAACTTCTCCAACTCAATGGCCACTCAATACATGTACAATGCCAACGGAGGGCCGATGTTCACCTCAGCCAACCCCCCGGGGACCAGCAATGCCTTCGCTTCGTTTGGCATGATCCAGCATATTGATCCGAGTCAGGTTTACCAGCCAGATCATTCCACCCGGTCGCCAGGCATTAATACAGGCAGCGAAAATATGTTCACTTTTGGGGCAGATTCGGACAACGAGGATGAGGAAGGGGCGGCATTTGCTGATCGCACCCTCATAATGCAAAACGATTTCACGCCATCCCCGATGGACGATTCGAAGATGGACACTGGGCCCGGTGGATCTTTGCCATGGGATACTCCGCTCCCCAAATCATTTAACACGCAGGCTGCACGTTACCCAGGTGGCCCACCAAGGAAGCAAGTCACAATTGGAGGAACGACAACCGACATGAGCTCTGTCTCTCTTGAATGGGATGGCTCAGGTGGCTCTTTGGGCCATACTCAAGGATCCGTACAGTCTCCCTCCGACAACGTGGGAAGGAATAACAGTGACCGACGGCAAAAGATTCCACGTACGGCTTCTACCCCCAATGCTGCTTTGATGGGGCAACGGAATAGCGGTATGTTTGACCATGCGGCTCAATCGACCCCAGGTTCGCCGGCAGATCCAAGTAACATGTCGGGGTTCTCGTCTGTGGCTCCTAGCCGCCCGTCAACTCCAGGCAGTACAAAGCATGGATCTACTACCAATCTTGCTAGCATTGCTAGCACCCCAGGGGAAAATGGAGCCCCAATTACTTGTACGAACTGCTTCACCCAAACCACACCGCTTTGGCGGCGGAATGCAGAGGGACACCCGCTTTGCAACGCCTGTGGTCTCTTTCTAAAGCTGCATGGTGTTGTTCGACCACTTTCTTTGAAAACAGACGTCATCAAGAAACGCAACCGTGGCTCTGGTGCCTCCATACCTATCGGTGGATCTGGTGGATCTTCCACCCGATCGAAGAAGCTAGGCAGTGCGTCATCAAGTAATTTGTCGAATACCAGAAAGAATTTCGTCGTCGCCTCTAGCAACACAGCACCAGGTGCGCCGAATACGACGCCTACCGGTGCTCATGGAAGGAGCCCCAATGAGAGCCAAGCTGTTACAGGCTCTGTGGGGAATGGAAGCAGCACTGCAGGAAGTACGCCGACGTCATATCACGGTTCTGCAGGGTCATCGGTGGGTACGACTGCAGTCAGCGGTGGTAAAGGTGTTGTGCCCATTGCAGCTGCACCCCCTAAAGCGACCCCTGGGCCAGGTGCAACAGCATCGACCACCCCTCGATCAAGTGTTGCGGTGGCGCCCAAGAGGCAAAGGCTCCATAGCAAGAGCGTGAGCGCTATCGAAAGTATGGACGTTGACTCTCCAGCGACCTCGTCAGGCTCCAACGAAGCAGCAGCGAAGCCTCTGGGTACGGGAATGGCTGGGGCCGGGGGTAGCATGTCGAATATGGATCTTGCAAACAGTTTTGGAATGACGAGGTCAGTAGCACCTGGAGGCACAGCAATGCCTAATATTGGCAGCATGGGTGGACAACCTTCTGGGGCGGTCATGGCTAGTCACCATGGGTTAGCCGGTGCGGGTACCGGTCCACAGGAATGGGAATGGCTGACGATGAGCCTCTAAATCATTGCATGTTACGAGACTCTCTGTGCTTGTAATGCATAGTGTTCGCCCTGTGTAGGTGCCCTGGTCTGTATCTCATGAGCAGCCCATACTACAGACGCTTCACGGTTTGGGTTGGGATAGCTCTTGTGTTTAGGCGTGATTTCTTTTGCCGCAAGCCTCCGCCCGCATTTTCGCTTATATATATCTGGGGAGGAGCTACTAGGTCTGTGTCTATGTCTGGGTCTGGCTCGGTTTTGGAATTCATGATACCATCTTTGTTGCTTGTTTGGCGCAGTTGGCTTTTGTCCTGGGGACGGCACTGAGCCTTCCTCATTGTCTATGTTTTTAGCCGGGTGCAAAATCTTTGCTCTGGCTATCGGAATCGGTAGTATATAGACTGGTATGCTAATGGAGGCGGGCTGGGTTTGCTTTTGTTTCTCGCGGGGTTTGGTTGCATTGTTCTTTTGCTGCCTTACTTAGACTGGGTTGCGTCGGGTTGCGTCTCCATACCTTTACAAATGACTGATGATGTTGGGCACAGAATGATGGATGGGTGGTGCGACAAGGATGTTCCCCTAGAGTTGGTAGCAAGCGGGTGGGACGCAGTGCATTATGATACCTTGATACCTGGATTTTAATGTTGGTATTTTCGAGTCTGTTTTGGCTGGGCGATGTTCTATGCGGTGGTTAAGTGTAAAGTCGTGCGGGTATATAAGCTCTAGATGGATTTGAGGCGTGATAATATTACATATAACTATATTTGATGCATTTCTGCTTTGGGTGATTAATTTAACGCGTGGTCATTTAGTTGTAGTGTTTCTTTCATGGTCATAAGAATATATGTTTACGTTTGTTTGGTCTCTCCTTTACACGGCTTGCTTTGATTAATAGTATGCTGCACACTCTTAATGTAGCTTGCCCTCGTGACTGTAGATGGTAAGAAAAATGCGATGAGAGATCGATCACTACGTATAGAACAGATAGGACTGCCTTACCAGCCTCCTACGGCTACGATTAGTAAGGGATAATGTGGGAATCTCATTACGGCCCAGATAATGTGCATTTCTTATTCTTGGGTATTGGGAAGCTAAAGTCGGCGGTAGTTAAGGGACGCGGCGCGGTAAGAGAAAGAGATAAGAAAAGAATAAGCGGTCGGATTGGAGGTCTCCTACGAGTCTCGGCCACCAAAGTTTCGATTTCAAAGTACCTTCTTCAAGAAACCTGCGCCTTGAATAGCGGACATGGTACGTAGTACAAGTTTCTGTATGGATATAATATCATATATTCACCCAACCATAGCTTATGACATGGCCACAAATGCCCCCCATCTGCCCTAACATACATCAGTCATACCCGTTACATCTTACTCCCGCCCCCTATCACACCCGAAATTTTACCCAGTTAGGTGATTTATCCCTTCCAAACAGCAGGACCGGGCATCTGGTACGTGGTTGGCTATTGGCACTCATTAGCATCATTGCATTCCCATTCCTGCCTTACCCCGAACAAAGGCCAGAGCCAAAGGAGTACTCACAACTGGGTAATAAATATTAATCATCAGTCCCGGATCCGTTGCCTTATACGCTCCAGGAAACGCAACAAGCGGGCCTGGGGTTCCTGATCCACCGCCCGTAACTGTAATTTGTCCGCACGAGATGTAGAACTGTGCACCGCCGGCGGCAGATGCTGAGTGGAGGCCAATATGCTCAATGCGGAAGAGGTAGTCGCCTGCGGGGACGGAGCTAGGGATCGTGAACATAGCTTTGGTATAGCCTATTGGGTATGAAATGTTAGTATACCGACTTGTCTAAGGACATGGAGGGAGGAGTTAAAAGTATATACCGTTGTTTGCCCACGTCAGCTGGCTGCCAAACGTCGGCCCTTGCTCAAAAATCTTAAACCACACGTTCCCACTTCCATCCCAATTAGCAGCCGTCTTGCCGGAGGGCACTTTAGCCATGTAGGCCATCAGTGGGCCGGGGTGATAAATGTCTGGAGAGGCAGTGAAGCCAGCTTGAGAGCCGGCGGCAACGGTTTGAATCCCAGCGGCCGACTTAGAGGCTCCTCCAGCATTGCATCGGATGTCGAGGGAGGAGACATCCGTTACGGGGCCGTTGGACTGATAGTTTGTCCATTGGCGCACATATTGCCACTCAGGTGTCGTGGTGCTGCCGGTGATGAGAGATGGGAAGGTGTACTGAGAATTATAGTTAGCAACCAGATGTAGAAATAATAGAGTTTGCTAGGCTTTAGTATGGCAAAGTAAAAGGTGGTGGATGAATCGTAAAACGACTTCTGGTGGACAAAAGAAATGTTATCAATGGACGACTTACATGAGCCTGAACTGTGGCCACGAGGGCAAGAATGGAAGCAACGGCCTTCATGATGAACTCAGACAACCGCTAAATATGTATATATGGGATGGGAAGAGGGAGCTGTCACTTTTCCAACAGGTACCTCCCTTCATTCTTATAGTCCTGGAGAGCCACGCGGCTATCACGGATAGCACGCCGAAATACTTCTTTCCTTGATCACCTCTGACGCGCATGTCATTACAGCCATATTGCTTCGGTCCTTGAGTTGCCGCATGTGGACATTCCAAGGGTTCATCCGTGGCTTTCTAGGGAGGGCGATAGTATGCAGGACGACGCCCGATTCCCCAGATTTCCAGGTCTGCCCCACAGTCTCCCCAGTTTCTGCTATCGACTTAATCAATTTGACAGCCACATGACCGTGCCTCGTACGCCATGCTAACTAGCACTACTAGGGACAAGTTTGCAATATATCCCATTGCGGCTAAATCTCCCACAGGCCCGTCTTCCGCTTAATGTTGTTTAGCCAAACCGACCACTACTGACAGGCATGTGCTTAAAAAGACGACAAATCTGGAGTATGGCCCGTCGAATACCTGGGCACTGTTTCAACTGCCGGCTGGATGCGGGCGGTTCACGCTCCGCTCTCCGAGACTCACCACTGGATAAAGCTCTCGACTTTATTTGGCACACAAAAAGCTTGTTTCCAAGTTAGCTGAATCGAGACATCCGAAATAATCTTGCATGATCTCTGGAATTTAAAATGGCAAGCACAAATTGCAAATGTACGTTACGGATTGTGGATCAATAATGTAAAGTTTCAATAAAGAGAAAGTTCAAGTATCCTCTCTTTGGACCGCCCTGATTTCGTCATTGCGAAATTTCAAAGACTGGCCGGTCACACTAATAATGCCCTGCTTTTGCATTTTCGATGTGGCAAGCACGGTGAGAGTATTGGCTGCCGTTTATAGAAGCGGGACAAAGGCTCTATGCATAGGTCTCTTTGAGATAGAGCTATGCGAGCATTGAGAATGAAGCACAGAGTTGAACAAAGGAACGGGGTTGATGAACTTAGAATCGCCATATTTTTCCATTGAGACCTATCATTTATTTTCATCATCATATCCGCCTGGCTGGCAGCACCCTGAGAATTGCTAAGCCTTCAAACTCACCGTCTAACGATCTTTGCAACTATGTCAACAGAAGATGACTTAGAGGAGGTCTACCAAATGCTGAGTAGGAGCTTCTCGGAGGATGAGAGACTGGAGATGCAACAGATCCACGACTTCGAAGAGGAACATCGTCTGGCAGACGAGGAGGATTGGGAAATACAGGAAGCTGTTGCGAGACAACAAGTACGTGAGCAGATGCAGAATCGCCTGTCAGGTGACTTTGAATTCGCGACAAGTTGGATAAATTCTCTAGAGAATCAGCAATCGAAAATCCAGGATCTGGGGCGAGATGATCTAAAGGGGGCGGGCGTCGGGGACGATACACGTCAATTGCCCGTTGCAGACCTAGGGACGAAACTCGAAAGGTATCTGATAAAATGGAGGATGAGTGAAGGCGGCGAGAACGAAGAACCTAATAAACTCCAGGATAACACGGATACGGAGTGGGTGATGGCAGCGAGCGTTGTTAAGAGAACTGCAAGCCTCCTCCAAACCGATGCATATCGTCTGCTCCGCTTGATAGCCTACCTTACCGGCCAGGAATGCGAGCTCCAGCAAGCGGATGTCAACTGGATGGCGCCATATCTTGAAGGACATCTTAAATTAGTGAAAGGAGATTATGATGATGACATGTACCACCAAAGCCAGGAAGGTTATGTCGAGGGGCTCGGGTTAGAGCACCTGCCCACTTGCCATGCCGACGGGTGGATGTCACTGGACCTTGAGCCTACGGATGGTCGGGAACAGGCAGGCAAGCCCTCGATCCAATTTAGCATGCCAGGCTTTTCCGCTGCTAGGCGGGAAGCTGTTGCAAATATCTCAATCCAAAAGCCCAAAGACGAAGAATTGGATGATCAGTCGCCACATAGAAAGTACGCGAGGGAAGCATTTGAGCTATCGGCCCAACAACTAGAAAGAAACAGCGAACTACACGAATACAGAGCGCCGGATTCTAGTTTGCAAGGTCTAGGGACCATTACGCACGTTGAAGTCGCAACAGCTTCCCACAGCTATGAGCAAAGAAAGCAGCTGGATTCTGATGTAATTGACCGCGTTAGGGGCATTGCAGATGAGTTGGCGAAAGGTAAAACTGTTCTGGAAGGCGGTCTTGTGGAGGCCTTGGATGTTGGTGATAAGCTGATAAAGAGCAACGCTTCTTTGGAAGGAAACCTTGTAAATGTCTTATACCGACTCGACGAGGAAACGAAATGGCGCAAGGTGGCAGAGAAGCAGATACACGTTCTATCCCGAGAACTCCATCAGGAAAGAACAATTATCCAGAAGTTGAGTGACCAGCGAGAGGCAATTACGTCGCATATTCGAGCAAACCGTGAGTTTAGAGCTACGAGAGATAGCCTGAAGGAACAATTGGAGGGGGCCCGGTCTCGTTTAGCGGATGAAAGGAGAGACCCGGAGCTGGAATTAGAGGATATAATCGAGGTTGAGATGCTTCAAGCTGCCATTGACGACTTAGAGAGTGAGAAGGAACGGGCCTGGCTAGAGTTTGTTGCACCACTCGACGGGATAGCTGCTACTGAGATGGCAAAAGCTGATGGTTGCGGGAGAACAAAGGCGGTAGAAAGAGGAGCAGCCCATGATGATATTTGCTTGTACTGCGATACAGAATACTGCCAAGGCTGCTCTGGGTTTGCGAGGAATGGCGGGTCTTGACTCTTGACCGGAGTTGTGTTCCTGTCATGCATGGAGAGATCTGGTAGAGGTAGTAATGCTGCTTTTCAGAACGTCTCGGCCTCCGGAGTATCATTTCGTACCGTCCCACTGTTTCCACCTTGTTCTGATCGTACACCAGGCAAAGCCTTGGACGGGCATGGAGGTTGTACCTCGATGGTGTCGATTGCACGACCATATCGAATATCCACGCTCATATGAGATACAGCCTCACGAGCGCCACAAAACAAGCACCATGGGCTGAGGCATGCAGCAGCGGGCCTCCCAGCCCCTTCGTCGACGCAATCTCTCCTCTAACAACCCGACTCAGGGCTCTCGCAAGCGGAGCCACATGGTAGACGGCCAGCGCGCCGGCAACATTCTTACTAGTGCCGTCAACCTCGCGGCGGGCAAATATGAAGGCAATGAAGCTCGAGACGAGTAGAAGAACAGCATATTGTCTGATGATGGCATGGGCTTGCGGTGCGGGAGATGGAAGTTGTTGTGCTGGGTTGAAGAAGAAGTTGAGCGAGGCGGGAAGTTCAATGGCGAAGTGAAGCCAGAACGGGAGGGAGAGTGGGATCGAGGCAATCATCTCGGCAGCTTGGGAGGTGGTATGTGCTGTATCGATTATATCAATTATATCAAGTACAATAATAATCTGTCTTGCGTTGTATTGCAGAGGGAAGTATATCTAGACATGTACCTTATTAAGTAAGGTATGTAGAGTCTGTACTTCATACTCGTACCTGCGGAAATATGGCTCGACACGTGACGGGCAATCTGCCTTCTACCTACATGCCTAACTTATAAGGTACATACTTTGCACCTAGCACATCCATTACGAAGTACACATTTCATACCTCTCACACTTCATTCATTTCCTTCCAATCCAATCCAAGTACTCTACCGGCATTACGGTGTGATCGTTAGATTGGTTGGCTCAAGCTCCAAACGGCGTCAGCCCTCAAGCACAGGAGGACACCCGGACTAGAAGTGCCATGCATTTCAGACAATCCGTGCTGCAAGACCTCGAGGACAGGTTATCTTTCCAGCCATGCCGTTTCACCATCGTGGCACACCAAACCCGAGAAGAACGGGGCCGGGAGGCTTCACGATAGACGAAGCAAGCCAAGCAAGAAAGGTTCATAACCATATCTTGGCTCCTGTCCAAGTCTCAAAGATACTGCCAGCTTATTCCAACCCCAACTCCTGACGTAACTACGAAGTAGGTGGTCGATAAGAACCTACATGCACCTCCATACAACAAGCACGAGTACAGTCTCCACCTCGGCCCCCCCGCCAAATACTTCGTACAACACATATAACAACAACAGTCGCCCAGCAGAGGCACCCGTCGACCTCAATTAGTCTTGATCCTCGTCAAATTGGCTACTACCACCCCTGTCCTAATCAATTGCGACGTATTCCAACACGCGCGACGAAATCCACCCAGGCGTGTACATAGCTATAGGTACTGAAGTCTCAGCCGCTGCTTCTGCACGTATAGACTCTCCGCTTCCGCCCGTCGCGTTTTCTCTGCTTGTTAACTGGGCTCTGGGCACTGGACTATCATAACCCGCTCTCCAAAATGCTCTCCTCTGAAGATGGCGAAGATGCGGCTACCAGCCGCTTTGGGAGCTTGAATCTGTCCATACTAGGGCTGGGAACAGAATACCCTCCGTATCACCTCGATCCCGCAGCTCTAGACACGCTCGTCCAGCGTCATTACCCAGAATCCCCAGCGTATGCTCATCCTCTCAAGTTCCCTTCCCTTAGCTAATGATCCAATCTCTAGCATGACCAAAATCCGAACCATAAACAAATACACTGGAATAGACACCCGGTCTGCAATTGGCTCCGTGGACCACCCAATGGCCAACATGGACCGCGCGCCGAACATTGACGAGCTCTGCTGCCTTTTTCTGAAAGACGGGGTGGCTCTAGCGGTGACAGCTGCGCGTAAAGCGCTGCACGAAGCGCAACTCTCGCCGTTGGATATTACGCATGTTGTTTCGACAACTTGTACGAATAGCGCAAATCCTGGGTTCGATCACTACGTTTGCAAGCAATTGGGGATGACACAGCCTGTAGAGAAGGTACTACTACATGGGATTGGCTGTAGCGGCGGGTTGGCGAGTCTAAGAACGGCTGCCAATCTGGCGCTGGGAAGTTCATTCATGGGCCGGAGGGCAAGGGTGCTGGTTGTTGCGCTGGAAATCAGTAGTCTGTTGGTGAGGAGCGAATTGGATAGTATCCACCAGTCGCAGGAGACAAGAATTGGGGTTGCGTTATTTAGTGATTGTGCGAGTGCGGCAGTGCTAAGCAATGGAATCGACGATGGCAATATGGAGCCAGTATATGAATTGTTGGGCTGGGACCACCGGATAATCCCTGATACGGAGGAAGATCTGGGATTCGACGTCGACCCATTAGGTATATATATATTGATTTTCTTCCCTCTCCATTTCCTTCCCTTAGAAGAGAGTACTGACGCAGAATCATAGGCTGGAAAGTCGTTCTCTCCCCCCGGGTCCCTAAACTAACCGCCGGCGTCGTTTCCCCCACCTTCAACGATCTCCTCTCCACCCTCCCAGACCTCCCTCCACAGTATCGAGAGGCAGCAGATTTCGACTGGGCACTACACCCTGGCGGCTCAACGATCCTTTCAGGCGTCGAGCGCGCCATGGCCATCACACCAGAGCATATGCGTGCCTCCTACGACACGTACATTAACCACGGCAATTCATCCTCAGCAACAATACTCTCGGTGATGGACAGGCTACGGCAGAAGGATATGGATGAGTTAGCGCCTGCAGGAAAAGTGAAGGACTTTGTAGTGGGCTGTGCTTTTGGTCCAGGTATTGCGATTGAGATGTGTATGCTGAAGAGGAATCTGCGACATGTGAGACGCACGCTTGTTATCACGGGTGGCGAGGCGACCCCTCCTATGACAGAAACGGATCCGAGTGATGAGAGTGAAGGGAGTAGAAGTGACGGAGAAGGGGACGACCTACCTCAAGCAGAGAGAGAAGTCGACGGCATGACGGGGGAGGCTAGTGAACTGGTATGCGAGAAATCGAATAGCGAAGAGAAAGATAGTCTGGCAGAAGCGCTGAATGGCGTCGAATTGGATTGAGTGGCCCTTTGGAGTCCGGGAAACAGCAGTATCGATATCAAAAATAGTGGTCGCAGGTCTGATCTTTTGTATAACGGCGAGAAAGCGGTATTCGAATCCTCTCGCATATACACTATACGCACATCGATATACCGACGGACAGGAGACACGAAAAGACGAAGCAGCATATACGAGCATAGCATATCCTACGGCGTCAGGAGTCTTTAGAATCCTAATATTGCTTTTGCAGGAAGAATAACAAATAAGCGAGCGAAAGCCGCAAGGGGGATATTTTCTAAAGGGGAAGATGAAGATATAGACAGATACACAAACAAGAAATAAACAAACAGGGTAGATGAAAATGTAGAATACACTCACCTTTTAGTTGTGCACAAGCTAAAATCTCAATTAATATACGGTGAAATTCAGTGTATGACAGGGTATCTCTTTTTTCATCGATTCGCACGTCATATCTTCTAATCAAAAGTAACCTTCTTTCCTTGAAATGTAGCGGTTTTCTTCATCTCCTTCGCTTTCTTCGCTGCCTGCCAGCTAGGATGTAAAACACCTACATCATCCTTCCTACCCAGCCCTCTCTTCCCCCCCTCTTCCCCTCCTGCTTGTGCAACTGCGTTCCCACCTGTTATCCTGTGACCTCCGCCTCCACTTCCATGCATGCCTCCTCGCCCTCGTCCTCTACCGCCATCCTTAGCGCCCCTCCTCGCATCCCACCCATCATCGTTCCCCGGCCTAACATCATTCACACTCCCTTGCCCACCCTGAATATGATTCGCTTTTTCGCCGTACTTCTTCTCCCATATAGCGCGACGCGCCATTTGTCCTGGTCTGTTTTTCTTTGGGGGAGGAGCATCTTCAATGTCTGAAGCAGATGATTCGGAGCCAGAGAAGTAGCCGCCTAGAAGGGTTGGGAGGAATGTGGTGCCTTTTGTTGTTGTTGCCGAGGGGCGAGAACGGGTTCTAGATGTTGGTGGTGGGGAGGGAGAGAGAGATAGCGAAGCTCGGGTTCGAGATTGGGATAGGGATGACTCTGTATGCTGTGATTTAAAGGTTGGTTCCCGTTCAGATTCAGATTCTGAGTCTGATTCTGAGTCTGATTCTGACGAGCCGAGAAGGGCGTCGTAGTGGGAGAAATCCTCGGAATCGAGATCCGAAGCTTGTTGTCCTTCCTCGCCTTCGGTTCTTCTGTGGTGCTGCTGCTCGTCCGCTGCAGAATCGAACCCTTCCCACTCAGGCAGTGAGTCTTTGTCGCCGACATCAATTTCGATGTTCTTCTGCTCTGTGTCCATCCGTGTTGGTGCACTTCCATTCCCCCTCCTGACAGCACCCTTCCCCTTCCCGTTCCCCACCACCTCCGGCAATGGAATTCTCATAACCATATACAAACCCCTCATAACCTGGCCCATAACCTCCTTCACATTTTTCAAATTGAACAATCCACTGGTAACATTCTTCAATGCCTTTGCCTCCTCTTCCCCCAACCCCTCGCCCTCTTTTCTAAGGCCCTTTTCCCTTACTTCTTCCGGTAGACTCTCACTCTCCGCCATCCGCTTAATCTTCAAAATCTTCGCACACAAATAACTCTCCGCCGTCTTCACCAAATCCAGTCCCTTCAGCGCGGCAATCTCCCGATTAATACGCGCTACATTTTCAGTGCCCTCAGGACCCTTCGCTTGTGCGAGCTTTAACCGTTTTCCGAGCTTTTGGCGCTCAAACCCTTTCGCTGTTTTTAGAGCACGTTGGAGGTGTTTTTGGCTCGACAGAAGCGTGTCGAGAACATCTTGCTTGGTTCGATCGGCGGAGTTTGGGGCAGCTGAGCGTTTTCGTTTTAGCATTTTGGGGTGGGATGAGGAGCAGTTAGTACTTGAAGGTTCTGGGCCTGTTACTGGGAGCTTGGGGATAGTGAAGTTCAGCCTTGTCGGAATTTTAACCCGGCGGGGCTGGCACGTGATGAGGTCAATTGTGGCGCCTCAGGCTCTGGAATGGGATGTACTCGACTTCATTATGAGCGATGTAGAGTACACACCCTTACTACCTAAGGTAGCTACTATACGTACAATCCTACCTAACAGCGTCCAGCTAACTATACAAAAAGGACCCGATCAATTTATCGAAGCCATCAAAGAAGAGAGTACTACCGCCTCGCGTCGTCGTACCACAAGCCACCAGAACTGGACGCGGATGTCACTCGTTGGCGGAAGAGGGTGTTGTCGTCGGTTTCCTGAGAGGCTATTCATAGGCGCTTGCCTTGAATATATTCGAGGATGGGGAATGAGGCCATACCATAGGGACCTTTCTCGTTCGCGAGAGAGAGTAGGCATATATTCGAGGAATCGGGATGGTCATCTCCTCGACAACAAACCAGAACTCAGGGGCACATGCACACAGTAATAGCGTACCCAGGCGTCCCATCAGGAAAGAAAGGTCCTACTACACCGATGCACCGTGGCAATCTCACTCTTCAGCTTGTTATAGGCGCCGATGCCAGGCGGGGTGACAGACCCACGCGGGTTGCTCACGAGTCGCAGTTCTCTTTCCCTTGCCCATTGCTATTATCGGCATGGCGTGAAGTGAAGCGAACGAAGTAGCAGATGTTGTTAACCTCCGGGGGAAGACGGCTTCAAGAAGCTACGGAGTACAGGAATCAATATTGAGTTTCTGTCTGTCCGCGTCCTATCTCGCAGTCCCGACCAGTTTGAGGTCCGGACGCGGCCTATATCTATCGATATAAACGTACAGCAGCTACACGGCCTACAATCCTCACGTATCTAGGTCGAATACGGCAGTGGCACCGGCGACCTCGCGACCGCGAGTGACTATATCTCGATACTTGTATGCCTTGCACAAAGTCCTTTGAACGAAGCAGGATTAGCGTTCTTCTGAAGATGATGAATCTGGCCGTGTGCCACCTTGATCAATTCTGCCAGTACGCACAAAGGGAGTGACCGAAATCCGAGCTGGGCCATGGCCACTTTGTGCCAGTGCACGACGATTTAAACTCATGATAGCCACTGATGGATATCCTTACTCTTCTCGATTAGGAGTGGGCCCGTATTGTTTCGCTATTATTCTTCAACCCCCCAAAATGGCTCACCGGTCGAAGATCTAGCCTACTAACTATGCCCTTCGTTTGCTCGCAATACGTCGCCGAGTTAAACAAGTTCTGCACTGTGTTCAAGAACCGAGGGTTTGGGCTAGGATCTGACATCGAAGGACTGGGCGAGGGTACATGAAAATGAACGCACCCTAGTCGCAGCATCATTAGAGAACTAGGCAGATAAACACTACTACGACACGCGATTTCTCAATATGCTACTTCACAAACGCAAGAATCTGGATGATCAAATTCAAGAGTTCATACAAGAAGACTCCGCTCGCAGCGCCCTCTTGGCAAGAAAAGTTCGCGGTGGCATGGCTTATCAAGCGGCTCTAGTCAATTAGCAACGAAGAGTCCTGCTAGCAATGAGACGAAAGAGGATTCGAATACGGCGCTACCGAGGTAGAACACCCGGACCGTCATTTCTTCTATCATGCGGCGCTTATTCCCGAGGCCTTTGGCTGAAGATGTCGCGATTCCCTCGAAAGTATGTCAAGTTCTACCATGCCATGCTATTTGTAGTACTATAATTCTCTTGCTAGCTGGGACATCCTATTTTATCTGCAAATGTATCGTCCGATACCCATCCCGCTACACCAGGACGCCTCTCTATATCCTTTCGCCGCACTAAGCATCTTCGTTCATGACGAGCTCCTCAAGGGTAACCACTATACTTCTCCTCCAGCCTTTCGACAATTTCTCACGCGCTTCGGGAAGCTCCTCGAACACGAGGTTGCCCGATTCGGCCTCTCGCCTTGCCTTTGCCTCTGGTGTAGATGACTGTATGGGACTCTTGGTCTTGCCATTCATCGAGCTCAAGATGGCCTCCATACCTTCATTTCATTCCCGATCTTCTCAGCTAGCTCGTTTCGTTTTGCTGTTACTGCCATTCGTTCTTCAACTTGACCTTCTGTAGCTACGGAGCTAGGTTATCCATAGTAGTTTGGCTTAAGTTTTTGCCAGGCACACGGCCCTGTCTGCCTGGGGCGTGGAGTGAAGTAGATCCCTGCGGTCTTGAGGATGCAACTCGAAGCTGATTAGTAGAGCTGTTGGGCAGACTGCAGAGGTCTCGACTCTCGGCTCAGTGGTGGTAAAGAAATTCATCGATGAATGGCCAGCGGCCTTGTAGGCAGAAGCGGCTTTAATTTACTGGTGCAGTCCCATCGCAGTTTGCCTATGTAGGCTGCGGGCAACTCAAGAAACGATGGATACAGATTTCTGGCCATCGCGTCATCGCGACGTAGTGATCAACTTATCCTTTCATTGTCTAAAATCTGTAGTTGGTCGATATGACTTTAACATACTTAAAGAAACCAAGTCTCCTGCCTACCTACCTAGGTAGGTAGGTGGCTAATAATGGCTTCCCCTGGTGGGTGTTGAGATTGATTCGGAGTAAGAAACATCACGAGGAAGTCGATCGGCTTATGGCAGTTTGGTTTGGATTAAAAGCAGTTGTATCAATCTGCTTAAATTTTCACTAGGAAAATATCAGACTAATCGGAAGGCAGTCTCGCTGGAAACTTTCAATCTTGCTTATTTTACCGCCCGGTAATCCGAAATTTATCAACACCTTGCTTTGCCAAGGGTAATCAGAGTTAGGAATAGCTGAACCCTGTGCGTACAGAGTCGCGAATGAGCGCAGAACCAGCCGTCACAGCCTCAAAGGCAGCTATCAGCGACGAACAAATATTTGGCAAAATTGGCATGGTAGACAGGGATGGGTCATACCACAGTAAGATTTTCCAAGCAGCTCAAAGTTGCGAGAATAGCATCGTCACCATCAAAGCATAGCCGACAAAATTCTTTGTCAGAGCTGTTTCTTGCGACTTGATCAATTTCATGAAAACACAAGTATTTTTGCAGTCTCAGTCAAATTTACCAAACTTAGATACAGGAAGAAGAACCGCCATTTCAGTCTATGTACAGGCAAGCTGTCTGTGTATTTACAAAGCCTCTCTGAAATCTAGCCATCTATCAAAGCTATTGTTCTTGTGTTAGAAAAGCACCTCTTTACAAGCACTGAGAATAGAAGAAGCTGAGAACCGTGCCAAATCCCCCAGTTTTCGTTATCGGCCGATTTAGTTGGCCTTGAAGGTTGAGCCGAGAGGGCCCCATTTGATGTTGGAGTAGACAACGGAGGAGTCGCCATGCTCGGCTTCAACCTTGGCTGGGTCACCAGAGTCGGGCGAACACGTTCCTCGGCTGACACCTGGCTCGCTGGCGTCCTTGGTTGGTGGGTAAGGGGCATCGAGCCAGAGCATGTTGGCCGTGTGGTCATCCCAGATGGACATGACAAGAACCATACCGTTCTTGAGAGCGTCACCCATGACCTTCATTCCTCCCCGAGCGGCGAATTGGTTTTTGTCTCCGAAAGCAGTCTTTTGGATTGCGCAGAAGTCGTCGGTGAGAGAGTTACCGGTGACACCTGCAATCTTGGACTGAGAGTTCTCAATTGTCTTGCCACCCTGAACGTAGAATCGCTTGATTTCCTTCAGGTTACCGTTGTCGCTTCCATCGGTGGTGATGAACTGGGTGACGACGGTCATAACCTTGTTGGTATCGACAGTCATACCGGGGCCCAGGAAGGTGGTATCTCCCATGCGGTACGAGTTGTAATCACATCCATCAGCGTCGCACAACGAGGCGTATCTGTCGTCAATTCCGCAGTCAGATCCAGTGCATCGAGTTAACCCAGCGCCAGTGCAAGGGTGGCTGTCACAATATCATTAGCAAACGTCTAGACAAAAATGCATAGGCAAGGGGAATTACGGTGTATAGGCTGATGCAATGCTGTTGGCCTCCCAGATATCCATCTCGTTGCAGCATGCTCCGTACTTCCCTGAGCCTGCATTCTTGTCGTTAGACTGTGGGTTCCAGCCTTCAGAGTTTGCCTTCATCAAAACATTAGTTCGAGGCCATTCCCAGGTAATAGGTTGATGATTGACTTACCTCTCCGTTGATGAACTTCATGTCACGAGGGCATTGGGCATCGCAGTAACCAGTTCCATACTTGGCACCGGCTTTGTTGGTGGAGAACTTGGACATTCCTCCGTCTTCTGCCATCTCACTGAAGTACAGCGCACCGTTCAGGCCGCAAGGGAGCTTGGATACATCCACATCGAAGGTGAATTCCTTGTTCAGCAGCTTGAACATCTCGTACTTGGTCTCACTTCCGGCGGCCATCAAGTATGTCCGGGAACCGACGTTGGTGTTGTCGCCCTTGGTGACGAAGTTGAGCTTCAGTGAGTTGCCGCTCGTGGTGATGCCGTAGGTCTTGGAGTAATCAGCTCCGTCCAAGGCGCAGTTTGCGGCGCAGGTCTTGCCATCGGGGCAAACAGTTTCGTTCCAGGTGTTACCAGTGTAGCAATTGGAATATCCGACTTTGTTGTGGAGCCATCTCCAGTTGGCATCAATAACGACGGACTGGGCAGATGTCGTGCATCCGCTGGCGGTACATTTGCTGACCTGGAGGGCAGGATGCTTCTCGGCGGTCAGATCACCGGCCAACTGGGCGCGAGCGCCGATCAGAAGGGAAGAGAAGGCAAGAGCGGCTGAGAGCATGATGAATTGTCTGGTTGGTACTGCGTGTGGAGGATGAAGAGATCTGGAGAGGAATTCCTGCGGGCTTATATGGCCTCCATGGAACTGTAGGACGATCTTGCCACTGTCAACACCCTCATGGCTAACTCGATATTAGAAAACGGATGGTGGAATTGCGGGGAGACACCCGGCGGAATGAATGCAGCCGGAATAGACCAAGGCCCGCATATGGATCGAGTTGATCGAGCAGATTGATTGTTCCCCAGTACGAAGTACCCCAGATTTCATATCTCATATGCCGCTCTGAGCCATATACAAACAAATTTCTGTGGAGAACGGGGAAACAAGCATGCAGACGAGCTCGAAGCGACCGCTAATTTGCAGCCAAGCGCGGGCGTTTCGATTTGAATTTACGACGTACTTGATCTGATATTCGCCCAGGCGGGCCTCGGCATCAGCCTGTTCGCAAGACGAGAGTGAGTAATGATGACCGGCCTCAGTCCCTCGTGTGCTCGTACCATCCAGCTTTGGTCTGGAACCTAGGCATTGACTGCATGACCTTCTCGGGGGGGTTGTCTTTTCATTCGTCTCTTTGCCTAGACGCTCTGGATGATTTTCCAGCTTTGAGAAATTAAGTCTTTGGCTTGGTTGAGATATCACTTCATTACGAGTACTGTACACGCACACTTTGGGTCCCGGCTTTATCTTTGGGATGTTATTACCGGGCATTAACATTGATATTGACACTTTTACTCAGCTGTTCTAATTTCTGATTTCTGATTTCTGATTTCTGATTTCCTGTGTTCCCGTTTTCTCTCTTAGCAGTTGTCGAGCCACGATAGTCGAGTTGCCTCTTGTCTCATATTGCCTGGGGACCCTTGCAGTGTACATATATCAGCAACCTATCATACAACCCTATTATACCCATTATACCTATTATACCTAGTATATACCTAGTATATACCTTAATACCCAGCCACTAAGAGGCAGCCAGCCGGGTGCGGGGAAACCTTACTCCATCTGCCGCACGGCGGTTGATGTTCCATGTCCAGAAGCCGACGACAACTCGTTACTCGCTACTCCAACTCATTATTATTGAAGGAATCAACTCAACGTCTCAACCACAACGAGAGGATGCCATAATATTGGCACTCCTGTCCGCAGCTCCTCTTACCCTGTCTCATAGGGACGACGTCATGCAGTGGGAATCCTGCTATCGTTTTGGACAACAATGGTACGTTCTCTTCCCCCGTACCCACCAGGTCATCTCGAACACCTAGTCTTGATAAGCATGTCTAGGCTCGTCCGGCGAAAATTCCCGGTCGTCCGCATCGCAGGAAATTCCTTCGGGCCTGGAATAACAATTTGACGTCCGCGGTGGCCAAAGGGCGATCATTTCATATATTCCACACCGGGGGCTGACATTCCGGCACGATCTTCGGATCTCGCGCCTAAGCTCAGGTTCAGTTCCTGCACCTGATCAGCCTCTGGTTCCAACCCTGGGGTCATAATGAGCGCTTTTGAAACCTCGGTTCCTTCCGAGCAAAACCATTGGATCTTGCACGTTTTTCTCTGCCCTGTTTTTCCGTGCTGGTGAGTCCTAGCTTCATGAATAATGGAGCGTCTTGCCCAGCTAGGACTGACGACCAAGTAGTCGGGCTTGTTATAAGTTTTCCCATCGTCGTAGTCGTCGTCCCACAGTTTCCAAGACTCAACCCGAGCCTTGCTGTTTGCCTCCGTCAGGTACTATACCGCCGAACACAGCCACTAGAAGTCGCTGCTTCGGCTCCACGGTTCGGCCAAGGGGGCGGCCTTGAAAGATCCCATTTGCTCTGCATAATTGTCTCAATATGCCCTGGCGGATTATAATTAAGTCATATATTTGCTGCGCATCCGAACCCAAGATAACGGTGGCAAACGGCTGATAATGCAGCGTTCCGGCCCACGCAGATATTGCACTATCAAAAGTCAGAATCCACACACCGAGGCCAGCCCAACCTTTGCTGTCACCTGAGCTTGGGCTTCATATATGCAGCCCTTCTGCTTAATGGAGCATATCCACCGCAAAAACTCTCTACGATCCTCCGTGTCTGCTCCACTGCTCGACTCGAAGCAATCTCTCGGAAGGGGAGTACGAAGCAATTGAACCCCCACTCTGAGAATACGATATGTTTATCTCCCAGCCACAATGACGACGATCTTGCTGTGGCTCGGGCCCTGTTCTCGGCCATAAACCCGATGGCTGAAGGGGAACGTGACGGGTGCCTTTCATCCCACCTGCACCACGAGCGCTGGGCGGGAACTTGAATATTTGCCGGCCACAAATGCGACTTTGAGGCTCAATGTGTTCGCGAGCGCATATGGTTTAGTTCGACTTGAGGCTGATGTACCAAGTACATCAGGATGCCAAAGTGTTTGCCCGAACATGCTGGCATTTAAACCCCGATGTCGCTCAACATCCAATTAGATCTTTACCAAGCTTATCCATTCTCCATTTCTCATACTTACGAAACTTTGGATAAGTTGGCCGAAGGGCAAAAATATCAGAATTTTAAAAGAGTAGTTCCTTGGTACCTGCGCCAGTCGTCTCGCTCATGTACTGTACTCTCTATTCGCCCAGCGTACGCAGTACAACCTCGCATATCCAAGTGGGCCGACTACAATGCCCCGATACACCCCTTCTCCAGTATGAATTTACGTACCCGCGATAGCAGTAGCAGTTCCCATTGCCTTCTTCATGACCCCAATAAAAAGCATTGCGAGAAACACCGAGCAAAACCGGTCAGTTTATACTTGATGCCGAGCCTCTACACGATCCTACGTAGTAGGGAACTCAGAGATATTCCATTGATCTACGTGATGCATCAAATGCAGATTGCCAACAGTCTAAGCCCCAACGCCTTCCGCCTCGGCGTAAGTGCCTGCAGATTCCAGTGTACCTGATATGTAGCCTAATATGAATTGCAGCGTGAGATTTGAGTTCTTCTAAAAAGGATTTTGCCTCACGAGCAGCAAAGAATTGGGTGGTACTCAGTACAGTACATGCAGATCAAATGCTTCATTCTCCCCTTATTCGGGCCTTTCGGCATTTCAAAATCTGATCCTAACTTCAGTAATGCTTTCAAGCCTGAACTAAGAATAGGAGACGAAAATGATTATCCACGCATCGGCTTTTGCAAATCATTCCATAGTGCTCTCCGTCAACCCCTTTCACTCCTACATCGGGTTATGCACACCATATGGCAGTTACCTTCACGTTTCATAATATATCTTTACAATTTATGACGCTCAGTATGTAGATGGCATCACACTTAGCCTCCCCCCATCAATCACCATCACGTTGCCTGAGCAGTAGGCGCCTGCTTTGCTCGCCATGAAGAGGATGCAGCCTGCCATGTCCTCGTCGCTGCCTACTCGCTCGAGGGGGAGTTGATCGCGAGTGAAGTTGCCACCGCCAACGAGGGGGCTGATCATGTCGGAGAGGAAGACTAGGGTGGTGGGTTACCTCAAGTCAGCACGTATAGCAGAATAAAAAATAAGATAGGAGCCGATTCATAAGATGCAACGTTCTCAATGGGGAATGGGTGGCTCAAGAGGACTGAACTTCAGAGCTGCTCCGTATAGCTTTCCCTTCTCGCTGGGCTCACAGCTACCCTCGTAGACTTCTACAAAGTCTTGTCCCAATTTGGATAAAATTCACCCAAGTAACCCAAGATCATGCAGGAAATAAGTGGCAAAGCCGCTATCATCAACCAAAAAGATTTTGCAAAATGAAACACGAACTTACACCCAGGCGCCAAAACATTAACTCGAATCCCGAAAGGTGCTAACGCTGCCGCAAGCTGCTTCATCATCTGTGTTGTCGCCGCTTTCGTCTGCCCGTATGCATACCCAGCGACAGGCTTCTTCGTAAACCCCCCGATACTACTGGTAGCGATGACCTGACTCCGCTGCTCCACGTTTACCTTCTTATTTCCCTCATCCAAGAGTCCTAAAAAAGATACTATCGTATGCCACACTGCTGCCGTGTTAACCGTAAATGTATTGACATATTCCTCTATCCCCGTTGGGCTTTCGCTGCCCTGCTGCCCCACGCCGAACGCACGCTGGAGATCCGCAACGCTTTTTATCTCGGAGGCTGGGATCTTGGGACCGGGACCGGCGATGCCGGCGTTGGCCACTAGAAGGTTGATGTAGCCTGTTTCTACTGCGATTTTCGATACGACTTGGTCGAGAGAGGATTGGGATGTTACGTCGCCGACGATTGGGATTATGTTGTTTGTTGGAACGGACCGAGAGGCAGATTCGAGGACTTCTTGGCGTCGGCCAATGATGTAGACTTTGGCGGCGCCGTTGAGCGCCAGGGCCTTCGCCATCATTAGGCCAATTCCTGGGCGAGGATGGAGTTAGAGAATCGGAGATATAAGTGCACAGATGGGTGCTGGGGATTGATTTAATGGGATGAGAGCTGGTTTTAAACAAAATAATGTTGGAACTAGTCTGATGGGGTATGAACCTGAGCCCCCTCCAGTAATAACAGCTATGAGGCCATTGACGTTGAATAAATTTGTAGCTTGGAGTGACGATGTTGTTGACTCCATTTTAAACGTTGAACTAACTGCCGTTCTCGCTGTTGTTGCACGTTATAAAGTACCTAAAATAAGAACAGTAGGAGGAGAACATAAAGGGCCGAAATAAAAGGATAAAAATAAGACTTAACCATTGAGCGGATTTAGGGAGGGTTTGTATTGCATTCTTTAGTATGGTGTAGTAGCGGAGGTCCGCTGGACCTGTAACATATCCTTCACGGCTGTTGTGCTGTGTGTGACATTTGACAAGGTGCAGGTGGGGTCATTGTGAGATTGCAGTCAAGAACCCGCCTCGTTTCGTTTAGTATATCCCGTGCAGCTCATGCTCTATTAATACCTAGTATATGGGGCTAGCTATGGGTATTTGGGATAATGCCACGAACATTAGCAGCACCAGAACGCTTCTATTATAAAATGCCTCAAATGAAGTGGGTTTATATAGTATGCCGTCTTCCGTCCCTAGAATTTAGTGGCTTTTATGTACATAGAGCGATTAACCATTAGTAGATACGTCGGATACGGTGGCCAAGGAGGCCTTGGGAAAGTCGGAAGCTGGGAACAGAGACCTGTGCAGCCTCGAAGGAAGATGGTTGTGAAGGTAGTCCATGACATCTAAATTTTAGAAATGCGATCCATAGACTTGGCTACATCACCCAAGTGTTAGTAATTAATCAGTTGCTAAACTCGAAGACTAAGAAGAGCAAAAACGAGGACAAAACCTACACTCCAATAGCTTCTTTTTCTCCATAAGTCTCTGCACCGGCGTCCCCTCGACAAACTATCCAGTATCAGCGACGTATAAGCCAGAGCTACTTGAAGTACGATATACCCTTTCAGCCAATGCATTAACGGCATTCAAAACAGCAAGCATTCTCCCACTTCTCAACGACTCATTCTGCAGCCTCTTCGTCTCCATCATACTCTTCCCATCATTAATCTTTAATTGGTCTTCCAGAAAGGTTTTCACACGACCTTGAAAACCCTCTACGGGAAATACATGGTTCACCATACCACATTGCTGCAATTCTTCAACACTGAGTTTCCGGCCAAACATCAGGAATTCGTTCGCCCGGTGCACACCTATGCTTTGCGCGAAATTGATGGCCGACCCGTTCTCGGGGACTAGACCGAGGGCGGAGAAGGGGACTTGCAGATACACGGCGGAGGAGGCGAGAACGATATCTGCTATGCCGGTAAACCATGCGGCACCGCCCCCGACGCCGGGGCCGTTGAGTGCTAGGACAAAGACTTTGCGATGATCGATTAAGCTACGGAGCAACTCGAGGGCTGGTTGGGTGTTAATGGACCCTCGTAAAACATTCAGATACGCCAAAATCGAAGAATATCACAAACCTGACATGAATTCTCCTAGGTATTGCAGTTTCTTCTCAGCGTCATTGAGAGAGCCTAGCCCAGCTTCGCCTAGGGGGATCAAATCTAATAATATTTAGCAAATGTAGTTTCTTCATAAGGGGCAGAAGGTGTACTTCTGACGTCAGCACCAGATGAGAAGAATCTCCCCTCGCCAGTGAGGACCGTAAATATCGTATCGGGGTGTTGGTCAAGCACTCGGATGGCGGCGATAGTTTCTGCTATGAGTTTGCTGCTAAAGGAATTGAGGGTTTTGGGCCGGTTGAGCTAGGGTTATTCGTTAGTGCAATTCCCGTGTTATAGGGAATGACAATGACTTTGATAGTGCCTATTTGGCCATTGATTGTGAGCACAATGTCGTCGTACTTGGACGACATCGGGAAGCGCAGTGACCCAGAAGATGGCCTAGGAGTTGGTATTGGTCGTAATGAATACCGGATTTAAAGAGCAATATAGATGGTCTAAAGGATTGGTAGTTAGATATAAATATAAACATAAATTGCAATGTTTCACAGCTTATAGGTACTTTGGCAATGATGATCAAGTGTAAGCCTGACGTTCGGACGGCGTCACCACTGGGCGACAGCCTGCCTGCCTGAGCACTAAACCCGATACAGTTACCCGTCCATTTAAACAGCCTCGTCGTGTTGGACTTGATAAAAGATGGCAGATTTGCTACTCGCAAGGCTTTCGAAATAAATAGAGTGAATTAATTCCATAAGCCTATCTAGATCAGTCACGTTCACCTTCTAAGTTGATAAAGTTGATTTATTGAATAGATTTGAAGTTGAATGACCTCTACACCTGCAAGGGGGCGAGTATGCTATACGAGATAAACAAACAACCGCATCAGCTTCTCACCCCCAAAGGTATCTCATTTGACCAAGAATATAAAAATACTAATATTCATCACTCGTCACCCCGCCAAAACATAATGTACAATTCCATCATCTCAAGCTATGCAGTAGCAGCAGCCGCACCGCAACTATCCTTCTGACTCTGGCAGTCACCCATCTTAACGTCGGGTAACTTTCCTCCATTAACCGCATTTGCACAAGCGTTGAACTGGATATCGCACGCTCTCTGAGCCGCGGCGGATTTACTCGCAAAGGTGTTGCCATTGACAGCAAAAGGCCTCTTGGCATCGCCCGAGTCGGTCACTGCCAGGGCGGCGATGCCTCCTAGTGCTGCAGAGTTTGATACTTGAGCTTGCTTTGAAGCCGTTGCTGGAGCGGCGATCGTTGCGGTGGCGGTGGAGTTGGAGAATGGTGCCTTGACTGAAGATGCGGAAACTATTGGGGCGGCATTGGCTGATGATGGGGAAGCTGCTGCACCGGTCTCCTCAGGGGCGTCGACGGTAACGGTCCCGGTGACAACGGAGCAATCGGCACTATCCTCTGAGCCAGCAACATCTCCAACAACAACTGCAGCAGCGGTGGTTTTGGCAGCGGCCGAGGTAGCGACTGCAGCTGCATCGGTGTTGGCGCTAGCATCGGCGGTAACAGTAACACTCACTGTCGACTCAGCAATGACGGAGCCAGTGATGGTAACGCTTACGGGGACGGTTACTGTGGCAGTGACGGTAACAGGTGCGGCGGAAGGTTTAGCAGAAGATGCGGCAGCTCCGCAAAACTGTCTCTGGCTCCTGCATTCTTCGAACGAGAAGCCTGGGCCGGAGAAGCTGACGCAGCGGGTATATTGGTGGCCGCAGGCAGCCGCAGCCGCAGAATTCAGGTCATCGAAAAGCTCGTTGAGACATGCGAAGCGGTTCCCTTGTTTGCCAACGGATGGTGGGAGGCCACCAAGAGATCGGACGAATTGGAAGAAGGTTTGTACGACAGTGACTTTATGGACGACCCTTCCTGTAGATACTTTCTTGCCTCCTTTTTGCGGAGTTGCAGGCGAAGCGGCAGCGGCTGCCGTGCTAGAGACAGCTTGGGCAGTTGTCGTTGTGGCGCCAATGACCGCTTTACCTCCATTCCCGCCTCGAGCAGTTGGTGAAGCAACGGCGAATGTGGTGTTCAAGAACGGGCCGAGTTTGAGAGATGACACAGCCTTTCCTTGGCCGCCATTTGCTGCCTTAGTCGTGGTAGCAGCTTTGGTTGCTTTGTTGTCAGCCGCACCCTTAGCACCCTTTCCACCCTTTCCACCAGCCTTGGTTGTTGTAGAAGCAGCGGCGGAACTGGAGGCGCCATTTCCCCCAGCATTTGACGTGCCATTACCATTGCCCCCGGTTGACGCTCCGTTGCCATTGCCCCCGGTTGACGCTCCGTTGCCATTGCCCCCGGTTGACGCTCCGTTCCCATTTCCCCCGGTTGACGCTCCGTTCCCAGTGTTACCCTTTTCAACAACAGTAAACTTGCTGCAGTCATCTGGAGTTCCACGCTGGGCTACCGGCATAAGGACGGGCTGATGGTTGGATGAGCTGGCCATGGTACAGACACGGTAGTTTCCTGCTGGAAGGCCACCAGTAACACTGGCTTTGAGAAGCCCATTGCCGTCCCCGGCATCGTTGATACCTTTGAAAAACGCGAATTGAGTTGCATCCAGAGGCTGCTGAGGGTTCAAACTTTTCCCCAAGTCTTGAACGGTCACGTGGGTGTGCCCGACGACTTTGCCGCCAGAAAGTTGTTGCGGGGCAGCGTAGTAGGTGGATGCTGCGTTAGTGAAAGAACCGGCAACGAGGTTGGCCATCTGAACGCTAATATCAAATGTGGTGTCGGATTCGATAGTAGCGCTCCCATAAAGTGGGAAGGTGATGATAGAAGACACCATGTTTGCCTTAGCAGGGATATCACCCATGGCTACAAAAGTCAGAGAGTGTGTGTTTGTGTGGAGCAAGGGAGCCTACGAATTCCATTGCACGAGCCACCTTGGACCTGAAGACCATTGGTGAGTGTTTTCCCGGCACAGTTGTTGATGAAGTTGTTTTGGGAGGTCTTTGATTTGGCCTGTCCATCTTTAGGTTCCCCTTCTAGAAAAGAAGCCGATTGAATGGCATTGGCAGCAAGAACAGTCGCCGTTACATCATCGTTGTTGTTGTTGTTATTGTTGTTGTTGTTCTGGCGCCTATGGATGTCTCGATGAAGCTGGCTCGGATCAAAAAGTGATCGAGCTTCGATCACACCAGCTGAAGCCAGCAAGGCGAGAGAGAGGGTCTTTGCCAACATTTTATATCTTGTATGAGGATTTTGGTCAATATAAGGTAAAAAGCATATAATGGTCCGGCCGGGTTGAAGGATTGTGTACAAGAACAACGTCGACGCAGTCGGTAAAAAGAATGTATAGATTCACAAAAAAGGAATGTCAAAGAACGAAGATACCAAAGAACGTAGTTCGAAAAATTTCGATAGGGAGGCAAGTGAGGGTTATGGGACCAAAGTATCTTTATAGCTCCTTAGCCCGCACGGCCGAAACAGCTCAAGGAGATTAGCCATATGATCAAACATCGCACACTACATATGATTGCAGTGCGCCGGGCACTAGCCTAGTATTGCCATCCTAGGCCTCATGGCCGGCCTCAGCCTCATTGCTTGAAATTGCTTCATGTGTTCTACCAGCTCATTTCAGTTTCAGTTTCGAGGAGGGAACCGGAGGTGGTGTACTTCGTAGGCGACTCACTGGGAAACGCGGAGCGAAAAACACAACCCTTGCGCACTTTAGCAATCGCGAGTCGACCGGCGGTCCGGCACGCTTCGATTGCTCGAATCAATGCGTCATGTACGACATTGTATGCAGACGAGGAGATTTGAAAGCACAGGCAGGGCAGAATATTTGTAACAACAAACGTCGCTGATCATGCAATCAAAAAACATGACACAGGAGAGCGAGCACAAGCGAAAAGTCTGATACAGCACCAAACAAACAAACAAACGATGTTACCCCCTCGTCCCCTTGCAGCCCGCGCTTCCCGGTCGTCCCAGGTAATCGGGTGCGACTGCAATCCCTCGCTCAGGAGATGGCGGTGCAGATGCAAAAGCTACCAAAACAAATAGGGTAGAAGGCGATATCCAACTTCGAGGACAGTCAGACAGTAATTTGAAAAGCTACATTAATATTGTCCTCAGTCCTCACACAGTGATAATGAGGGTATGAAGTACGGTAGTACCTGTACCACTACTCTGCAGAGCGAAGAGCGTGGAGCTTGGCGGTTAAGCAGGTGGTGCCGAGGGTCGACCTTACTGTTACCTACCTGGTGGGCGTTTCATCGCCCGAATCCGAGACGCCGTGATCAGACGAACTGGGCTCGGGCGGTTGCTGCGCGCTGGCGATACGAAGCCCACGTGGATGGTGAGCTTGGCTATATCGCAGGTGAATAATTGGCCGAGTGGCTCCTGAGCTTAACTCCTGGAGCTTAAGAGTTGGGTTTCGACACATCTTTTCCGCGGGGTCGAGCAGCGCGACACAGGGAGAATGGTGATTTTCAGCAAGGGGAAGCGCGTTACGAGTTCGACCAGATGAAGCCTTCCAATGGGTGGGGGGGAGCGGGCGTCTCGATGGTGTGGAAAGTAGCACGAAGTCGATGTATGGATGCGTAGATGTATAGACATGTAGAAGTGTAGAAGTATAGAAGTGTGAAGTTGATAGTTCAAGTTGTGTCCAAAATACTGTGGAGTTCGAGGTTCGAGCCGCTGACTAATAAACCCCGGAAGGTACCTAGGTACTCGAGTACATGACGGCCGGTAGTTCACGTGACTAACAAGGGTGGCAGATCACGGGGTTATGGCCCCGTGACCTATGCGCCCCTTCAAGGCGCTAATACTAATACGGCAACCAATCCCAGCCTGGTTAGTCGCCCTCCAAACTCCAGAGAGGTGGTCGTCGGTCTTGCGGCTGCGAACAAAAATTATCAATTATCCAACGTCAAGAACAGCGCCAACTCCCTCCTCGACCACCAACACACTACCTCTCATCCGATTCCTGTCTGCCATATCCGCCCATTCTCGGCACCTTGATCTCCAGCATCTCTAGCTACTGGCGATAATTCTCGTGGTTGGATGGTCAGACGGGGCTCGAGGAGCGAAATCGATATTCTATTCATTTGAGCATCAGGAAGGATGGATCATACACGAGACCCCTGCCCCTTCGTCGTGTTCAATGACTTTGGTCCGTGGACTTCCTTTCTTTCTATATAAACGCGTTTGCTAATGGTAAATATAGGAGGGGCCTTTTCCATGGGGGTAAGCAATGCCCTTTCTTCCATGAGTTCCATTATTTAGAGAGGAGTTGCACCGCCGGGAGGAGCTGAACACTGATACTGTACGGCCCGGGCAATGCTCTTCCCCACGGCCGACGTCATGCAAAGCAATGGAGACGCGCCTAAGCCTTTCCCTCTCCAGAACTTCAGACAAGATGCAAGGACTAAACGCTTTTCTACACATAGGCAATAGGAGGCGCGGTATGGCACGGCGTGAAAGGCTTTCGAAATTCCCCATACGGCGAGCGGCGGATCGGAGCCCTCTCAGCTATCAAGGCTCGAGCACCTGTATTAGGAGGAAATTTTGGGGTTTGGGGTGGACTGTTTAGCTCCTTTGACTGGTATTCAACCCCAAGCCATAATCCTACAAAAACTTGCTTCTGACATGCGTTTAAGTGCCGTTAAAGGAATAAGGAAGAAGGAGGATCCATACAATGCTAGTACGTTTACAATTTAAACGACTCAGATGAAGGCTGTGCACGGAGACTCGAGGAATTTCAGACTAATAGGCTTCCAGTTATTGCAGGTTTTTTCACTGGAGGAGCACTGGCTATTCGAGGAGGTGCAAAGGCAGCGAGAAATTCTGCGATTGGGTGCGCATGTCTCCTTGCCGTGATTGAAGGTGTAGGAATTGGATTCCAGAGAATGATGGCAGAAAATACTAAGCTCGAAGTAAGTGAATTCCATAGCTTGCCACCTCGAAGCCAGCTAATCAGTTATGTAGATACCACAACCTCCCTCCGCTCCGCCATCTGAGACCGGCAGTACCGGTTTCCCAGCAGTCGCATAAATTCTCGGTGCGATCCTAATATCACATGTGCTGTTCGTCCCACATGGCACCCTACACAAACTTCACTCTTTCTATCAATTGCCAAGAGAGGCATTGGACTGTTGTATTTTATCGGGCTTCCTTTGGCTTTTGGTTGCATGGTTGGGACGGTGTACAGATAGACGTCCGATTACTCAACTACTGGGTTGAACGGATGAATTCATTAATTTATGATCAGCATACCTGCCAAGAGCTCGGCAGAATTCTCCCATACTATTGATCTCGGCTTGTTTTGACGGTAAGCTCGCCAATATTGACCCACGGAGCCTGATTGTGCTGGTGCTCGCCGCGGGGTACTTGAAGCCAATACCAGCGGGGACGACAATGAAGCCGCTCAGGGAAATTCCTACTCGTAGAGGTATTTTTTTATGCCGCAGTTTGAAGCGAGTTGACAGGATTAGTATGTGAAGAGGCAACTGGCTAGAAAGTTGTTACTGGGTTAGCGTAAAGGAATAAAAGCAAGGCGAAGAAAATAAAAGGAGGTAGAGCGGAAAGGGGGAAACCGAAACAAATAGAGAACAAACTCTCCCCTAATAATTTATGGCCTCCAATGCAGCGTCTAGAATCCACCTACTCTCATAGAATCATGATAGACATCCACGTGGCCTCTTCAACCCCTTATCTGAGTCTATAATACATTCCATTGGGCCGGTTTGGGGTATTCTTGTGGGTTGTACCTACCTAGGTATGCAAAGCCCATTCTAAGTTCTAACTGCCCAGTAAAGGTTCCAAATCATCACCCATCGAGAAAACTTCGCTACAGGCACGGAGAGTGAAGCTTTGTGTATGCACCAAAGCTGTATGTATGCTAGCCATCCGCAGCTAAGGTTGCAAAATTATTGGCCAACATGAAAAGGGGAGAAAGACAAGAGAACTAAACAGGCAAACCTCACGAGGCCGAGAACCGACGGGCCGCCCGGACGGCGCTCTAGGAACTTTGAACTGGGCAATTGGTTGGAATGGGATGTAGAAAGAACCGGAAGCAGATGACGGGACCCAGTATAATAAGTGAGGTGGTATTTGCAAGAAGGTTAGTGACGAAGGAAATCACCCTCCCCCTAAAATCTAAGATAGATATGTAGAGATAATGTATCATGGGTGAGCAAATCAAAAGATAGACGTAGCTCCAACCTCCAAAATCAAAAGACCATATCCGATCGAAACTCTAGACGCAGATCAAACAATTATATCCCTTGGCCCAATGGACGCACCTGCCCCATTCTTCCAATACCTATTCCAACCCCAAAACGCCCCTTCCACACTCTCAAGCACCCCCCTCGAAATTTTTCTCAGCCCTAAAATCGCCATTCCCCTTTATCGCCCTCTTCCCGTTCATAAGCACCATGACCATAATAATAGTAACAGAAATCACCAACATGGCAAGAATAAACCCACTCCGTCTCTGCTGTTTTTTATACCTCTCGCTCGCCGAAAACGTAACACAGCAATTCGACCGACTACTCGCAATAACTTTTTCCAGATCGGGCGAAGCGTCCGTAAATACCACACAGCAGTTATTTCTATCTTGCTTACCTGACTGGTGGGAGCATTCTTCGCATTTGCTAGAGGATGACGACGGGGTTTCTTTCTCGAGGAGGAGGCGCCCGATTGATTCCTCCAACCACTCCACGCGTTGCTTTAGGCCGGCGATTGTGGCCAGCGCGTCATTGCTTGTTTGGCCTTCGCCGCCGATGGTGCTGGGTGCTACGCCCCAGAGGTCCCCGTACGGACCTGGCATTCCGCTGCCTGTGCTGGCGGTGGTTTGGGTCATAGTGCTGGGTGCAGGCCGGGGTGTAGGGGGCGAGGAGTAGGTGTGGAAGGAGGGAGGTGGCGAGGACGGCGCGGAGGAGATGGAGGAGGCAATGGAGGTCGGGAGACCAGAGTTAAAGTTGGGTATCGGGGAAAGGATTATTGGGCTTTGGGTGCTTTGGGGGCACTGTGACGAGAAGCTTGTGTCCCGTTGGGGGACCTGGAGAAGGGAGTGTTAGCTTTGAAGTTAGGAGTGGTGGGATAGGTAGGTAAAGGAGGTTCTCCAAAGCCAGAAGGGAACGAACAGTTTCATAGCGATGTCTACTCATCGTTCCGGTGGGGTGTACCGTCGTTCCTGTATTTCGTAGCTTCTCGTTCCCTTGACCTGGAATTAAAACCGTAAAGGCAGTATGATATCAAGGCACGATGAGAAGTAACAGGTGGTTCCACCAAGACCCCAGGATTGAAGCTTTACGCATCAGCAAGGGAATCCATCATTAATCTAGGAGCGTGGAGATGGAGATGGAGAGTTATTAGGCCGACTATGAGGGCCGTCACGGGACCTGTCAACTGCACCGCCACGCCGCGTCAGCTTTCCCTCTCAGCCTGCTTCTGTAACCATTCTCGCTCGGCATTGAAGTATTGGTGCCAATCAAAGTCTCGGATGGCGTTGTAACTTGTAGGGCTGCGGCGCGGGCGCATATCGTTTCTCGTCGAATAAGACCACAATGGGAAATCATCTGCGAGGGCCTGTGCTGAGACCAAAGCACTGGAGAAGAGCGACCTCACTGCTCAGTCCCTGCCCAGGGTTCCTTCAGGCTTCAACACCGCGGGGTACGGACGTACTTATACATGGATTAGCGTACTAATACACAGTACGGAGTAATTGCTTTATCCTCCGATTAATACCTTATAGTTATCAGCGGCGGAATCACCAGGGTAGGCAGGAAACCGGATTTTAATGAAGTATTCTGGATGCCTAGTTTCGCTGGCTCTCTGAGTAAAGTCTAGGTTTGTTACAATTAGTATAGCAAATCCAGCCACTTGCTTGAGCTTTGATCAGTACGCCTAAATGTTAGTTCTCTGCGGGCTGAGCAAGATAGGTATGTGGGATAGCAATAATAGCAACACCTCTCAACGGCATCATACCCATCCTTCGCGCCATAGATTTGATGATGGCCTCGCCTCCGATTTCACATGGCCTGCACCTACAATCCTTTTTGTCCATCTGATTTCCTCCCACTCAGTCTCCCGGATGTTGGCAATGTTTAGCACCCAGCCCGTAGCGCTTTTTTGGTCCCTTCTCAGCCTCCCCAAACACCTGGCCATCTTCTCCTTCTCAGCGCCAACGAACACCCTGCTTTCGCTCTCCACGAGACCAGTAGACTTGTAGTTCATGAGGATACCAGTTGGAAAAGGAGTGTTGTTACTCCAAAAATCTGCAAACTGAAAGTGCTGCTCCGTAGTGTGAGCGTCGTGGGATGAAAATGTGACCCGGGCAAACAGCTCAATCACGGCATCTTGGCTTCTCGCATAGCACCTAGCACTCTCCCTAAACATCTCACCAATTCGGAAACAGACGCGGAGAAAGCATTGAGCAGATACCCCGACTATAGGACAACGATCCTGAACTAGAAGTGGGAGGTCTAGTCGCACAAAGGGCCTGAGAGGTTCGTATTCATGTGCGTCATCCGGGATCGCACTGGATGTGTCCCAGGTCGCTGTTGCTGCTGCTGCTACCGTATAACCGGGCATCTTGTGTTGAGGCGGGGGCATCAGCATCGAAGATCTCCCACGCTCGATACCTAGAAACGCACAAGTACTGTTACCCCCTCCCCTAGCGCTCCCACTACCGCACAGGATCGTCCAATTTTCTACTGCCGGTGGAGAGGGGTCACTACTGTCATTAGTAGTATGATTGTTCGTTGCTCTTGTTGATGAAATATCGAGCTCCCGTGAATTTAGTGGCGAAGGAAAGCGAAGAGAACTACCATATACGTCTTTATAATCAGAGTCATCTTCGATAAGTTGCTGAAAGCTTACAGGCGCTTGGAAATTCTGAACAACCCCAGCAGGTGGGTCGAGTAACTTCAGCATTTCTTCCTCTTCCTCGGCGTCTATAGAGTATTCAGTTAGGCTAAAGCTGCGAGTCGGCGGAAATGATGTAGATGGGGCCATTGTGTTCACCAGTGATTCGAGCCGCTCTCCTGACGTTTTATCGATTTGGAGAACGGAGCTGGATTTAGGCCACCTTTGACCATGACTGGAACTGCTGAGATCGGGCTGAGAGGGGTTCTCCTCCCCGTATTTTGAGCTACCTGTTAGGCCTATACCTGGAGTCGTACCGCCAGAAATGTGGGCAAGAAGATCGGCATCGTCCAAGCCTTCAGTAAACTCGTCCGCCTCGAAGTCTGTCGAAAATTGGCTGTGGTTAATGCCTGTAGCTCCAAATTCACTGGCATGTTGGCGAAAAGTGTTGTCTGCACTTTTTGAGGGTATGCCTTCAGGAAAGGTCCCGACAGCTACTGGAAGCATCTGTGACTCATTTCGTGCTAGCTCTGGCTCTACTCCGAGTATATCGCTGCTACCTAGAAGGCTGTACAGCCCTTGGTTGCCGCTAGAAGTGGGACTGTCATAACGAGTTTGGCGTGTATAGAAATCAAACTGATGCTCTTGATGAGTCTCAAGTTTGCTTAGAAGTGTTGGAATGGTCAACACATGGTTGGCACCCACCAGTCGCGTGTCAGCTTCACTTGTCCGCTGATGGGCGTCGATGGTTCCATCCGTGGATGGCTGTATTGCTTGGCTATGCTCGCGATTGGGTTCACTAAAGGAGAGATCACTTATCTCGGTGTTCTCGAGACTTTGTCTAAGAGGGCCATCGCTACTTGAAGCAAGGCGGTGGTCTGATAAACGATGGGCCACTTCCGACGCTACATCTTCTAATTGCCCGGGATACTGGACTAGCTGAGTATCCGCAGTGTCAGCAGAAGGATTCTGAGAAATGCCCTTGTGCCGGAAGGCTGCAAGTTTGTTTAAAGTCGTCTTCGCAATCCCATTTCCACCCGACCTAACCGCATCCTGCGTTGTCATCCATCTCTGATGATTGCTTACGGCCTGTAGGTGGAGAATTGCACCTTCGTCAACTTTTCCTTGAGGTAGCAATAGCTTAGTGATTGTAAGATTCTTGAACGCTGGCAGCTGAGCCACGCTACTACCTGTACCAGCAAATAACACTTTGCTTTTAGACTTTCTCGTAGTTTCCGGAGGGGTGATCAATTGAGAATCATGTATCTTGCGGCCTTGGCCATGGTCCTGCAGTCCAATGTCATCATTCTCGTTAAGTTCCCAGCTTGCGGGGTTCGAATCGAGTTTGAGTCTTGATTGTGATTGTGGGCTCGCTGCCGACTTTCCCCTCTTGGGGGGTCTGTCTCTGACAGACTTCCTTGGGCCTGGTATCCCACGTTGTCTTCGTTCATATATAGCCAGACATTCCCGAGAGAGACCGGTTCTTCATTATTCGCCAGAGGATATGTCCGCTTGCTCCTCCTGTTCGTCGACTTCTCAGCTTCTAATAAGTCGAGAATATTTCCGCCATTAACCACTCCACTTTGAAGGGCTTCGCATGGGCTGCTAGGCCGAGAAAGTGCAGGTTTGTGATCGACAGGAGGAAAGGTTATTGGGTAATCGAAACTGCGATGTACTCTATTAAACAATCAGTTGCCGCCAGCCAAATGCGATGATCTGATATGACTGACGCCTCCGGCGACATTGTGGTCCCGAGATTATAGACTCCTAATTACACCCAGCAAAATAATGATGACGGTAATAACGCTATCGTGGTGTGGATAGGATGGCGGTGGTGATGAAGTTATAGTTATTGTGGAGCTACACGTTTCGCAGCGGAATCTAGCATGGCGGCCGAAACTCGGCAATGAGTGCGCCATAGCTAAGTCGCCCCGTGACTCTTTATCTAAGGTATATCTTCATGTGCTTCTTCATGGGCTTCGTCATCTTTCCGTCGCTCTCGTCTTCCGTCGCCCCTTCGTTGAGCTCGCCATATCACGAGTAATCTATAGCGAGTATTGCGTCCCCCCGTTCTATCAGTCCCTTGTTGAGCTGGTACCTTACCCACCTTATAGCTGAGGCTTCGGACAAGCACGTGCCTGACATTCGCAGCCCAAGTCAACGCAAACGCTGAGCGTAGAGGCAAACCTCCAAACCCTCAGCTGATACCCACAGCATCCAGCCACCATATTATTTACATAGGAGCCAAAGCAACATCCGCACCCATTGCCCTATCTTGTGCGGGGGTAGGAATAGCCTTAGCCGAAATACCCTTTGTTGCGAACTACAACACCATGTTCTCCTCGGTCAGTCCGTTCCCTTTGCCCATCGTGTCTAACATTTTATTTGCATTGCTGCGTCGAAGTTTCCTTCTATCAATTGAGCCTCGTTTTGTAATTTTTTTGTACATGTTAATTCCATCTTCTCATACCCCTTCTCCAACCCGGCTAGTCTCAATTGCTATTCGGTTTGAATCAAAAGTGACCAGGTACGGTGGTCAATTGATTAGCTATCCAAGCTACCTGGGCTACTCAGGTTGCTCATTGGAACTTTAAAGTCTAAACTTCCCGAGGATAGACCATGAAGAGGCTTCACAGCTAGCATGCAAATTTCAGAAGGCCCGCTCCATACCCGAATCTCAATTCCTTCGCTCAACGTAGAATGCGGCAGTGCCCTCATGCCCAGTATGCTAATCACAAATTTCATACTGCAGAAGAAGCCTTATTCCGCGGTTACTGTTGCTGTCGAGAACCTCACGAGCGAGCAATATGAAGAGGACGACTTCAGCGGCATCCCGGATCTTGTAGAGGCCATCAAACTTCAAGCAACTGGTCCGGGAGAGGCTGCCAGAGCTATCCGGAAGAAGCTCAAGTATGGAAATGTTCACCGCCAGCTACGCGCTCTCACCATTTTGGACGGCCTGATTCAGAATGCCGGTGCTCGGTTCCAACGTGCGTTTGCTGATGAAATGCTACTGGAACGTTTGCGGGTCTGTGGGACGTCGGACCTCTCCGACCCCTTGGTAAAGGACAAGTGTAAAGAGCTTTTTAGAGCCTGGGCGGTTGAGTATAAGAACACGCGCGGCCTTGAGCGAATCGCTGCTCTGTATAAAGTATTCTTCACGTGTCCCAAACCTATTTTCAACTGCTAAAACCGACCCAGGAACTTCCTCGTCGCAAACAAGTTGTCACGCAGGATAAGTCCAAGGTCCTTCGTGAGACAGAACAAAATCCATTTGAAGCCGACGACGAAGAGGAAACGCCACCACCAACCCACTCTCGACAGACGTCACTCTCTCAGGGGCAATCTAGTAGAAGCTCACCGCCATCAACTTCATTTTTCGGCCCAACGTCAACGGTTGCCGCCTCCAAGAAAGCTAAAAAGGAGAAGGAGAAGGAGAAGAAGAGCAAGAAGAAACAACGAGTTTTTAACCTGGAGGCGGAGAAAGAGACTATGAAGAATTGTATCGCGGAATCCTCTGTGGCCTCCACGAATCTTTTGAATGCTCTCAGATTAATCAATCGTGAGCGTGAACAAATATCTGAGAACCCGGCTGCTGTCCAACATTTCGAGATCTGCAAGCTCCTTCGACGAAAGATATTACGCTATGTAAGTTTCATTCCAGCCAAGGAACGTGCAACTTAGAATCATATATCTTACTAACTACTTCGCTAGATTCAACACGTGGAGGCTGAGCAATGGCTGGGAGCTCTACTCCATGCTAACGATGAACTCGTCACGGCCCTAATGACATTTGAGCAGCTCGATAGATCCATAGATGCTGATAGCGATTCAGATGACGAGATGGCTGAGCAGGCTCACTTATACAACAAGAGTAAGCGAACCCGCTCCATTCCTCAGCTCATCATGTATTCCGTTGCTGATTTCTCGATTCTAGTCGCCGCCGAAAAGAGCAAGGAGAACGAAGCAGCACAGGAGCTGGCTGGCCTTCATATCAATGCCAAAGGTTCCGCCATGGAACAGCGTCCTTCACCTCCCCCTCGACCACCAGTGCAAATCCAACCAGCCCATGAAGACATCGATGATGTTGAGGAAGACGATGATGACGATCCATTCGCTGATCGTAATGCGGTCCAGACTCCGCATATCGAGAAGGATGAACCAGTTTGGTAAATTTACGCCTGCACATCCACACTATTGAGCTCACTCTAATCCTCCTTTTGTAGGAAAGTTATCTAATAACTAGAGACTTAAATCAAAACGGCCGCGTATGATTAGAGCGAAGCTTTTCAGGGTGGTCTGGTATGATATTAAAGAACTATATCATGATTTGCGACCCACCAATGCATTATTTTCAAACTATATTCTACCCAATGGAGAAACTGTGACATATGGCCCTTGGATAATACCAGTAGCCTAATTTCTTTTTCACATGAGGCGTTACTTCAATTGAGCTACTCTTTTATCTTCCCGTTCTCCGTTCTTTTGACGATTGCTTTACTGCTTATGTTCACTTTATTCACGCACTACTCCGGCACAGCAGGATAGTGCTACTTGTGCTTTTAATCACGCCCGCTGTTACTTATTTCTCCAGTTACGTTGATTGAACCCATCTTTCACGCTATAATCGATGCGGCACAGACAGTTTACAATTATTATATTTCTGTTTCTTGCATTTCTGTGTATAATATCCTGATTAAAAACTGAGCACAAAGAGCTATTTTACAGACAAAGAAATCATATTCGCAGTACAATTCCACAAAGACCTTAAGAACCCCAATATTTCTTTCTCGCTAAACCATTATAAACAATCATATTATCAAACAATTTCATTGTCTTGCTATTTTCTAAACAACCATCCGCTCAAAGAGCAAACTACCCTCACCGAGCAATTCCATCTTGCTTTATAATCCACGGTTCCAAATCCAAATCTCTGACCTATATCTTCAACATCACCCCAAATTGCCTTCAGCGCTACATTCTCACTATCGAAATGTGCGTAAGGATCATCATACACCACCCTGAATCCTGCGGCCACCGCGCGGTGCACATAGAGTGCTGCAAGACTAAGTTTATCCCCAAGAGCTGGCAATCTAGCGCGTACGTGATGGAGTATCCCGTTATACGGCAGATAACGGTGAATGTGGGTTGGGAATGCGAGAATTGTGACATCTACCTGGACGACAGCACTCGGGAAAAGGCTTATTCCTCGCTGGTCAAGGCTACTATGCCTGGGGGTGATGCCACCCTCCGCGCCATCGCCACCATCTCAGCGAGCACTATGACTAAAGTCCCTGAAATTGTTGAGGTGGCCAGCGTCCTTGACAAAGACCACGCTTATATCCCCGGCTCGCTAACCCTCGATAGACGGCCGCCTGTAATGTGCCGGATCTTCAGCGACAATGACACCATATACACTGCCTATGGTCAGCCCGATCCGCAAGAAGAGAATCCCAACCAGTCTGAGCTAGACGGGGCGATTGAAGATGGGGTCAGGGCAGCGGAGGTGGAGGATACGTGCCTCGCCGGTGAAACTTCTCAGCCCTCGGCTTGGCACCGTCAAGCTAAGCACCGTCATCAAGCTGCCTTAGCCGTTGCTTCGTCCCATGGCATCAAAATGCCACCACCAGCTTCATTGGATATTCGTACCGAATTCTTGGGAGAGGGTCAAGCGAAGAATTGTGATTGGGGCATGGAGAAAAGATCCGTATTTAAGGCATTGAGGGCGTCTTCTACGGAGTCACGATCTAGACGGTTAGCCCGGAGGAATGCACTAATAGAAAAGAAGAACTCAAATTGATATGGTAGATATCAGAAGAGGATGTCTACTCTTATAGAGGTGGTTCTTTACTTACACCCCCTTAGCTTTTGATAGGTGTGAGTAAGTTGGATGATAAGCTAAGTGTCATTTGATACCTTTTCTATACCTCATCTTATGTTTGGGATTCATCAATGGGAAAGTATGTTTTATTCTAGCCTCTAATCATGAATGGTAGGTAGTATGTAACTATAAAATCGATATATACTTAGCGTGTGCTATTAATAATACCTACAAGGTTATGTTTGGAAGCTGGATATTTAATTTAACATCATTATAAGTCCACACTCGGTACTTTGGATTGTTAAAACTGCGGCGGTAACTGGATTGGATTCTAGGACCTTGCTCTCTGAAGTGCGTAGGTTTCTGAAATAACTCTTCGAGCCACGATCAAGGGAAACTACCATATGCGCAATTATCGTACAATAATACTATATACATATCCCCACGAACGCCGAACACCCTTTTATTCCACAGCACACTTTAATTTTGCTTAGGCGCTCTATTTCTGACGGTTGTATCTCCAAACCCCACTGTCAAAACCATTCTAACAAGCTCAAACCTTCGCTTAACCTCTACCCCCGTATTCTCATCATCCCAATATAATGCTTGGCTGCTGTATGTTGGCCTCCCAAGGACGACCGAGTGTGTAATTATAGACATAGGGGCTCCCTGTTAGGGGCCTAAATTCAGCTCTGTGACTGTCAGGGCTGCTATAATTCCATTTCTCGTAATTCGATACGTCGTCAGGGGCTTAGCGTAATCGTGAGCGCCAAAACGATACGCAAAGGCATTCATTTCATCGTCGCCTGAGAAAATATACGGTTCGAAACAACCATGAAGCAGTTCGCTCGCTGCCCGAAGTCTCTTAGCTTTATAATCTTGGAGCTGTATCTGAAACGTCAAATTTTCCCAATCCAGAGATCCATCCGTGAGGATATGTCCGTCAAAATAGATAGTCATCCATCCGGGAATTTCGTATCCGAATGCAATAGCCATAGCATTTGACATTACGGTAAGGGCGGATTCACCCTTGTGAAAGATTTGCTGCAAAGCTGCATCTCGGCGAAGTCGCCAATCGAGCGGGTTGAACCGATTCCCTAGATGAATGGCGAGAAACCCAAAGATTCTCCCTAGAAGTTCGACCTCTAGAGCACCTATGCCATATCCACTACAGTTGCTGTCAAGTAACTCTACCGTCCTGTGGAAAGGGGAGACGACAAGAAGAGGAATGAGCTGCGAGGGCTGATCCAACATGAAGGGGATGAAGATGAAGCTTGTTGCAAAGAAAATATCCCGAGTTACTTTTAGACCGCCGAGTTTCCGTGAATCTTCTTCATATCTTCCGGCCTATATGTCTCTGGAGTGCGTGGATTGTAGAACTATACAATAAGGCGGATACTTGCTGTATGTTTGGTTGGCATATCTACCAATAATATAGAGCATCTTCTCGATTGGGGCAACAGTGATTGGCCCTTGACTGAGAATCTGCAAGACATCACTTCTATATATTTCCACGACCTCGCCGCTGGAATCGATGCTGGAACCCACGACCACCTCAGTCGTGGGGTTGATGGGCGTCCTGGCGAGGCATGGTTTGTGGTGTTCAGCTCGTAGGATATCTTTCTGGGGGTCGCTAATGCCTTCCCACTGCTTAAGTAACTCTGGATTCATTGAAAGTATATTCCACGACATTCTGTGACAGTAGTTGAAGTGGTTGACAGTGGCTGGCAGAGATTGATTTCTGCTAGACTTGTCGAAAGTGAGGATTTCTCTGATGAAATCAAAAGTTTTGCATTTTACAACTGGCAGCCACATTTACCATGAATTAGTACGACGTCCGTTGCATTATAGCAAGCTAATTGTTCGTTCCTTCGTAATTCAAAGAGATATGCAGGTGTTTGTGTAAGATCATACCTTTGTAGTTATTGTAGGTAAAGCAGATTCTACGCCAAAATTCTAAAACTATGTCAAGACATTTTCAGAGAAAGAACAATGCGTAATAAAGTGAAACTAGAGGTGAATTAGTTGCTGCAAAGCGAAGTGTTGGAGAACCTTTCATGTTGACGCTCTCTGGCCAAAGTGAGAGCTAATGTACATCACATGTAGGATGAAAGACCACAGCCGCCAGTGCTAGGCGTAACTGAAGACAGTCAGTCAAGTCTCGGCATGGAATAAACGACGTGCAACAGGAAAGCCATTGAATAAAGCTCCAGTTGCTATGCAAACGTAAACATTGCAATTCGAACTGCGATAATATCACAACCGTCGGAATTACAATGCAGAGTCATCTTCAATAACCAACGATAGTAGGCATTTGTAGGTAACCAAAATTTGCAAAAGGAGAATATTGAAATTGGGATGAGAGGAGAGTAAAACAAGTCTTGGAGTATGTAAGGGGTATGAAATATTCTGGCTCACCTCGAGCGAATCACGTTTAGCAATTGCATAGTTCTTTTCGCATTCACCGGAAAGCTTGCGGAATACGGAGCTTCCATAAATAAAAACGGAGAGTACCTAGGGAGCAAAATTTGCTTACCCTATTCGACATCATCATTCGTGACATAGGTATCTACCGCACAGCTTATTACCCTTCCTCGCCGTACCACCATTGGGTCGCCCCATCCGCACTCATGTATTCCACATCCACATCATGTCCCTTCAAGATCGTCCAGGAACACTTTTCAAAAATCCCAATGCACCGAAAAAGCCGAGTACGCCGCCCAGAGAAAGGAAGGAGCTCGTGGTAGTACGATCAGTACCTACTCAAGGACTATCCTATCCAATCTATTGATGCATGTATCCTAGCCATGCCCCTAGCCTATATCCCAAATTTTTGTACCATCCCACTTGGGGGAGATAACTTCCCACCATGCGCCGTTTTTATCCAAGTGATGTGCAATGAAGATCGAGAGTCTGTTCTGTTGGCGCCATACCCTTGCTTGGAAGAAGTATTGCTGAGCTTGATTAAGGAGGCTGAGGTGCGGGGATGATTGGATATGATATAATGTGCTAAATGCAAGGAAGGAACTGAAAGCACGCCTAAGGTGTTAGCCCCAGTTCATATTACATCTAAGAATGGGTGCTCCGGTGGATGGGGAAATAAGATCGAGCAACTTACGTTCATGACAATTAGCATAGGTATATCGAACACATCCCTCTTAACCGTCCAGCAATAAGTGCAATCCATCTTACCATCCCTCTCTAGCCGGCCAATACCATTCTCGCCTTCAATCTCCCGGACTCTATTGCCCACCCCACTAATGTTGGTGGACAACTCTCTCCTCTTGTTAGCTTCATCCTTGATAGCTGCTTCAGATCCCTCGGGTGGTTCTTTTGGTTGGTATTTGAGGAGTTTACATCGTGTTGTCACACTTCCTCTACTATCCCCAAACGCTAGACGCGCGAAATCTTCGTAGAATTCGACCACGCTGTCGTCGTCCATTAACTCAGCAAGGAACACAGGTTGTGGCCGCCCCTCCTTGGATTGCCCTTCGGCCATATTAACAAGGCGCATCCTTGGCGTCGCGAGCCCAGCTCGCTCCGAGCTGCCAGCGGTGTTCGCGCCGGAGATATTACTTTGCCCGGTGTTGTCATTGAGGTTAGGTTCTTTCCCCAGTAAGACGTCCTTTTTCCATCCGGTGAGGAGCGTAAATTCCTTGTTCACGGCAGCAATCTCGCCTGTTCTCCGACACACAAGAGTTGGTGTAGCGCAGTTGAGCATGAACTCCTCGTACTCGAAAAGGGTCCTTTGGAAGCACTTCTCCATGAAGATCAAGTCTTGTCGGTTTAGCGTTTTAGTGCAGGAGATGAAAGAGGGACGGATAGATGCGAGGGATTTGGCTATGCGGAGAGTTTTGCTAGGGGAGAAACGCCGTTGAATCCAAGCTGTGAGGCTATGGAAACCTGTGGTGTAGGAATAGGGTTCATGGACGGTTTCATAGATTGAGGAGGCATCCCGCGTCCGCTTTGCAAGCATTGAGGGACCGAACTTCTGGTTTTGACCTGATTGCCCATCTTGTCGTTTTTGTGGTCGATGTGATTGGTGTTGTTGATGGGGTGTAGCAGCGGGGGTATAATTAGAAGGAGAGCTCTCAAAACCCATTCCACTAGCACCAGGACTTGCATCGGTGCTTGGACTGTGATGGCTAGTAGGACCGGTGGCAATAGCAAATGCATGCGGTACGCCATGTATATTGTTCGCGAATAGCTGGCCGGCACTGTTCTGTCGATCGATAGGGATAAAATCTGGCACCATGTCTTGCGAATACACGGGGGCAAATTGATCCATGTTGCTTCCAAAGACGGCGCTATTGTTAAAGTTGACAGTATTCATCCCCTGAGATGATATCGAGTCTTTCGACTCAGCTTCTGCTGCCCCAGAGGACATGTGCCCCAACATGCCGAATTCCAATGCACCATAATGGTTCCCAAAGTTCAGACCTTCCAGGTCAAAATTGAATAGGGCAGGGTTACTGGGGTCGAAGAGGGCCCCATTAAACGAATTCTGGACATCACTCGACACTTGGGGAACCATCCCCTGCATTGCGGGTTGCCGATGCACCTGGTTTTGAAACCCCGGGGATAAAGGAGATTGTTGACTGCTGTAAGATAGCCGTGATTGTAGAGGAGGTGGCATTGGATTTTGTTGGGCTGTGTACATCGGATATGACGGCGATATGTCAGCTTGGGAGAAGAAACCACCAACACCCGGAGAGGCGTCCGATGCCGAGGTGCTCGTTGCTGGGGGGCCGTTATTTGCTCGAGGATTGCTGACTGGATTGTAATTTGGTCCCAGAACTGGTCGAAGCGCTTCAGGAGGGGCATCGTGAAGGTATTTAGCTTTCTTTCTAACGCCATCTTGACAAGCATCTGCAAGGCCTCGTTTGATACAACGTTGACATGGACGCTCATCACCTAATGCCTGTGTTAACCATGATGCATTGAGAGGAGTATTGACGTGAAAGCAGGCCAACAAACAACAAGTCTTCCTCAAGTGAAGCAATACATACCACAAGTCAAATGGGCCCTTTGGCATGCAAAGCACGCCCTTCTCGCCTTTTTTCTCCGCGGCCGTAACGGATCTTTGGGATCTAACTTGGGCTTTGTTGCTACTGTCGATCCTACGGTCTTGCCATTCCCATCGCCATCTGGCCTGACTTTTTGTTCCGCCATGTCCGTATTATCGTATTCTTCTCTTACAGCATTAGGCTCTTGCTCTTGATCAGTATACTCATTCTCCGAAGCGCCATCCGAAATATCAGGATCCTCAATCTCAGTATCTCCCGACATCCTGTATTAAATACCCACTTGGGATGGCCAATCTGCACCGACAGCTTGCCTCTTGCAACACCACACTCAGCCAATGCAGAGCCTCCGTCAGGAGTTCGCTTGACAATCCCTGGAATAGGCTCTGGCACAGAGGCTCTGTGGCACAAGCCAAGGGAAGCACGATACCGATATGCTGTGGAACAGCACCTCCAAAGCCGCTAGCAATGCACAATCACCTTGCCTCCGCCTATACAGTTCTGCTGCGCTGCCCTTCTGTCGCCGCTCCTTGGAGGTCGAACAAGCCCTTAGCTTCCCAAAGCGCCGCGCAGGGACAACAACTCTCCGTCTGGTTCTATTCCGAGCGCAACACCCTGGCACACAGTACCTTTTGTGAATAGGGGCCTCGCCACAGCAGCCTCCGAAATCTTCAGCAACGGCAAGCACCTATCCGGCCACTGGTTATGCTCACCACGTTTCGCCTCGTGTCGGTCTGGCCACAGGCACGCGTTCGCATATACCTTAGCCCTCAGCTCTGCTCGGCGATCGCTCCGTTTCGCTGCTGTTTTGTATTTTGATCGTCAGGTCCGGCGCCCTCCAACATCCCAGCTCGTCACCCGCAAACAGCATAAAAGACCCCTTTCTCCAGGGCGGCCTGTCGTGACGTAGTGTACGTACCGCACCGTGGGTTCCCAGCACTTTGTCTCTGTTCCCCTGCTAGGTAGGCTGTTGAGCAACAGCCGCCAGGTTAGGTCGCCGACCAATACCACCTCAGGACGTACAAAAGTAGATATCACCCAACACAGCGCCCGGATCACGCGGCGGATCTCACTAGTACGCCTCTCGTCTTTGCCTAGGCCGTGCTCGACGTCCTACCTCGCGCAATTATGATGGGGGGATTCGATCGTTGGACTTCCCAGTGCCCACTTCACGGTTCGCGCCAGGTGTATCAATGCTGTGACACGCGGTGGCGATGCAAGTATCCGACCGCTAAAGCCAATGGCACCAAGACACCGCACAATAGCATTGATGCCCAAATATATCGCGCCCGCTACCCGTTGCTTTGCCCACAGCGGCGCAGTACGAACTCCAATGGGGGGTATACCGATTATTGCGTGCCAGGGTAATGGTGAGCGGGATGATCTCTGTTCTTCGAATAGGGCTTGCAGGTGAACACGCAAGATCCCCTGGAAGGCTATATGAAAAGATTGTGATCCGGGCTACTGGATCTTCTCAGGCGTAGAGTGCCGACGTGGGGGGGTAGCAGAGGCGTTTAGCGCAGCGCAGCGATCTACTCTGGGATCTGGGTCTCTGGGTCTGTTGTAGCTCTGTGATGTGATTGATGTGATTGATGTGACGAGGTGAGATGAGGTAAAATAAAGAATCGCAACGGCGGCGGCGAGCCAATTGGGGTTCTGAGAGAGCTGCTATTGGTCGTGGGGGAAGTGGCAGATGGAGAGCGGGTGTTACAACTGTATGGCTCCTGGACAGCGGTAGGAGTGGCAGCAAGGTTTTAGTTTGCGGATTGTGGTGGGCAATGTCCATAGGAAGGGTATAAGGCAGAGGTTGGGGGCGGTGATGGTGGTGGTGAGGTGGTGAAGTGGTGAAGATGTGGTGAAGAAGATGAAGAGGCTTTGGTTCAATCGGCTGCGGAGGTCGACCGGGATGTTTCGATGGATGTGCTTTGTCAGCCACAATGCCTCGCTAAGAACTCCCGATGGGGGATAGGGTGAGTCGGGGGGAATAGGGGGAAATAGGGGGCGGGGGAGCGGGTAAAAGGCGAGTGGCGAGTACCGAAGGGGCCGAGGTCCAGGTCGAGGGTCCTGAATACTACAGTATCGAAAAGCAAAACTCAAAGGGACTGGACGAGTGCTGTACATGTGCTTCGTTCATACTACTAGGATCTATCGTCATACTCGGTCAGATGGCGGCACTCCGATTGCGCATGTTCCGCCCTTTTCTTATTTTCCCCATTTACCTTATTTACCTCCTTACGAGTACCAACGCCAACACCAATGCCAACCCATTACTACGAGGGCCAAGAAGGAAAAGGAGAGGGGCAGCACCTTGCGGTTGCATATTGCGGGTGGCCTTCCCACGGCATCTTGGATTCTAGGGTCAGGAATTATGAGACTCGATTATTGGCAAGGCGCGGATTGGAGTTCGCAAGCCAAGCTAAGAAAGGCAATGGTATAAACAGCTTTGCAATGATAGTACGTAGGTACGCAGTAAGCACTATAGAATAAAAATAAGATAAGGGTCCCCGCAGCCGGAGTACAGCATGGTCGCAGCATAGCCAGTCCTACGATCCTATACTATGTGGTCCCTGGCACGTAGGCACTGGTGGTGCTGCAAGGTACTGGCGCTGCCAGTCCCCGGAAACCTGGAGGTATGCAATTGAAGAAAGCCCTGGGATGCTTCTAGTAACTGGTGAGCCCGATCCTTTGCAGGCGCGTGCACAAGGGTGGTGGTTTGTCCTACTTCTCGTATTGTGATGCTTGATGCTTGATGATTGGAAGCTGCTGCACCGGCATCGCGGGCCCGCCATTGAAAGAGTGTGGTGTGGTGATCTCTGTGACAAGCTTCAAGGCGGCCAACACTGGATGCACATATGTTGACCATCATATGACCCCCCACCAGCTATTCTACCAGCAAGACGCCGTGCAACCGCCACCCCGTTACCATGCCCGGTACGGGTCTACGCAAGATTATATTCGTATAAGAAAGAATGGGCGCTGGCCATGCCACGGCTCAGCTGGCCGATTCGTTGAAGCACAACCTCCAGATCCCAATCCATCCGCGAGTCACGGCTGGCGTATGTAAACATGACAAATCGTACACCATGTCAAAGGAGTCTTGACGATGCTATTCTCCTCCTGGGTATTCCAAGGCAAATGGCGTTCCCCGTGTTTAAACCAGCCGCGTCCATTATCTATTGATACACCCAACAATTGCACAGATCCAATAACACGCCCCAGCCCCTCTTGACGGCGCCATACTTGATCGACATCACGGGTGCCCAGATGCAAAACGGCTCCTGCCCCTTATCCTCTTGCCGTACTTAAAGAATACATACGGAAATGGCATCATAGCAACTGTGAGGAAGGCCAGCAAGGTCGTGGCCCATTGATCGCCCAACCGGTGGTACATTTGAATGCCAAAAAGCGGAAACGCAGCTATAACATAACACTGGTTAGTCCCATCATACCAGTGGAAGTGGTCCTCGCAGAAGGGGCTGAGACACGCAACTACTTACCTCCAAAACTACTTCGTGCAAAGCTATTCGCAGCCAACGCAGAGGCTGCATAAAGAGGATATGCGTCGACCAGAAACGTAAATATCCCGCTGAAGACGAGGAGCGTTCTGCATAGAGGTACTCCAGTGGTTAGCGGCCGCGTACATTTTGGTGTGATAACACGTGCATGAAAACGAGGCGTCAGGTGAGTGTGATTGCGCGATGCATTGCTTAGAAACACTTGTCTAAGGCTCCTATAGAGATTGATAGTCCTCTCTCACGAGTTCACGCCGGCAATTCGTTTCCACTGAGAAAAATCTTGCAACTCGGCGGTTAAAAATTAGGTGCTCTGAGAACGAGCCGAGACGACACCGAGTAGCCGCTGGCTTGACAATGCAACTGCACAACACCGAGTATTGAAAATGGCTTAATAGCTTCGTGGTCGAGAGGCGCATTCAACGCAGGTACAATTCGTATTCAGCGCCACTGGGCACCTCAAGCGGATACGTGCCCGCCAGCGCCTCGTACTGTACATTAACTCTACGAGTAAATCAATGGCGCCCACCCAAAACCAAGACAAAACGAAAGGGCTGCCACTCACCCCATCCCAAAAATGGCCGATCCAATGATTGGAACCATCCAGTGTATGGAGGGGTACGTAGTCCACTAATTGGTCCCCAGTCAGCATACTCTGTTCAACAATCCTTTAGGTGAAGAGGCACATCGTGATCGAAGTGAATGGCGGGTTCATGAGAGGAGCCAACGGCGTCTGGCGATTCGAGGATAAATCCCAAACAGGCATTCTTACCGCAAAGAGGAAGAGGCCAATTGGCACGAGGAACGATCCCGCGATAGCAGGAGGAAGTCTGAATTCGGGTTCACTCCCTCCAATTTCCCCGGTAGCTTCTTCCCGCTTCTTGATCAGCCTCCTATAGTTTTTGTGCCAGAGCGGATCCGTCATCGCACCAGCTACCATTCCGATAAAGATGCCTAGGAAGCTTAGACCAGTTTGTGATAAAGAGAACCCATGATGAGTGCCGAACACGACGCCGAATGCGCCGAAGAAAAGATACAAGATGCCAAGCAGGATTGCTGAGAACAAGCAGAGGTTTGTACACATCGGCTCGAGGAGAAGTAGCTGGAAAGGTCGAAGCAATGAATACGCGATGGTTCTCGGAATTGACTTGTCGCTTTTCTCTATAGGCGCTTTCCACCGTTCATCGCCAGTCTCTTTCCTGACTTTCCTGGCCTTGTTCCTCAAAAGAACAGGGTGATAAGTCTCCGGGACCAGAAAAGCGATCATGCCTAGATTGGCACCTGACCAGATGAGCAAGACGTAGAAAGTCCACCGCCAGCTTGTATACTGGTTGATGAACCCTCCAATGAGCGGTCCAAGAGCCGGCCCCATAAAAGGGGATGCGGTGTAAATCATCATCGGAAACTGCAGTTGTTCACGGTTAAACAAGTCACCAACTGTTCCTCCTGCGACTGACAAGAACGCGCTTCCTGACAGGCCATCTATGAATCTGGCCACGAGCATCGTTTGGATATTTCGCGCAACGGCGGAAGGTATAATCCAGATAATGAAGAAAGTGAAGGAAACGAGGTATATCGGTCGGCGTCCATAGAACTCGCTATGAAGGTTAGAAGGAGCCCTCAATTGCACAGGATAGACTAACGAAAGCGGTCCCAATAACATAGGACCCATCCCAAGGCCCATTATGAAGGTCGACAAACCAAGGGTTGCAACAATCCGCGAGCAATTGAATTCCTTTTCCATCTGGGAGTAAACGGATGTGTACATCGAGGAGGTACAGGTTCTATAACAGGAACGTTTATAAGCATTGATCACTGCAAGCATCCAAGTGATGTAACATAGAGTCGTCCTAGCCATGTTTTTCATATAGCTCTGCTAACATCGCACCTCCCATCGAGGTCTAGAGTCGATTCGTCCCATAGACCGCATCCTCCTGCAATCCCAACGGAAAATAAGAGATCGAAAATTCACTTACACGCAGATTGAGGACGCACTAATAATCAGCACAATCACCCACTTTCTTGCTAACGCAAAACCTCTTGGGTTCAACGGATCACCCTCGCCTCCCTCCCAACGAACTTCGAATGGATCCTTCTCCGGCGTTGGCCCATTTTCAACAGCAACCCTATCCTCTTCTGTGCTACCCCTTTCATCACAGCCATATCCATTATTCGAGCGTGTGCGACTCAGTGATCGAAGGGATATAGCTTTGTTACCTCGGGAGCCGGGTCGACTAATATCCTGCTGGGAGCTGATCGGTTGGAATTCCATGGAGGGTGGTGGCTCCGTCTCGACACTCGACTCCGAACGGCCTGTCGAGGCTTTCTCCTCGTGTCTCCCGCTAGCTTCTGCCATTGTACGAGTACGTAGTATATGGTTAACAGTAGGCGCCAAGCAGGTGGTAGAAGCAGCGTCCTTCCAATGCCAACCTGAATTCAAACCTATCCCCAGCGGCTATACATTTCCCCCCAGCATGACATAACAGGACGGCCAAACAGTCTGGTGCGTCGACAGCTATGAGGATTGAGATGGGAGTCAAGACTGATGACAAGAATTTGGATTTTAGCTGTTACTGGAGTTTAGTGCTGGAACGTCGTATGCTAACGTCGCCGCCAGGGGGCTCAGGTTAGGGGGAAGGGAAGCTGCCGCTAGCTGCCGGTGCCCCAGTATTAGGCCTTGACGGGCCATGGGTTTTGCTGCTTGTGGATGTTATGATTCGTAGTGTTGGCGTCTTCCTAGTTCGTGGTGTAGCTCTTTGGCTTCGGCTTTAAGGTACGGCAATTTGTTTCCGGTGTCCCACTCTTGAACTGGCAATTAGTCACTTATGAATAGATTATAAATAATTTGTAAATATAGAGGGAGCACAGTACTATGAAGTTAACCCGTTCAAGACCAAGAATACGAAAGGTGTTAAGGGATGATTCCTCATCATCTTCCTTCGCACCATACCGCAATATCTCGTAATTTACTGTCCATACCTAGGTACCTTAGGAAGGAATATAACAGATGCTGTGCAACGTACGTCATGATTTGCATGGCAATCACCAATGGCTATGTTGCTCTCGGCAGATCTTCGGCTAAGGGATATTTATTGGCTGCTCGGGTGCTCCAGCCACAGCACCGCTAGCCACAACTCCTCAATAAACCGTGCCTACAGTACCTAGGTACCTAAGGAGGGTAGGTGGCTGGCCAAAACTCGCAGCCTTGCTTACACAAGCAATGGATCTTTATCTTAACTCGGCCACATTGGAGTGCTCACCATTTCCGTTATACTCGTCCGAGAGCCCACTAGTACAAGACAATTCGCAGAGTCCTCTTTCGTACGTCCTCTTTCGTACGTCCTCCGCCAAAATGTCGCATCAGGCTCCAATTCGCCCGCCTCCAGCGCCTCGGGCGTCGATAGTGGGCAATGATTCCGGTCCCGAATCGCCGTTTCCGTTGCGTATGGAAGGAGAAGTCGTCTCTGGGTTTGGGAGAGGTTCTAAGGAGGTATTGAAAGTTCTTTGCTATTAGTATTAAATCTGCCATTTTTATATCGTCGCCAATCTCGCCACGTTATTGTACCTCTCTGCCACGAAGCACCCGAACGCTGATGTGAACGTCAATGATATAGCTCGGTATCCCGACCGCGAACATACCAGTGGAAGGCGTGTCATGGCTTGAAGCTGCAGAAAGCGGCGTCTACTTTGGCTGGGCGGGTATCAGATTGCCCGACTCTCATCCAGACCTCTCTTCTCGTTCTCCCATTTCCACCTCACACCCAAATTGGCGCATGTACCCTATGGTTATGTCGATTGGCTACAATCCGTTCTACAAAAATACCGTGCGCAGCGCAGAGGTACATATCATGCATGAATTTGCGCAGGACTTTTACGGTGCATGGATGAGGGTGTGCCTTATGGGATTTATTCGGAAGGAATTCGATTATGTGGATGTGGAGAGCTTGATTAAGGATATTAAGACTGATATTGAGGTTGCGAGGGCGAGTTTGGATAGAGAGAATTGGCGAGCTGGAAAAGAGACAGAGTGGTTGGGTGGCAGTGGATGGAAGTCTGCGAGCTGAGTGAAGAGCTTTAGCAAGCAAATCCTATTACGATAGAGTCATCGAGAGCAGCACGGAGAGAGGAAGCTAGATAGCTAGCATATCCCATGCAAAGCAGTGGAGGTAGACGGGTATATTGCGTAGCAGCTATCGCTTTTCATATCCATTAAGGCGATACTAGATGGACAGAAAGGATCTAGAAGACATAAAAGTCCTAATATAGACCCCTTGACTGAGGAAGGGTACAGCCAGCAGGGCTACAGCCATTCCGCTCTCTAGTCGCCATAAAATCATTCCAAGCGCCTTCAGAACAAACCTCTGAATTCATTTCTTGGAGGATTAAGTCTCCCAGGCGAGAGTGGCTGTTGAAGTTGGAATAGCTTAGGAGGTCATTATTATGCTATAGGTGGCTTGTGTGAGCCTACAACCTTTCTTATCCTATCCTCCACACTTTGTTTCGAGAATACTGGCCTTGGGAAACTCTTCACTGTGCTTTGTAATACTCCGTCACACCAGTTACTGGACAGCATGTTCTGTGCGATAGAGAGTTCAGGGTCTGGAGTTGACCTCAGTCTTTTGGTAAGGTACCTGAATCACAAAGTCGCTCGCTACCCCGAATATATATCCAAACGCCTTAAGCCCTCTCTAATCGGACAGCCACCGGTAGCCTCAGTGCAAGGCTTACGTGGCTGAAACTCGTGGCACCAAGGCGAAATCCCGTTCGACTGATTAGTAGAATCTCCCTGAAATTCCACCTATACCCCGCCATGTAAGGCCTCCTCGTGCGCTTCAAACTCAGGGGTTATGAAAGTTGGATGATACGGCTCCTCATCTAGAGTCTCGGTCAAGAAATGGTGGGTAAACGGTAGGAGTGCTTTTTCGCAATTTACGAGAAAGTAGCTGCTTTTATAGTAAAGACGTTTCGTAGCTCCAATGTCTTGAGTGTAGCGAAACATTATTGCAAACGTGTAAGGAATATCGTCTACGCCCAAAGCTCTCTGCGTACTCAATCCTATGCTCTTCAGAATATAGAGGCTCGTGTTAACAAGCATTCGGCTGTGTATTTGGCGCCTTGATGGATCTGCCATAACGGTAAAAGGTATGAGAGTGGAAGATTTTTTAAAAGGGAAATCTCGATTGTCTTGCTACTTTGATATGCTTATATCTATGCTAAATATTGATCTTTTGAGAGACCACGAGGCCGTAAGAGTGCTGGTTCTAGGCCAGGTCGAGCATCACTAATAATGTCATCCAAACTCGCGGGTAATGACAATTGATAATACGACTTCTCGATAATGTCAAAAGGCGCGATACATACGAGGCGAGGCTCAAATGAATCCCCATAAGTGCTGTATACCTAGAGCCCTTTGTAACAGTAGGAAAATACTATCTAGGACTATGTCTTCCAGGTAAACCATCGTCCGTTGAGGTGTCAAAAGTCACGATAGGAGAATGAGTAATTGCGAGAAGATGTAAACTCGAAAGGATTCATTTAGGGTGGCATTGGCCAGCCCAGAAATGTATAGCCAGGGTAAGCGTAGAAAATCAAAATATATTCTTTGGTGGCTAAAACTTAGAAATCAGGATATGAAACGTCACAGACAGCCTCCTTTTGGCCGCCCAACTTGGAATTTTGTTTGGCCCATATTTGAGCGATATGAAGAACCAGTTCGGGAGAGACCATGAGAGTTTATTGCCTCAAATTGGGGTCACTCCGGTCCAACAAACGACAAACCTCCCTAAAATGGTCGCCGTTCCTAGCCGCGCTTCGCTCCGCCAGTTTGATATTGTTCTGGTTACTGGTATTATATGTTAGAGGGTGTTCCCTCTGAACTTATCTAGAGGGCTCATGACAGCCTTCACAGTAGAGAGGAGAGGTGGCTATGATGCCAAAACGTGGTGCTAAAATATGAAGCTAGGAATGGTATTGGTTAACATTTGCTTCCTAGAGGTGCATTCTGCGCCAGAACACCAAAGTTTGTCAAATGTTTGAACTCTCCATATGCCGCTCAACAGCCGGCCCAAGAATGCGGAGAAGGGTCATCCGCCAAAACAGTACCATATATCCTCTTGCGTCTCAATGTGACCCAAGTATCGATACCCATGAAATCCCAAAAGTTCAACCGCTCAGGTACGGGAATCGTCGCAGCCAGCTCATCCTCCACCTCACCAACAACCTCCCACCCCCTCCCTTCCACAGCATGTCTTTTCTCACCAAACGCCCTGACGTTCTCCTGAATCTTCCACAGAACAGCAACCTTCTTCTCCCCACCAGCGGTGTGGAGGTGACGGCAGCACTCTAGCACATTCGGCAGGTCCATGCCGAACCAGTGCCGAAAAGGATAGTGATCGTTCGTAATGGATACCCCCGGGACTACCCGATATCTCAAAAGCATACTGATCGTCAGCTTTGGCCCGCTGTCACAGCGCCCAAGGAGCCTCATCATGTCTTCGATAGCGGGGTTGATGTTCTCAACGACGCCATCCGTGTCATCACCCGGAGGGCGATGCAAAAAATGGCTGCGGGGATAGACCTGCTCCCTCTCATTCTCGTCGCGGGCGGGTTCAGCAAAGTCCTCATCAAGCTGCGTTCGAACACCACTGGGAAGCTGCCATACATGCTGGGGTGTTCTCACGCCAAACTCCACCTTGGTGAGATGCTCCCGATTTACAGGGCCGATACCATTGAGCCACTCAACCACCGTTCCCCAGGTATATTCTCCGAAAAAGCGGAAGGTGTTCTTGCGGTAGAAAATCTTGGCGGCTTGCCGGGAGATGGAAGAATTGCAGCGGAGTAAACTAGACGCAGTTTTTTCGACAATTATTGAGTCCTCAATGTAACGGGGAATAGATAGGCTGGCTGGACCCTTGGTGTAACCAAATTCATCATGCTGCCACTGCTCCATTTCATCTACATGCATCCCAGCCCAGGCGATCAGGGGTGAAGGTGAGATGAGAACATATCCATAGATAGTGTCCTGAATTTCTTTTGACAAGCTGAGGAAAGTGATTGGATCTCGGGCGAGTAAGGTTGGAGCAGAGGGACCACTGCGATGCTTGTTCCTGAGAGACCTTTTGAGAGATCCCGGGTTGTCAAGCGAATTCTGCCAGCCAAATGACCATGGAGAAACAAGTGAGGTCAGCGCTGTAGAAGCTTTAATGCGCTTGAGATTCCGCTCTTCTGGGTCTTGGAGGGAACGTTTGGATGCCATGATGTTTGACGTTAATGGATGAAGGGTTGGCAAATATATTGATGTGAAATGTGGTCGGAAATCTACGCTGCTAATGAATAGGTAGCCACTGATTTCAAAATTGCTATGGGTTGGCAACATTGGCTGGGACATACTAATATATTTATGCCTCCACGATTTGGTATATATCAACCAATCCAGTCAAAAGGCGTCAGTGGGTACCAATTGAGATGACTCGTCAATATTTGGGCAATGACAAGTCGTTGGCTAACGCTCTGGAAGCAGTACGCTTCTATATACCTTGTGTAGCAAGACGCCATGATGGCTTCGGTGGGTCAAAGCTACCCCATGTCTAGCAAAGCTGACGCTATCGCGGCGGAGCCATGGACTCGAAAGCACCAAAAGAATTACTGTTTGATGTCTTCCCAGAGGTATGCCTCCCCGCTCCATGCGAAAGCCCGTATCTCGGCCAAAAAACATCCTTCAAGTTATCCCAAAATCCCAAATCATACAGATTTTCCACGTCGGCCAATCTCCAAACTCGATTCCATTCTCCAGTCCCGGCATGTCCCGTACCCTTCGGCGGCAGCCCATCACTTGTGCAAACAATGACTTGTTCACTTTCAGCGGGCCAGCATGTTCCCAGTGGTTCAATAGTTACATCTCGATGCCGGTCGACGGGAAGGCACCGTTTGAATGCGTAACCGTCAGCCATTTCAGCAGCCCAATCGGACCATTTCATGGATTCGTTTGTGGTGGTGCCGGCCCAAATGAGGTAAATGTGATAGCCCAGAAGGCCCCAAACTAATGGAGCTGTGAGGAAACAGAGGAGAGTTACGCCGCCGATGCGGACATATTCTTGGAGGGCCCAGCCCCAGATGTTGAAGTATTCAGCCCAATTATATCCCTTGCCGGAGAAGCTCCACGAGGGTAGGTGATGGAGTATTTCGGCGGATAGGAGGGAATATCCAATATAAGATGCATACGTGATTAGAGTTGCAGTGCTGAGGAGTAGAAGTAGAAACCAGTGCTGGTTTCCATAGCCGACGCAGTTGTTGATGAAAATACAGTGATGGTCCATTTTTGATATGCAGCGTTTGCAAATACTACAATGTTTTGACCGAGCTGGCTTGAGAAACTGACACGTGCGGCATTTGTGGCCGGGGTAGTAGATTGTGAAATCGTAAGGGTATAACAACATTTGGTGGCTGTGGTTTTCCAACATGGTGTAGCCGGGATCAGTGGCGGCTGAAGCGTAGAGAAGGATGTATGGGAGAAGTAGGAGTGTGATGGAGGTGACTTTGCGGGAACTGGTGAGGAGCCCCCATGCTGGTGGGAGGAACAAGAATTCCGATATGGCAAGCAATAGTATGAAAAAGATCTACCACAAGTTAACATGGTTAAACTTCGTCCCTGGGTAGGTATCTTAGCAGCAGCCGAACGCCATGATGCATCAAAGACTATTATTAGATGCCGTCAAATAATACGATGGGATCTCTCAATACTCGTTTGCTACCATGTGCTTCGATACGAAACAAATCACATTGCCCAAAAACTTTCGTCCGCTCATGCAACTCGCCCGATAAGATTTCGACGACGGCAAAGAAAAACAAGAGATATGTGATAAGGTTCTAAATGGGGATGCAGCCTACCATAACAAGGGGGTGTCGGTCATTCCATAAGGTATGAGCAAGTCTTGAAACCGAGCCACTGAGTCGCCCTCCGGTCAATCTTTGGTCAGCATTTCGAATTCCTTTGGGGAAATGAATCCACTAAATTTGGTCAAATCAGTAAGCTCCAGGGTTGAGAGTTGGATAATGGCTAGGAAACCAAGAAGAAAGGGCTTCCACCGTCGGGAACGTGTTTGTTTGAGCACGTTTCCACGCGGCAGACCCAAAAGGGGACGACTTGAAAAGTTTCCGTACAATAGCTCTGTGTAGGAAGCCGACGGGTGTGTTCCTTGTGAGTATGAGCCTATGAAACTAATAGCGGCTTGAAGGTTTGCTATTTACCGTAATGCTGGCAGCCTTCCGAAGAAAGCTACGAAAGTCAAAAACGAGACGACCAAAACACCAACTGCGACCCTCCGGACAACGCCCATGTTGGTCAGGCGTGGGCTTGGACAGAGATAGGCAAGATTATTACCAATATCATTCTTGATAGCACATGATGCTTGCCAACTGATCGATATAAGTGTGGGCGTGGGCGTGGGCGTGGGCGTGACTGTGGATGCGGATGCGGATGCGGACGCGACTGCGGGTGTGACCGTGGATGTGGATGTGAATGTAGCCGAAATCCTTCGTACCGAGTAGAGTCGAGATAATATACCTTTATGATAGATTGATAGATATGATACTTCGTACTCCAGCGGTTCCTAAGGTAGATGATAGGTAAGTGATTAATGTCACGGTCCCGGTCGCGGGTACGGGCTGAAGGCGGAAGAAGGTATCTAGGTACCAGTTTCAAGTCATGTGATACCGCGGAACGTTCCTCCGCCTAGGACGCGTCTTGATATTTCATCGATTCGATGGTCAACGGCCTCAGACATGTTCCACCAAGCACCGTCGATACTCGTCCCCGGAACGGGAGGCAAGCAGGCAAACAGATGAAAATGATATTCGACAATGTGACAATGTTTAGGTTCTTTTCTCGCCCACTCAGCCTTGACGTTTGCAGCACACAACCGTAACTTGACGCTGAATGTTCCTCGTACCCATCCCCGAGTTTAAAAACCAGGTCGTTCTCCTCCCTAATCGTCCACACCTGGCAACAACCGCACATCTTCCCCCACCTCTCCTCCGCTACCATGTCGGGAGTTGTTTATGATAGCGTTGCTGGCGTTGCTGGCGCAGGGAACCTCTTTGCTGGAATTAAGCTCTTTATTCTACGGCGGGTTCCGCTTCGAGTGTACTGGAAACAGTCTGTTGAGGTATGTTTATGTGGCGTCTATCTTGGACGACGGCGTTTACCATGCTGACATTGCATCCACTAGGCGAATGGAGGCGAGTTGGTGTTGCTAGAGAAGCAGGCCGACTACGTGATAGCCGATCACGCAAGAAAAGACGCTCCGCCAGGTTCTGTTTCCTGGAAATGGATCGAGCAATCCCTGAAAAATGGCGCGCTGGAGGACACGGAGAAATACCCGGCAGGGCCATCCGAGCCGCAAGTCAGAGATGTTGGGTCGGCACTGCCTCCAAGATATGGCAGAACCCCGTTCACATCAGAAGATGACCGTGTGCTCATGAAATGGGTTGCGGAGGCAGAACGCCGGGGCTTATCGACTAAGGGCAATGAAATCTACAAGCAGCTAGAGAAAGTGGTAAGTCAACATCTCATTTTGGAAGACACTGGGTTGATATATTGTGCAAGAATTCCCGGCATACTTTCCAATCTTGGCGAGATCGTTGGGTGAAATACGTCTCCCATCGCGCTCGGCCGGAGCTTTCTGACGAAGAGGGTGACGAGGGCCCGCTCCCTCCCCCAACAAGCCGCATTTCTCGTCGACATGTTTCACGACCTCCTACACATGCATCATCGTCAAATGCGGCTCAAAGCCGACCTCCCCAAACAACTCCGCCGAAGCAGACCGCAGATCAGCCAGGCGTTCAAACACCGAAGCCTTTCTCTATGCGAGATGAACAACAGCTCCTTGATGCGTATGACGATATTATGAATATCGATGATGAAAAAGTCATAGCTGCCTGGAGTGCATGGGCAGATACGGTAAGTAATTCTAGATGGATAGGTAGTCTAAGATAGTTTTACTCACATCTTAACCCATAGTATCCTCCTCACTCTGCACAAGAGTGGCGCAATTACTTCAGAAACAAGATTATACCCATGAAGAAGGCTCGGGAAATGAAAGCGGTTGAGCAGAAGGAGGCAGTGGAGGAGACAGAGGAGGAGACAGCGGAGGAGTCAAAGGTATCCATATGTCGTCCACAAGCAGCCGCATTGTCTGATACAGGATCCGAAGCCATGCCGGAGAATCCAAAACCGGTGAACATACCCGAAATCGAAGATCCCCAAGAGTCGTCCGGAAACTCTCAGGACTCCCAAGCAAGCGCTAACTGCGCGAGCATGGGCACCGTCGCAGGCAGGCCACTCAATTCTACCACATTGAATGAGGAGCTCTTCAAGGAGGACCTGGCTTTACTAGCTGAGTCGCTGGATCTCGTCGTGGATTTCCGTCCCACGATCTCTGGCCGAACAATTCCCCTCTTCAGGCTGTGGCAAGTGGTCAACTCTCCTGGGTTTGGAGGACACGACGAAGTAACTCAACAGAATTTGTGGCCACGGGTAGCAAAAGAACTCAACTTCAACGAGTTTCAGCATCCGGCTGCCGCAGGGGAGCTCAGCATGTGCTACGAGGAGATCCTTACGGAATTTGAACAAGCAAGGGAGGAATACGCAAACGCAAATCAAGATTCAACCGAATCCCAAGACCAAGCGCTGCTCGAGGCCCAACTTCTGGGAGATACAACATGCGAACCACAACATCCTGAAGAAGAGCACCACTACAGTGGTGATATTAACCACCCTGCCTCAACCCCAGTTCAAGCAGCGGCTTCGACTTCAGGCAAACGTTTCTTCAGTACTTATTCCTCCGAGGCTAGCTCCGGAGATAACAAAAGGCAACGAGTCGATAAAGGAAAAGGCAGGGAGCGAGACATCCCAGTCACCCCTTCGGATATACTCAACAGCACGCGTAGCGTGAGCTCCCACCGCCCCTCGCCCTCTAAACGTTCGGTTGGCTTCGGAGCCCAGTTCGAAGTCCACAGAGGCGATGATAATCCGGAGGTCTTCATTAGCCCGATTCAACAGCCAAAAATTACCTATGCGGAGGCTCAGCGCCAACGAGTCCATCTCGAACCGGAGACGCAAGATTTTGTATATCCGGTGCCAGAAGAAAACAAGGACAAGAACACACCCAGTCCTGTTTGTTCCCATACTGAAAATCCAGAATCCGACAAGCTTAGCTATGCCGACGATACGAACTCAGGCAGAAACTCTCCTACTGACTCCACCGACACCGAAACCGATGCGCAAAAGTTAGCGGAACTCCAAGAGTTCATGGACCATCATGTTGCCCTGGGCTACCAGAAGTCCATTGTCAATGAAGCCATGATAGCTACGACGATAGAGACGGGCAATGCGGCGGTTGTAATGGAGGAATTGACCAAGGGGAATGGGATCCCGGAAAATATTGAGGGTGTGTGGACAGCGCGGGATGATAAGGAATTGGATGCCGACGAAGGGAGCGAGGAGTTTCGAAAGCTGCTGGCAAAGCATACATGGGAGAGGATAATTTCTAGGAGAGAATTTTTGCAGACGATGAGGGAGGAGAGTGTTGGGTAAGTGTTACAGGGTGGGTTACATTTTGGCTTTAATAGTATTGATACCATAACGCTCTGGCGTTGCGCCGTAGTGTGTTTGTGGATACAGGTTGCTTAAGGTGTTTAGAGTATATAACTCGGCGCCGATTAATGTTACTCTTTCTATGATGTCGTGCACCATTCTAGAGCATTTTTGTGGAACTCCCGGATATGACCATCTCTTCGTCGCAATTTCATCCATTTAGCATTCACTCTTCTCGTCAAACCCGCCAAATTAGTAAGGATACGTGGAGACAGGTCTTGTGGGCCCAGAGCACGCCTTTGGATTGTTACATATCCCGTCCGTCAGCCGAAATCGCATGTTCGTGTGCCAGCCGGAACAATTTGCCTCGATTGTTTAGCCACTTACGAGTAGGTAATGAAGTATTGTACGTAGTCCGTAGTAGATACTTCGTAAATGTCGATGTCGATGTCGATGTCGATATTAAGCAGTGGCTTGTAGGTAAGGTACGAGTACTGCCTTTACGAGTACCCTATACCTTACCTAGGTACCCATGTGGCGAACTAATGTTAAGGTTGGCACTAGTGGCGTTGGTAGAACTTTGTTCAATAATCCATCTTGATCCTGATCCTGATACAGACACTACCCACTTCGTACCGCCACATTCTGCATCCCCAAGCCTCATCTCCAAAAGAAGAGAGGAGCAGCTGTCGCATGGAACCTACATATCATATACCCACATCCAGTGGCTCTGAATCCTCAATCAATACTGTAGACTTGGGTCTTGATGCAATGTATGCCCAACTGTTGCTTCCATCGACACCGGCCATTCTTTGTTGGCCACGTCCTTGACGTCAACCACGTCTGTCTCGGCCGCTTTTCTCGCCTTTGACGGCAGTACATGTGTCAGTCGTCACGATTCCACATTCACGCGTCTTGTTGCATGTAAAACCTACACAAAATGGCAGAGCATCCGCCTTCCTTACGAGCACACTTCCTCCAGAGCCTCCCCAAGGCGCCCTCTCCGGCGACATCCTCCATCTCCGATATGCGAACCGCCGAGTCCCCCAAGCTCAAAGTCTTGGTCGCCTCCAATGGCCCCAAGGATGTCGCACAAGCTGTCGCCCTCGTCGTCCGACTCTCCAAGAACCCCAAGATCGAAACGCGAGCTATTGTGGACGCCGAGGCCTATCCCGCACATAGATTATCGCAGGAGACTTTTACCATGCCGAACCGATATTTTAAGGCGTGCAAGGAGACGGAGGAGCCGCAGAGGAGTATTGAGCGGGGCCAGGTCGAGTTCTATAGACAACAAGCATACGAGTTATGTGACTGGGCGGATATGATGGTTCTGGCACCGATCGACGCCGACACCTTTGCGAAGATGCTGCACGGCATTGCCGATTGCGTTCTGCTGGAAATCCTCCGTGGATGGGACGTCTCGAAAAAGATTCTGCTAGTTCCTGGGATGTCTACTGCGATGTGGGAGAATCCGATGACGAAGAAGCAATTGAGTAAGATTCGGCGGAAATGGCAGTGGGTAAGGGTCATGCAACCTATATTATGGCACTACGAAGATTTCCCTCGGGGTCCATCTAAATGCCTTGCGGTATGGGATGGATTCAACGAGCTTGTAGATGTGATCAAGAACCAGGCAGAGCTTTTGACCATTGGCTATGATGTCGATATTGCCGCATCAGGGGCCGCTACACTTCCACGGTACAACACGAAGACAGACACGCTTCTCCCTCGCGAAATTTGGGGTGCTATTTTCGAATACGTTGGGGATTGGGAAGTTGCAAGAGCACTGAATGTCTATGCAGCTATACCTACACCTCTTGAATGGCAGCAAAATTCAAACGAAGCGAAGAACGAGTTGGGCGTTTACCTGCGCTCTCTGGAGTGGGCGATCCTCACCTCACCCTCAACACGAATCATTGAGAAGTTGAAGGGCGCACCTAAAGAGATGCGATATCTATCAAGTCTCTGTGTCAAACTTATCATCAAATTCTGTCTCTCCGATGTCCTCACCTACCTTGAAACCAATCTCAAAGATGTCTTCTGGTCATCTTTCGGTCAGAAGCTCCTCCCTAATAAAGCCTCCGCAGTCTATGGCCGCATCGAAATCCTAGAATGGTGGAGAACGTCACCAACCTTCCTCTCCAAGGATTACACGGCAGAGGCCATCGACGGAGCGTCCAAATCGGGCTTCATACACGTCCTCGACTGGTGGCGACGGTCAGGACTCCCCCTGAAATACACCGAAGCCGCGCTTGAGCAAGCATCATCCAAAGGCCACATTTTAGTTCTGGAATGGTGGAAACAAGCCAGCATGGCGCAAGGAAATTTCCAAGTTTCTACTGCCTCAGATGGCGAAGGATCCCCCACTGCATACTCAGATCCGCAACCAGCCCTGCGGCTCAAGCCCGGAAGATCGCTGCTCGCTGCTGCACAGAATAACCAACCTGAAGTCCTCCGCTGGTGGGATGAATCTGGTATCCCAATAGCACATTCCGAATCAGTTGCCAAGATTGCGTCGATACATGGTCACGTCGCCGTTCTCGATGAATGGAAAGATTTGAAGGGCGAGAAAATGGTCTTCGATAGTCGGGTGCTTGAGGAGCCGACGAAGAATGGTCATGTAGACGTCTTAGAGTGGTGGAAAATTTTCAGTCGGACGGGTGCTAGAGTCGAATATAAGACTTGCGATATTGAGGAGGCGCTGGAGGATAGCGTAGGGAGTGAAGGGGAGACTTTCGCGGTTAAGAAGTGGTGGGCCCAGAATGGATTGAATCTTGGGGTACAAGTTAGTGAGTGGACTAAGGTTAAGTTTTTATGACCTGAGAAATGAAATTGGAATCCAAAATATGTAAAACTTTCGTGGGATATGTTTAGCGTGGCGTAAAGGGGGATGGATGGGACACGATTGTACAGAAATTTTATTGGGACAATAAATGAGGATCAATATTCCACGCAATTCTACATATTGTATAGACTGATGCCTGTAAGTGTTAACGTCTGGTCGCCATTTTGCGTTGTACCTCCTGCTCTAATATGGTATATCCGTCGGTGGCGACGATGAGGCGTTCAGATGTAGGCTTATTGAACCGCTACGCGGGAAGTGAATAGGAGTGCCAGAAAGAGTCGGAAAGACACAGTTCAGAGCGGGCGAATGTAACAATGGAAATTTGCATACTTTCCCATTTGCTTCCCTCTCCCCCAACCCCGCACACTTCTGGAGTTAAGAGATAGCAGGCCACTCAGGTTTGGGCACAGTGAAGTAATTGGTTTGTGCCACAACGCATCCAATAAAATGACAAATCTAGCAGGAAAGTAAAGGAATGAAACTATCAACGAAACTGCCAATGAGTTGTAGGACTACTGGTAACGAAACTAAAGAAGTAAAGGGCTAGCTAAGACTAGGACGACAATACATGTAGCAACAACTCGAGCAATAGACATGCAATGCAATGCGGAACGACGAGACAGGCCACTCAGAGTGAGTCGGACCATCCGCTCATATCATTATCAGCCACTGCGTTCGTACAGTATACCGAAGCCGTGCCCGACACCTTGTGACAACACGATAAATCCTCGGAGAATGCCAATGGCAAGAACTAGCAGATTGCCGTCCCCCAGCAGCAGATGCGCTGCAACAACTCGTGAGCTCGGAGCCATTCCCATGCTGCCAGGGGACAAAAGAAACATCAGCTTGAAAGGCTGTACATACCAGGAACACGAAGTGTGCAAGGTGTGGAAACGAGAGTACTAGTGGCGAGCAGGGTCAACCTGCCATTTCGAGGCCGCCGAGCGGCAATATCTGACGTGAGGTGTGTCTCTGGGTTAGTGTTGGTGTTTGGTGTTGGTGTAGGTGTTGATGTTCGCGTGTTATAAAGGTTGCAAGCTCGAACCAGTGGCAGGACTACTCGTACATACTTCGTAGTACGTCCGCACCTAGTACTGTACTGTATGTGAAACGGAGGAGATCATGAAGAATAATCGAAAGATCAGCTCGGAGCGTTGACCCGAGGCATCCTTGTTGGCGGCGAGATCTGGCTCTGGCATGAAGACTTTGTAATATTATTATTAGCACTGGCCGTGCTCGCGTCTCCAACGGGTTGGTACCGTACTGTACCGTAGTGGTACAGGAGCACGAGCGAAGTATGCAAGGTAGAGTCGTATTGAGTATCGAGTAAGTATCATACCTACCTACTTTAGGTACCTAGGTACAGTACACCACTCTAGAGCAACTTGGCATCTCCTCACTTCTTATTATATGCTTAGTTCCGGACGTACTTCGTACGAGTAATATAAACAATACAATATTATCACAATCTGGCCGGTCATACTGTAACGCCACACCCACGGCGCCCTCGGTGCGACCGCCTCCATAATCCACATCCATCCATCTCCAGCTGAATCTCCAACGTCGAATCCAATAGATCCCCCCGTCCAAGACCTCTCAGCCTCTCAACCTCTCAAGCCGCGGCCATTATTCAGCCCTGGTCCCTACATTTCTCGTCGATCCCGTTGTACGGAGTACTCGAGCACAGTACCACGGACAGTGCCTGTACCTGTAGCTACGGAGGTACAATTATAGCCTTGCCACCCTGCCCCCGTTATCCACATCACACGCCCAATTCAACGCGATGGGCTACAAGCCCAGCAGCGTCGCCGTCGCCTTGATTCGCCCAAACCACGACGTGCAGGGCTAAGGCTGCCAATTCACGTGTGTACGAGCTCCCAGTGAAACGGCGATGCCCATGAAAATAACAATGCCATATCCCAAACGTACCGTGGGTATGCTTTCGAGGCATGGAGTCGTTACCCAGATACCAAAGACCTACCTAGGTAGGTAAAGGTAGGTAGGTATATGCAGCACTATTCTACTCTGGTGAGCACTCCTAAGCACCGTACCCTAGGTAGTGTTGAGCTTCTTAGGAGCTTAGGAGGCCAAGAAAGGATACACGAGGAACTAAGTCACTGCTGGTCCTCAGATACACCGCCTGCTGTACAGTAGTACTGGATCGATTCGGCCGCGGGGCTATCTCAATTATTATTATTTTTTTATAGATGGCCGCGGCATTCATATGCTAGTGGAGGGGCTGTCTTCACTCCGACTTGCGCGGCAATCGGATTCTAGCTCGCAAAAATGGCAAATCTTTAATGAGGAGCTGGCATCCGCTGCAAGGCGAGTCATCTAGATGAGTGTCATATCGAACGGGCAGCTTCAAAACCTGATCCCATCCCCAAGTCTCGAAATGGGAATCAATTTCAGGGGCGAGGAGCATGGTCCGTTCTAGGCGACGGCCGGAGGCCCTCCGTTACAGAAGCGTCAAAACCCTACTACGTATTAATATCCATTTATGCGGATGCATTAACGGTTCAACGAGGCCTCTTAACCGACGACCTGCGATTTGCAGAGGGCCCGTCTTCCTGCAAACAATCCAGACCCCGGCCCACGTGGTTTTAGAGCTTTATGGGCTTTCGTTGGAAGTAAAAAGGTGGGTAAGCTGGCCGGAAATCCGGGGATATGGAGAAGTGGTCCTCTTCAAGTTAAATATATGCTGCCCTACAAGGGCTTGGGGTCAACGCTGTCAACTGGCCTGCAAATACAGTATGGCTTACAAGGGACAAGAGTCGAATGCATGGCATACATAAAGGTACCGGTTGCCTCATTGTCTGTTCGCAGGCCAGCCACATCTCGCCGTTATTGCTGGGCTCCCGCCAATTACCAACGTCGAGACTTGGCCGTTTGAGCTTCTTATCGTTTCTTATTCTTGAGTTCTGATTCATCATGGCGGATCAAGATAGAAAGAATGAGTACGAGATGGGCCCCCGTCCGTCTGCCCAGAGCCAGGATGATGTATGTTTAAGCCAGTCCGAAGTAACGAAACAATACCCTAATCTCTGCTTCTAGAAACACGCTGAGGTAGAGGTCAAAGTCATCAAGGGCAATGAGGCCTTCAACGAGGCGATGCTCAAGGAGCCTCCGAGGCCATTCACGTGGTCTACAACTCAATTATATGCTGCCTGCTTTATCGGGTTTTTCTGTGCGACGATGAACGGATATGATGGGTCTCTGATCAATAACCTTCTTCAGAACCCATGGTTCCTGGAATACTATCATGGCGAAAATGCCGGTATTTGGGCTGGTATTGTCACATCGATGTACCAGATCGGAGGGGTTGTTTCCTTGCCTTTCGTCGGGCCCGCAGCAGATACATATGGACGGAGATTCGGAATGTGGATTGGATGTCTCATTATTATTGTCGGGACCATCATCCAAGGTGTGGCCACACGAGAGAACGGGACGAAGCAATTCATGGGCGGTCGATTCTTGTTGGGTTTTGGAGTTAACATTGCCTCTGCTGCGGGACCTATGTACGTTGTTGAGGTATCTCACCCAGCTTATCGCGGTATCGTCACGGCCATCTTTAATTGTTTTTGGTAAGGCTCCATTCCGTCAAACCCTATCGATATACTCACCCAATTAGGTTCACTGGATCCATTATAGCTTCTGGCGTTGCTCGCGGAGGCCTTAATGCGGGGGGGAACCTTTCATGGAGACTCGTCATCTGGATCCAGCTCATGTTCTCAGGCATCATCTTAATCGCTGCGTACTTCCTCCCGGAATCACCGAGATGGTTATACGTCAACAGTAAGCCGGAGGCAGCCAGGAATATGCTTACCAAATACCATGGCGAAGGGAACCCGGATAGTGAATGGGTTAAGCTGCAACTAAATGAGTACGAAGAACTGCTGGAAATGGATGGTGCCGATAAGCGGTGGTGGGATTACAGTGCGCTATTCAAGAATAGGTCTACTTGTTATCGACTTTTCTGCAACGTCAGCATTACCATTTTCGGCCAATGGGCAGGCAACGGTATGTTTCATCCAGAAAGATGAGAAACAGGTGCTGACAACTGTAGCCGTGCTCTCTTATTTCCTAGGCAAGGTCCTGGGTACTGTAGGTATCCACAGCACGTTTGGACAGGCCAACATCACCTTAATAAACAACTGCCAACAATTCCTTTTCGCCTTGTTAGGGGCTAACCTCGTGGATCGAGTTGGCCGTCGACCTCTACTCCTCTTTTCGAACATCGGCTGTTGTGTTGTCTGGTTGGCAATGACTGTCTCTGCGGGGCTCTACCAAAAATCTATTCCCCCCTTGCCCCCTGGAGCTGATCCAGATACAGAATTATACGGGACCAACAAGGCGGCGGGAACCGCCTCCCTGGCATTCATCTTCATTTTTGGCGCCGTCTACTCCGTTGGCTTCACACCTCTTCAAGCTCTGTACCCTGTCGAAGTTCTCTCATTCGAAATGCGTGCTAAGGGAATGGGTTTCTCCGGCTTCACCGTCGCCGCTGGTACGTCAATTTAAGCTAGTTCTACCGTGAACGTTTGCTAATGCTCTCCCGCAGCTGGACTCCTCAATCAATTTGCATGGCCCGTGGCCCTGGAGAAGATCGGATGGAAGACATATATCATCTTTACCGTGTGGTGTGGAATCCAAGCCACCGTCATTTACTTTTTTATTCCTGAAACAAAGAACCGCACAGTAAGTTATTCGCCCGTCGCCCCCACCCAAAGCCCTTCTACAGCCGCTATCCAAGTAGAATAGATCAAAGTTAACTTGAAACCCTAATGCAGCTCGAGGAACTCGATGAAATATTCAACGCGAAAAATCCCGTCAAGGAGTCGATAGCCAAGAAGCGACTCGGTTTCGATGCTTACGGCGAGGTTATCAATATTCAAGATGCTTGAAGACGGATATGTGGCTAAATTTTTCTTGACATTTAATATGACTGAAGCTATTGCTATTGATATGATCCCTACTACCCATCCTCGGTGCCCGGTCATGATAATATTCTCTCTATTTCAGGGGATTATACCCGCAGCGTCACACATGAGGTCGAAGATATAACAAATGGAGGTAGGGAGTCATGAAATCACATAGGCATGAAATCCTTTATGAGGTGTTTATATTAGCTATGAGCTTCGCTACCTCAATTATATGCTCAGTTTATGAAGAGCAAAAGAAAATATACTCCCTAAATATCGAGCATAATGGTCTCCTTTGCGTGGCGAGACAACGTTCGAAATTGTCTACTCTCTCGATACTTGTCCACAACGATGCCTGTTTACGAGACAACCCTCCTCGTATGTCGCCGCCCGTTGTCCGGCTGCGAGCATGTACCGTACATAAATACGTTTCATAACTATCCCGCCTCAATTCCAAAAATAGATTCCGATCCCCAACCCAACCTATTTTCCCAGCACACTTTGTGTTGCAAGCCCCCCTTTTACATATATCTGTAACCCACAAGTAGGGCTGTAAAATACGTTTCATACCTACATCCTCCCAGCATAAACCAAATCATCTCCTTGCACTCCCCCAATCCCAAAACAAGCACCCCAGCTCCGCCGTGTCCTCTCCCCAGCCCTGAAACGGAATCCTCTATACCCACAGTACCTACCTACCTAGGTATGTAGCTGACGGTGACTATCGGCCTCAGCTGATAGATGCGGAGGCCTGAATCCGGGATTTGGGATTTTGGGAAGGAATATGATGAAACGCATCCTACCTGGGCCCTTACCTACCCATCCACATGCATATACCACTCCCTACACCATCCAACCTCATAGAAAAAGCCGAGTAGAACTGCGACGTGAAATTCACAATTTAGACGAATAACCCCCCCTTCCCGCGGTACGGAGTATACTTCACTTGGGAGCACTCTATCTGTATATACGTACATACATGGGCGCATGAAACAGTATAGTACTGTACATGGCTGAGTATCCATCCCTCCAGTCCACTATGCGCTGTATACGGACAAACATTGCAGTGTGCCAGCTGATTTGCAGCCATATGTTCCGCACAGTAATTTCCTCTACGTGAGGCTCCTTGTCCTTGCTGGCAATTGCCACGTTTTTCTCATGTGTGCAATAGGGCGTTCATATCTGAGCGCTGAGGCTAAGAGGTGATATTTGACAGCTGTGGTATTATTAGACAAGTTCAAGTATTCTCGCTGTACATAAAGGCCCTCACTTCGTAAAAGGCTATGCAAATGCAACAATAGCAGAAATAAGTGTCAATTCTTGCAATTACAACATATTATTCCCAGCACTTTCTTTCTCGTCACCAAGTGCAGATAGACTATACAACTCCCCTTCTCCCTCCACCAGTTTGATTCCTCATGGGTATATTACAATTAAGCACCAATTCTGACGTATCCTTGCTGAGCCTGACTCTCCAGCCCATTATTAGTTTGCTGCCCCCCATTCCCATTCGTAAGTCTATAATTCGTCGCGGCCGCCATGGAAGCTTCGGGAGCGCGCGCGTGCGATGCATCATTCATCTCCATGTATGAATCATCATCTTCCATATCCGCATCGGCATCGGCATCTGCATCGCTACCCATATCATCAAGGCCGCCTATCTGGGGAGGAGCAGGCGTGTTGTTCTGACTATGATCCGGAAGCGCATTAGGGTTAGAATTTGGGATCGGAGTGTGGTTGTGGTTCTTGATCTGGGGAGATGGTGGTTGGATCAATGGAGACGGAGGAGTTTGGGAGGTGGAAGCTGGAGGAGCGGAGGCAGATGTAGGAGGGCCAAACTCCCCGCTCATCGACCGCTGGGCTGGTAGCCCGGTGCCAGTTCCCCTTGCCTCCTTCACCACGCCTTTCCACCTCTCAATTGCGCGCTCGATCGCTGTATCTAGATGCACCTGTCTATCCATAAGGTCGAACCCAACTGATTTGGTCTTTAGTCCCAATTCGCCTAGGTGGTTCATCAACTCCCCATTAAATGGCACCGTGGTGGGAGACACAAGTTTGAATTCCCTGGGATGTTGTAACCGACTCAGCTCATCAATTTGTAGCTGTAGATGCGCTGTCTCCTGCTGATTAGACTCTTTATCCTTCCTCAGCTTTTGAATCTCCTGCGATTTCCGGCCCACACTGCGCGCCATTTCCAATATCCATATTTCCTGCCGGCTAGAAGGCGGTATGGAATTCCAATGTGCGAAGGCGCCATGGATATGGTCTGATATTCGAGCTTCCAGTTCAGAAGCTGAAGCTTCCGCCTGCCGTGCAATTTCTGTACGGTCGAGACCGTCGAAGAGTTGTGGTGGGGGATAAGAGAGGTCGTCGGTTGGAGCAGTCGTGGCTACCGCACATGAGACGCGCCATCGACGGAATTCCGCAGAGAAGTGAGATCGGAGCGCTTGATATTGTTGGTCATCTGGAGGCTGAATAGACCATGAAGAGGGGTTTGGAATGGGCACTGTCTGATATAATGTTGGCGGAGGGGGCAGGCAGTGGAGACAGAGAGCCGGGAAATCGAGGGTTAAGGGGTCGTAGTCGAAGATTGAGGGACCTTCAATGCGTTGCCTGCGTCCGTTAGAATACTGACCCGGGATATTATATAGCTCTGAACTTGGATGCCGGCGAAACTTACTTTGCCGCTCTGATTGACCCTAATAATTCTCGCAGTGCGAGTTCTGCCGCTTTCGCATTGTCGAGAGCATCTATCAGTTTCTGCTTCTGCTCGAATGTCGACTTCGCCAGCGTTTGCTTGCTGACAGACCTGCTCCTGCTATCTATTCTGCGGCCGCCATCTCCATCTCCATCCCAGCTACGCGCCGAATCCCCATTTCTTCTTGTTGGTGGGATGATGTTCATCACTCCTGTCGACTCCCAGGTGGGCTTGTTTATATGAAAACCACTGTCCGGCTTCCCAAGATGACCTGGTCTACCAACCGACCCATCATCATCCCTCGGCGACCTGTTCCCTCGCGCAGACTCTGGACCCGGACTCCGTCTATCGTGCGCCCTAGGGGTGCCCGCGGGCGTCGAGCCTTCCCGCCTCCATGAAGAAACCCTTGGCTGCCTCCTTGTGATCCCCCCTCTCATCTTTCGAATCTCGGCCACATCATGGACGCCATCGGGGGGTTTGGGGTTCTTCCCCTTGATATAAAGGTCGAGATGCCGGCCCAACGAAGAAGAGGTAAATTGCTGGTGGCAGAATGGGCAGGCTTTGTCTTTTGGGGCGCTCGTCTTCCCTCCGTTTATAGAGGTGTCGGCGTTAGACCCGGGGGTGCCTATTTGTTCGGCCATTTATGCGTGTGCGTGGGCACCTAGGTATGGGAAGGTATGCGCTCTGCAAGTGGGCGTGGTTATCGCATTGGAATATTTGCGTGCTGTGCCTGTGATTGTGATTGTGATTGTGATTGAAGCTGGGTGGAAGAGCTTCGTATATGGGCGATGGCAGCAGAACGGGGCGAGGCACGAGCCGAGGAGGAAAGGGACTGGATACAAGCTCACCCGGCGGGAGGGGGAATCCAAAGGGATTCTGCAGAGCTATAGCTGTGAAGAGCCTGCTGGATCTGGTTCCCGTTACGAAGTACGTAGGCACTCGTAGGGAGTTATCGTGGGGGGGGGGGGTGAAGCAACTCGAGTACGAAGTAGGGGATAGGGAATAGGGAATAGGAGATGCAATAATAGGGAGTAGGGAGTTAGGGGGTTAGGGAGGTGTGATTTATTTCGGTTCAGGGATCCAAACTTCTCCAGTAAGGATGGCTCCCGCATCGGTTATTATTAGGTATTATTATACTCCGTGCAAGGACGGTAAAAACAACAGTGGGATCCCCCGGGGGGCTGGCACCTACACCTAATACGGCCCTGGAATACTGTATATCTTCCTTCTTACAGCGTCCAGCACGTATGCTCCTCCAACCAGGGTAAGGTACCCTATATCTACAGATGTACATGTACAGCAATAACTACCTACCTAGGCATTACTTCACGAAACTAATACTGGTACCAGCACTAGCAGAACTTGAGGGACACAGATAGGTAGGGTAGGTAAGGTAAGGTAAGGTACCTAAGGTACCAGGTATGTTGTGACTGCTGCTGCTGCTATCGAAACTCTAGCGGCGCTCACTGTAAAGTGGCCTAACAACTGCCGTCTACCTACGAAGTACGCATCGTACCCTATGCCCAACACCCCTAAGGCGGTATGCTCAGCTTGTTTTGGGGCAAGACATTGATTGACATGCACAATGGAACCAAGTTTGACGCCTATCTACATGAGGCCCGTCCCATGCAATGCATCTATCCCCGCGTGAATTCCCCCAAATCTATGCACATAAGACAGCCAGCCGCCCGAACAGACCGTAACTGCGCCACGGTCGAGCCACCGCCGACGTTTCCATTACTGCAGCAAAGGATCCTATGACATGTTAGTTTCAGCGGTCCAATATAAACACACACCGCAGGGGAAGCTTACTCTGAAATGCTTCTGGAAATTGTTCTGTTTGTTGACTCCCCACTGGAACTTCCGTCCTGCGCGCTCTTCGATCTTTTTCGATTTTTTCTCGGCCACCACGACTTCTTTCTTCTTTTCCGCACTTACACCCATCATTCCAAGGCCGCCGTTTGCGCGAGTCGTAAGCGCTCTACCACGTTCTCCATTCCGACGGGAGACTTGGCCATCCTCGCCCTCTGCATCAGATTCGGCTGCCGCCTCAATGGCAAGTTGCTCTTGTCTCTCTGCAGCCGAAGGATGGTTGTGCAGATTTTGGCGGTAGTACTTGTTCATTGATCGATGACCAGCAGTACGGCCGGAAGGAAGGTGAAGTTCATAGTCCGAATAGAAGACTGCATGGGCATGCTTGTGTGCGTGAGAGTGGAAACCATCTACGTTTCGATGTGGCCGAGGATCTGAGTGGGAGTGGTGAGGGTGCTGATCAAGCTTCTCATACTGGTGCGTCCGCTGGTCGAGAGGAACCGCCGTGAGGTCTTCCGAGTCTAGAGAAGATGCCGAGCTGTCGGTTTCCCATCCATCGCCGTCTTCAGCGGCCACCTTGGCCACTCGTTTAGCACCTAGTTTAACACCGCCGCTCGCCTTCTTGCCTGGGAGCCCATCTTCGTCTCCCGATTCCGACTCTTCTTCATCGTCAGAGTAGGTACTTGTGAAGTCGTAGAACTCGCCAATCTCAAGCTGCTCCTGCTCCGTCCCGAACGGGATTTTACAGTGGCCCTTGTCTCGCATGTGTGTTTGAAGACCAAATACAGAAGGCTTGAGTTTGCTGCAGTACAAGCACTCATGATACTCGTGGATCTTTTCGTATAGAGAACCTATCAAGCCATCGAGGTCTACTAAGTAAGCCTTCTCCGGAATAAACATGCCGTGAATCCGTTCCATATGTGCGGCATTCAGCGGAACTGAGGGCGAGTCAAAATTGCAGAAGAGACAGCGCTTTAGAGCAGTCTCTAGCGGTATCTCGTCATCAGCCGCGCTAACAGACGCAGCTGTTGCTATAGATCCTTCCTGCTCATCGGCGGCCGAGTTATTTGGTTTCGACGGCCGGCCCGGAGCCGGTGGACCATCCTTCAAATTTGCCTTCTTGAGTCCCTCGACAACCTCGCTGAACTCCTCCTCGGCCTCCGAGTCAACTTCTTCGTTTGTGGCCACGGGCTCGCCAAGCGAAAATGTCGAGCTGACGACTGAGCTGGCTTCATCATCCACCTGCCTATTTGTGGCGGCAGCCGCCAGCTTTGCCTTGTGCTTTTGACTGCCTATATGGTTTTGATATGCATTGCTGCTGAAATATGTACGGGCGCATGCCGTGCATGTCTTCTCGTATGCGGCTTTCGAGGCAGCCGCGTTCGTTGATGCTTGCGCTTGGAGGACTTTTTCGGTGAAGACGTCGGAGCTGATGGGCGGAAGAGAGGTAACACGGCGCTTCAAGTTGTACCGGCTGTTGCATAGCACACTCTGGTTAGTGGGGGGGGGGTGGGGGGTTGGTATCCAAAAGATGGGACGAGGTGAACTTACTGCCAGTCGCTGCGCATATGGCCCCGTTGCAGCTCGCTATTTCTGAATGCCACCTGACAAGTATTGCAAGTGTAGGGGTGGGTGGATATCGCATCGGAGGGCGCAGAAGCAGGAATCCTGCTGGCTGATATCGAAGCCATGTTGTGCGTTCCGGTGTGGTGCGGTGATGTTTTGATGTGATGTGGATTTGGGTGGCGAGGGGTACTTTCGCACTGATAACAGCGAGCGAGGGGTTGGAGATCGATAAGGCACGGACACCTTGTTTTCCTGGGCTGGCTGCAGTCCTGCTCTTATACTAGAAGAGGCAAATATGGAGCAACTCGTCCGCGTAGTTTGGGTAAAGGGTGTGAGGTGTGAGGTATGAGGTATGAAGTTGTAAAGTATGAGTCTGTGTCAACTGAAGGCAGCGCAAATTATTATTTCAAGAAATACTTGGACGTCCGGAGGTGGGAAGCGGGCGGGAGTTTTTGCAGGCGGCCGATTGGCGGGGGAGGATACCTTAGTAATCCGTGGTTGCCAAGAGTTCTTGGAGTCTTGGAGCGCGTCATTCTTCGGGGATTGGATACGTAAGTGAACGTAAGTAGAGCTTGGTACGAGGTAACTTATTAACTACGGCCAGTAAATAGTAATGGCAATTAGTAATGCTTAATGCTTAATAATAATAAAATAATAATAATAATAATAGTAATAATATAATTGACTGCCTCAGGCATACAGATCAGCACACTGTACTCCGTAACATGGGAAAGCAAACATAACAGTTACCCTCGTTCTAGTAAAAGTAACAGTAACAGTAAAAGTAGTAACGACTTTACCAGTGTTTACTCGTCCTGCCAATAGTGCCTTACGTAAGACATCTGGTACCTGGTACTTGTAAACACGAATGGCACGTGATCAGCTTATATAACACGGCGCAAGGGACCGCTCTTCAGCCGCGTCCCCCGATGTGCTCCCGGCGAGTCTCACAGTCTGATACTGGATCCTCGATCCGCCGGACTGTTCGCTGATAATATACATGGGATTACCTCCTTTGCTCTCATGACATGACGCGAGATATTCATGTTCACGGCCCGCGCGATGACCATGGCCAGGGCCATGGTCATAGCCAGAGTCATAGTCATGGCCATGGTCTTGATCTCACCGACGAGGACGACGTCTACGCAGCCTTGTGGGCGTCCGCCCCTTTGCCCCGACTCCCAGAAGATGCGCCAGACCGGCTGAAGGATTTCGCCGTTGACGTGAACGTTGACGATCCGAGGCGCATATACACCATTTATCGCGCTGCCCGGAGACATCTGTTTCAGATTCTGGTTGAAAGGTAAGTCTGGAATTGAGCTGTCCCATGGCCATTGCAACTGCCCTTACCCTTCGGCCCTTGGGCCCGACCTCTGCCTCGTTCTGCCTCGTTCTGACACGGGTCTACTCCATAGGTACATACACCAGATCAGATATGGCTGCAGTTCTAAGAGCTGTAACACGGCTACATGTTTCTCTTGTCGCAAGCGTCTAGCCGCCGGCGCCCCGGTGCGGAGATACAATGCGACCAGCGCTCGCACTTTGGCGATTTATATGGCCAGCCAGGACAATCCAGAGCAAGGCCTATGTCATCATCCGAACTTCGATCGACCTGGGCGACAGGGAAGCAGCCCGTCCAAGGGAACAGGGCGAAAGACCAAGGATACCAATACAGATCTTTCCACCGACACAACCATTATTTCCGGCCGAAGACGTGGGCAAAGCGATGCATCTAGAATTGATTCCAAGAGCGAGCTGGGAACTGGAAGCGATAAGGAGAACCAGCTTCCCAATCATGGTGTTAGGGAGCTGCAGAAAGAACCCGGACCAAATACGTCGTTTTCCACTCAGGCTTTTGAAGAGCCTACAAAGGTCGATCATCGATCATTTGTGCAGAGTGTATTGGGGACGGTTGCTTTCAAGATGGTTGAATGGCTCACCCCTAGGAGTCTAGAGGCGATGTCGAGGCCCGAAAATGGAGACTCAAACTCCTTTAGAGTGGATGAGGCAGCCTCGTCTACATTTCATTTACCCAAGGATGTGCAACCCCACCCGGTCCCCTTTGACCACCAGGGAAGGCAGGTTGAAGCATCGTCGGTGGAGAAGAGCGATGCACCCAACACTCCAGCACTCAAAGCCACATCGCCTAACTTGGAGACCGGATCGATAAAGCCAAAGATATCCAAGCCCTCGTTTATCGACGAGCCAAAGCCACCTCTCAGTGCGGACCCAAAACCCATTGCCAACTCAGTCACGAAGCGCACTTCAAAGTTACCTCGGCGGAAGCTGTCGGAGTCTAATGAATCGCAATCACCGAAGGGGATTCTAAATCTACCACCTAGAACTACGGAAACGGCTCCTGGGGTCATGACTTTGCCACAACTCCCTTCTCTCCAACCTCGACGCAAATTATCTCGCCAGACCTTAATTAAGAGCCCCTCAATTCATATGCCAGAGATGAATCATTTATCGGCAGTGAAATCTGCGCCCATGAAGCCGGTGGCCGTATCGAAACCGGAGCCTCACAAGATTGATGACACAGGCAAGACGGGCAGAGATGCCGGGTCAGAGGTCAAAGACACCACCGAACAAAAGCCGAAGAAGCACGAACATCCTGACCTGCTGCTCACTAAGGATATATCTCCTCCACAGTCCTTGTCATTCCTCCCTATTGATCTCATAGGTTTCCTATGTGACGTACTGCAATTTGACGGGACATCGGAGAGGCATACTCTGCAGCCCCCATCTGTCAGCCTGGAATTGAAACAGCGGTTGGGAGACCATTCCAAGACAGAGGCAATCTCTCGGCTAGGGATTGGGGCAGCGTATCCAGCTTCAGCAAAAGAGAAGTGGAAACTATTTATTGAGCAGGGTTTCTTCGACGTGCTTTCAGAACCAAGCTCGCTCATACAATCATTCAGCTACTGCGATCAGCGATTATATGATAGCCAGACACTGTGGTATATCATGCTGCGGCTGACTCGAGTTTCGCCTTCAGTGGTTTTGGATAGTTTATGGAATGTTGCGGGCACTCTTTTCAGGCCACCCAAGGCCTTGGAATCAATTTATGACTGGGCAAAAGAACAGTCGAAACAGAAGCCTCCACCCGAACCCTTATCGAACCACGAGGCCTCGCGCATTATAAACATTTGCCTTCATGCGCTTGTAGCAACTACACCCCTTGTTTCTGATGCGCGGCAGCTCGCAAATATGTCTAGAATTCGCTCATATGGGTTGACAATGCTGGGGCGGGAGACTTCTTCACTGGAGCCTATTGAGTTGTGTCTTCAGTATGAAGATGCATTCTCTAATGAACTGGCCCTAAGGCTCGCACGCAGACTTTTCGCATCGATACCTACGAGACGTCGATTTGCAGAATTGATGGAGCTGCAGAGCGATGTTCCAGGAGATGAGAAAGGTGACCCAGATGTGTTAGAGAGTGTTTTGGCCACATTGAGATTTCTTGAGTCGGGAACCGGCCCTACCATAAACTTTCCCGACACTGAGCGTGATCTCCATGAGAAACGAGTGCCGACTCTAATTCTTGATTGGGCGAGGACAGTTATGCTTCAGGATTGGGATGGCTCTGCTGAAGTCCCCGCCGATGGAGCTTTCAGTGGGGCCTTAGCTATGATGTCTGCGATGTGTATGTTTGAGCTTCCCTTTCCCTTTTTTTGGAATTGCACTGACATTATTACAGATAAACACAGAAAACCACTGGTTTTGGGAGATATACACTTCCGGACCGAATACTTCGCCGAGCGTCTCGATCCAGTTGGGATGCCTCTCGAGTGGCTTGCATTTCAAACAAATAAGAGAACTGTTCATCTCCTCGATCACCCATACCTTTTTAACCCTTCAACATTGGTCACATACTTCCGTGCAATAAACTATTCCCGGATGAACCAGGCTTATGAATCAGCCAAAGCTATGACGGGCCTCATGCACTCGACCATGTCAGAAAGCAGCTTGATGACCGACCAGAATGCTCGTTTCAAACTCTTTGAGCGCCTCCGTATTGCTACTTCGAAATTCCTTGTCCTAGAGATCGGTCGACAAGACGTTCTAGTTGACACGTTCAACGCTGTATGGAGGAAAGAAGAACGCGAACTCATGCGCCCCTTGAAGATTCGATTGGGGGAAGATGCTGGCGAGGAAGGTATGGATTCTGGCGGTGTTCAACAAGAGTTCTTCCGCTTAGCCATCGCGGAGGCTCTTGATCCTGATTATGGTAAGATATTTCGCCTTATCCTGCATACTCCTTCTAACCTTCCCAGGCATTTTTGCAATTGACAACCGAACCAAAATGACTTGGTTCCAGCCAGGATCACCAGAGCCCCTCTGGAAATTCGAACTGATTGGGATCATAGTGTCCCTAGCTGTGTATAACGGACTCACCTTGCCAGTAACCTTTCCCAAAGCTCTATATCGGAAACTCCTTGACCATGATGTCACCGAACTCCATCATATCGCCGATGGTTGGCCCGACCTGGCCAACGGGCTAACATCACTTCTGGAATGGGACGAAAAGGATGGTTTAGTAGAAGATGTATTTGCGAGAACATATGAATTCAGCGTCGAACATTTCGGACAACATGTCAGCCGCGAAATGGGCAAGTCTACTCAGTGGCCTCAGTTTGCCGATCGGCCTTCATCCAACCCCACCGATGCACCAATGGTCACCAATGAGAATCGCAATGGCTACGTTAGCGACTACATCCAATGGCTCACAGACATCTCTATCCAGCCACAATTTGAGGCCTTCCAGTCCGGTTTCTTCACTTGCATTGACCGACGATCTATCACGCTATTCGATCCAGACACCTTCCAATCAGTCGTAGAGGGAATCCAAGAAATTGACATATCGGAAATGCGCCGAGCAACTCGTCACATTGGCTGGGAAGCTTCTCACCCAACAGTCCGAGACTTCTGGAGTATCGTCAAGCGATACGATATGGAGGAGAAGCGGAAACTCCTGGAGTTCGTGACAGCCAGCGATCGTGTGCCTGTGGGAGGAATGCGAAATTTGCAGTTCACGTTGCAGAGGAACGGTGTTGACGATGGCCATTTACCGAGTAGTTATACTTGCTACGGAATCCTTTTGCTACCGGAATATTCGAGCAAGGAAATTTTGCGAGAGAAGTTGGCGATGGCGCTGGAGAACTCGAAGGGATTTGGTTTTGCATGAGTAGGGTGGCGTCTGAAAATAATGATGTGCTTATAATATAGAGGCTAAAGCTATAAAGGACCATATATATACACACATATGACCTCTACAAAGTAATTATATAATTTTGAGTTTGATTGGCTTTATAGTCTATTAGTAGCTCTCGATCAAACCTTGTGGGGACGGAGCGTCGACCTTGTCCTCCACTAGAGTATAAGTCAATCGAGTCATACTCCTAGCAATACGTTTCTAGGGTATCTCTCAACTCTAAGCCAGAGTAGCTAACCAGGTGATATTCAAAACGACGAGTTGGAAATTTTCCTTAATGTCATGTGATCCACCCCCCTTTTTACTCTCGTCGCTTCGCCATTAAAATTTTCGTCATTTACGAACGGTTGGAGAAAACTTAGGCGACCATAGACAATAAATTTTAATAACCAATGACCATGATTACATGATACAAACAATGGCGCACAACAAAGCTAAAATACAATGCCCGAAAAATGCAACTATGAACCAAACTCCCCAATAAATGCCCTATCTAGCGCGGCTTCCCTAAATGTTCCCACAGAAGAAAACTCTCTCTCTTTAACCCCAATTCCCGCTCCTCTATTCGCGCCCACTACTTAGGACCGGTAGAAACACCAGGATACCAGATGGCAGCAGGCTGCGTCTCACCCCCCGGAATCTTGTTGTCTTTCAAGATGCCCCCATGGGCGCAGTCAACAAAGATGAAGACGACTTGCCCATCAGGGCGTCCCTTGTCATCCTTGTATATAGACTTGTTGCACCAATTCTTATGGTCAGCCTTAGAGCCCTTGGTATCACAGTAGGACACGGTATTGGTATTGTAGTACCCGGCCGTCATGGTCTTTTTTGTAACTGAGGTAAGGGTTCCGCAAGATCTATTATGAAAATGTTAGTTTAGTGTGCGAGGGCATCAAAAATGGAAAAGTGAACGATAAAACATACTCCATGACAAATGGAATGAAGGTCCAATAACCGCATTGGTTTTTACCCAGCTCCTTCGACTGTGTTGTAGTGACCGTGTAGGTCAGGGTCTTGCTCTGGGAATAGCTGGCCCCTATGTTAAAAACGGCACTTAGGGCCTTGCTAACTTCTTCCCCAGTGCCCATACCAATATTTGCGTTGACCGACCAGGTTTGTGTGGTTGCAACACTCTCGGAATTGGCCACGCTGCAAGTGGTTTTCGCCTGGCAATAGCCTTGGTGGAAAGGGATCTCTTGGCCGTAGCCTTTCGAGAGTGTCAACTCGCAATAGGCGGAACAGCCTTCCCTTCCCGGTATACGGTTGATGTTCGGGCAATGGCCATCCTTATCAACATTGGTTTTATGCGGGCAATTCCCCATTTTCTAACCAATTGTTAGCCTGCGCAGCTCTCTCACGGATCTTGGAGCATTACCTTGTTGTCAACCATGGAATTTGGGTAGCATTTGTCCTCTCGGGTTTCCAATGACATTTCCACGGGAGTTTCCCGAGTTACCAATGGGCTTGCCAACGTTGTTGCAAGAATGCCGAAGATGGCGAGTGCGCTTTTGATCGTCATTTTGCGGGATATGTGATTGGTATATTGAATGAAAAGATTAAGTTGGGTGTGAGGTGGGAATGATAAGCCGAGTGCTAGTTGTAGTTGCTTTGTGTTAGATGGGTTGGATGAGCAACACCATTGAGAGCTAAGGCCGTCTTTATAGATCTTCGCACCTCGTAGTTCACAGGGAGATTAGTGTAAGGTACACTTGAAAACGAAAGCTCACGATCATATGACAGGATTTGATCCTCCGCGGCGACTTTGCAATCCTATGAAGGGATGTAATCCTCTGTGGGATGAATATAGGAGCGTATAAAGGTGCCTGCCATGTGGGAACGAGGCTGGGTGTCTTCATGACGGGCGATTCTAGCAAAAGGGGAGAGTGAGCGTTGAAAATAGCTATCTACGCAACAGAAGTCGTATTGAGCGTTTATCATTGAATACCAGGATTTGCAGAGCCTCTGCGGTTGGGTGTGGTAGAGCGTTTGTGATGTTCGAATCCTAAAGGACTGAATGAAAACTTTCCATGCTTACTAGGCAAGGGTTTGGATAACCATCCCCTGATTTGGTGGCCCTGTCCCCTCGTAGACCGGTACAAGGAGGATGACTTCGTATACGGAAAGCTTATTCTATAAACCAAAGAGGACCGCTAAGGTACCCCACAGAAGTAAGGTAGTGTATGCAAAGAGGATGAATAGGCAATGGCTTGTGGCAAACTTATCTATATGCCGCTATAGAAAGTATAGGAGTGCATGCGAACAACGGAAAACGAAGCTACAGCGAACAATACAGCAGTAAAACAGATACTTGCCGGTGTGCACAACCCGGTAGACAATGTATTGATAGAAGTATCGAAACAAAACAACCTGCAAGCTGCTACCAATGACGAAAGTCTTTAGATCCTACTCCAACGTAGCGCACGAATCTAATGATGCTAACTCGAAGGCCCCTCGAATAGTGAATAGTTGAGCATGTGGACCCTTGTCGCAGGAGTTGAGATGAAACATTGAGCCAACGCGATGGTCACTACCTTCCAGCTTAGTGTTATCAAGGTTATCGATCCTGAATACTGTAAAGCCCGACGGATTTCTCTGGGTTCAAAACTCGGCTATCGTCCTGGATATGAAGGGAATCCTGGTTCCAGTCGAAAGCGCTCCGAATGAGATCAACCAATTTTTGTAAAACGATCGAGTTTTTAGCACGTATACCAAAGGGGTACTTGAGGCAGCAGATGTTGTCGGTATTACGTAGGAGTTGTTGGCAGCTGCCACAACACGATGCTTTCAACCTTCCAGAATTCGCCATCAAGTTAATGACGAGTGCCTTGTCGCGCCAAGTAGCCCTATATCTTCCCTTCCAAATGACCAATCCCCAAACCAGAGAATATCCTCGCGGCAATTTATCGCTACTACGATTCTAGCAAGACTGTACGTGAAATATTGGGAAATAACCTTCAGATCAAGCGCAGCCCCTTGTCCTGCCGGACAACGCAGTTGGTTGGGTGTCCCCATTAGGAGCACCTCGCACTACGTATGCGAGGCTGGAACTTGACCGATCAGCTACAGGCATACTGTGCATCATACGGAGTAGACATTGTTTGTACTTCGTACTATAGTCTACCTCTGTAGATCACGGTGCTGTTTACTCAGGAAGGCCTGAGCGGCTGAGCCGAACGACACGTACAGAGTAGTTGCGCAGGTGTTGCCCTGTTGGTTCTGGCATTATTATTAGCACGCTCGACGACCAAAGAACGGGGGCAATCGCAGTGGTTACGTTACTCGGATTGTATTCCACTATGACGCGACTTGTGCCTCGGTATTTACGCAACCGTTGCTCTTTGTGTAGGTTGACAGGGTAAGGTGGAATCATTGTTCAATCATAGCAATCATAGCAGCTGGGGCTTCTCCTGGGCGCTACTCGTAATTGATCCTGATCCTTTTCCGGGCCCCAGATTATGCTGCCCTATGGTACATATACTCGTACTCGTAGCATGTCGAGTACTGTACCGGGAGCTGATCGAAGGGTGCTTTAAGCTTTCCAATTTGTCGTTGAGGCTTAAGCCTAGGCTTGTCCGGAGGAATAGCCCATAATCGAGTCTCGAGTCTCGAGTTTAGTACTTCGTAGTATTCGTAGCCTGCGACTGACTGCGCCGCATCAGCCTCAAGCTTCTCTCCGGGTGAGTACCTCGCAGAAATAGCGCACGCACGGTTGGGGTAGGATTGGATTACTTGCCTCCATATATCATAATCCTTCGGTTCTATTTGTGTCGCGATATAACCGCAACCCAGAGCTCCTTTCTAATTTCCTTTCCTTCCGCTCAATTGAATCGACATTCTCCAAGGAAACGAAACAAGTTATGCTTCTCCGACCCATACCCAATAACCATAGCTTTCCCGTCAATTAGGGCCAAGGAAGGTAAGTTTCTGTGTCCTCTGTCCTCCGTTTGTCCAAGAGCGAAGTACTACATGCAGTGCAGTGCAGTGTCATTAACGCAAATACTAGATCAACATCGCTCAATAACAAAGGAGACAAACAAATATATTTACACGCTTCAAGTTTTCAGACATGGCTGCCAATACGACTGACATATGCGCAAGCGTGCAACCCTATGGCACATCGGGTGGCCCAGTAAATACCTGCGCGTACAGAGTTAATGCGACGGCCGATGCTCTTGGAGCAACTGCCCGGTGCTGTGGATTGAACAATGACCCTATTGACTACACTCCATCGATGGCGCCCCCGAACTGTTTCAAAGTCTGCAATATTTTAAATTACACATCGGATCGGTTGCAGGACAACTCGGTGACGCTCTCAAATTGTCTCGGTAAAGCGCTGGGAGGAGAGGTTGGGCATGTCTTTTGTAATTATAAGGACGACAAGAAGAGCGCCGCAGCGAGCGTGCATCGAAGAGGCGTGAGTTGGTCGGCAATTGGAATAGTCGGAATTCTGGTCGGGACGCCATTTCTGGCCCTGTAAGGCTCACCTAGAGCGAGGGTGTAGTTCTACATGAACTGATGGTGGGATAAGGCTTTGTGGAATGCGCGTATGGGACTAGATCTGGGGTTCAAATTGTATAAAGAACATCATAGTGGGGAGACTTCCCTTCGGTCCTTTGATAGGGCGTTAGGCAGCGACCGACGGGATAATATACTAGATCGTGACAACTTCAAAGTCCGTGTTAATTCACGGTATAAAAACAAAGGGTTTCTGAGCAACTTTCTGGCTACTTGAATTGATAAGCCGAAAACACGACGGATTCGGAGGGGTAGCGTGAACTCCACAAGCTCAGAACACCATTTGCGCAGGCTAGGAATCTCGCTCGTATCCCTTATGTCGCATGACCAAACGCTATCAGAGGTAGTTATATATGACGAGACCACAATGCAATAGGGCGAAAGGTGTATATTCGAGGGTTGCCGGCTGTCATTCAACGTGGTAAAAGTACTTGCCGTCGACAAACTTACGTCTACAACATCGTAATTGTAATTTCTTGAGAGAAAGGGGATCAGCAGGCCATGGAAAATCGAAAACCACAAGTCTCTGCGGCATTATCTACGTCCCTCGACCGATCTTCCACCAATCATGAGCTGGTAGATTTCACTATTGAGACATATCTCAGATAGCCTGCTTTCCTAGGGCGTCGCTGAGGACCTCGGTCAAAGCAAGCACCTTCTCCTCTTGGAATCGCCGACCAACCACCTGAAGAGCAACGTGCGCGCCATCGTAAATCTCGGGATCATCTACCATTAACGTAATCGTCAGGGCAGTACTATTTATGTCTATGGTGGAATCGGTAAAAGGAACCGAACTTACAGCTCTTGTACACTTTCTCATCCAGTTCGCTCATAGGAACATATCCCTCATCGATAGTGTCAACAGTCTTATCCACATTTGTAACAGGCAGGATGGCGGCACTATAATCGAGAAGGTTGACCCAAGTTGCCAATCCTAGTATGAACCGTTTAGCTTTATATTGGCCAGTGCCAGAGTTTGTTGTGAAACAATACTTCAAGTTGCGCGCGATGGACAACGTACCATTGTAGAAATACATATCTGGTCGAGTAGCTGCGAATGGTGCCAGTGGAGAGATAACCGCGTCTACTGGACGGCCAGTACCGGTGATGGAGGAGGTACTATTCCAGTAGTCCATGTACTCTTTCTGGAATTGACGTTTCGTAACATTGAGTTGGGCGATCTGAGAAGCCGTGAACTCGGGTTTGCGGGTACCATATGCGTCAGATATTTGGTTGACCATGGGCTCACCGGAGAGCCCTAAGGATTGGTACACTACTAGCCATTAGTCCTGGGTCTTTTGAGTAAGTTTGCAAGGCTGACCATGAGTCCCTCCATCTAACATCCACGTTTTATTCTGGAATGTTATTAAGCAAAGGCACATATTCGATACCGTGGAATGCTACATACAGCTAATTCATCAGCCCACTCGTGCGATGGTGGCTTCCACTATCATATTATCAGTATATTTACCGGATAGTAGAGCTCGGCGATTTTTCATAAGTGATTGACGTGCAGCCCAAGGAGAGTACGATAGGACGCTGCTGGGTATTTTGTCTGCCCTGCTTCAAGTGGCTAAAGCGGGCGGGATAAAGCTGGATACCATACTTACTTCGATGATTTTATGACCAAGTCTCTCAATCATGCTGGCCACAATGTGGATCGCCCTCCGCACTGGAGGATGAGGCTGGACGACCCCATCACTTTCCATGACAGCAAACGCAAGCCGGCCACCTCCGCCGCCTTTCACAATATCAAGGACAGCCTGCTCATGCTCGTCGCGCCATGGGATTTCAGCAACTAATGGATCATGCAGCCATGGACTCTGGCTAAGGACCGCTTTGATGGTCAGTCTCAAGGCTCCGATTGAAGTGGCAAGCGGACCCGTAACTGAAAGTATGGTATTTTGCCCATCCATGCTGTTGGACATGCCCCCATATGGAAGTCTGCCACTAGAAGGGCGAATGCCGTAAAGTCCGTTGAAAGCAGCTGGGATTCGGATACTGCCGCCTATGTCGGTGCCTAGGCCAACTGGGCTTCCTTTCAAACTGATTAAAGCACCCTCGCCACCCGAGCTTCCACCGGAGGAAAGGTTGCGGTTCTTAGGATTCCAGGTATAGCCGATGATGTTGTTCACAGTCTCTCCAGTCATCAGTGTATGAGGCACACTCGTCTTGCAGTACAGAATTGCTCCAACAGCTCGCAATTCTCTCACCATTTCACTTTCGAAGACCTTTTCTTTTCCAGTGCCCTTCTTGCCTTCGAAAGTACCAATCCACTAAGGAAATTTTAGAAAGCTAGAAAAGCGCATCTGTGGTGCCGCATCCAATATTGTAACAAGAACACGGGCAGACATAGAATAAGAGGACCGATATATGGTCATGTACAAGGACTGCAAGATGGAAATTACTTACGCCAACGTAACCCATTGTTGTTTCGACACCCTTTACATGAAATTGATCCTTTAAGCTGATTGGCAAGCCATGAAGAGGTCCAACAGGCTTCCCATGCTTCGCATAATAATCGTCCAGTTTCTGAGCATCAGCGATGGCAGCGTCGAAAAATATCTCATGAAGGCAATTGACCTATCTATCGTTAGTATAGGCGGTCTCTCATTGCTTGAGTGAGGTATGCCATTTGATGAGCGAGAGCTGCTCGGTGGCAGAAAGCCTCGGCAACTTCTCGAGCTTTCCATTTTCCTGTGGTGGTGTTGTTGACTATTCCCACGGCATCGGTTTCAGTGATCTCGATTTCTCTAGGGGACAAAAACTGCTGAATATAATTGCCCGTGACATCTCTTTGCTCGTTGGGAGGAGGAATAGGGGATGGCAACATCCATGCCTGAGGAATCAACACAAGAACCGAAGCCCTCTTCTCTTCAGCCAATGTTTTCCAGTCCATGATTTCGATATCGAGAGGAATGTATAATTAACAACACAAACTAGTCGAAGAGGTCAATGTTATGTACTTCGTAGAAAGCAATGAAATTGGCTGCATGTGGGGTCTGATAAGCCCCTCAGTTGGACATATCTTGGCGGAGCAGATTGTTACCGAAGTTAAACGGGTCGAGAGTGGGAGGTCAAACAGCCAAACACCATTATCCCAGCTATTCTAGCCAGCCTCCAGCAAATCCTTACCTAAGCCCTGGCTCGAATCTTGGCTTACTAGGGAGTAAATCCGATTAAGCCTGGAAGACTCGGTTCTAGCGTTGGTATGCCCTTCTCCGCAATGCGAGCGTTCAATGACAACCAGATCCAACAGATTCATACATTTGGCGTATGTTGAGATTGATCCTCTTTCTACTCATCCACCCATCCCATCCAGGATACGCTTTGCCAGGCCAGCATTCGAGGTATTCCGGACAAGTTCCCGGAAGGATCTTGGGAACGCCATGCCAAGCATATCGAGATTGCCCAGACATGTAGAGCACATCCCCAGAGTTTAAGCGTAGAACCTGATAATGAATCTCCTCTGTTTTTTTGTCTTTAAGGCCGATGATAAAAATGCAGGAGCATCCTAGGCTAATGCTAACCAGTCCCCGATTGGTTTCCTCGCTGACATCGCGATGGAGGCTCAATTTGTCTTTTGCGGAATATATATTGACAATCGCAGCTTCGGGCTCCACGTCCGAGAAGAGCGCTCCGATGAGACGCGCGATGTCTTCAGGAAATTGAGGGGGAATCTCAGACGGGTAGGCTTTCTTCGTCCAATCGTATTGGCCCCCAAGAGTAATCCAGCGGAGACTCTTCTCAAGAGCAACTCTGTTGGTGAATCTCTTGTGTTCGCCTGGGTCCTTTGGGTTAAACGAATAAAACTCGGGTTCAGTGGAGAAGAAGGACGCCTTCCTCTCGGGATAGGATACATTGTAATGAAGGTGGATATTGGTTTTGTTTTCTGGGATTGCGAGCTCGCGATGTAGCAAGCATTCTAGCAGAACTTGTTGAACAATAGGAGGAAAAAGTTGAGGCAAAATAATCAGGCCTGGGGGTCTGTCAGACAAAGGGCCGCAGATACAGACTGTGCAACCACAGAAAAGAAAGCACCCACCAGGTATATTTTTGAAGCTGTAAGCTCCCACAGGTCTATCTTCTAGAAACTTCAGAATTGACTCCTGTTGGTCCTTAAGCTTTGTGTCTCGTCCGGTCTCGCGGAAAAAGGTATCAGTTTGTGCAGGCGAATTGCTCGAAGATCTGTGGTGCCCTAAGGAGTCCAAGCCCGGAATTTCCTTCGAGCCTTCACCTGATAACCCCATCCCAGGACCCTCTGGGACGTTATCGAGGGCAGGGCATCGATTGTACAGATTCTTTACTACGAATTCCGCAAATACATCGCCCATACCAGTGTTTGGCATGCTGGCAGAAGTAGGCGTAATAAGTGAAGCCGTGTTGGCGGTATCTCGAAGACGAGCGGACGAAAATACACCGGTCCATGACTTGTAGAGGTCTTTCAGCTCCTGAGGGGCAGTTTCATAAGGATCCAAGGGGGCGTCGAGGGAGGCGTTGGACGACTGGTCCATTTTTCCCTTCGTCCCAGAGGCCCTGGAATGCAAGTAGAAAGGTATTAATAAATAAATCTCTAGAATCTTTCTAAGATGTAAGTATTCGCAAGAGCGGCCGCCCTATATCTCCTAAAGAATCGACTCGCCCACCTTCTAAAGAAAGACGTCGAGTTGGTGGTTTGAGTAAAACAATATTAGACAGTGTCCAGCGCTGCAAAAATATTCAGTTCAGCCTTGGATTTTCTCCAAGCGAAGCCAGCGATCCGTCCCGCTTCGTTTCGCGTGTGCCGTGTTGACTTCGTCGCGCCGAACTTTGTTTACATACGCTGACGACAAGACAACAAACACAATCCAACCCAACCCAACGCCAGGATCCGGAGCTTCCTCGACCTACATAATTCGACATCCATCTCGAGGCTCTCTGCTGGCCTTCTGCACGCAGCCCTCGACAACTTCTGATCCGTAGTCTCCTATGCGCCCATAGTCCTGGATTGCCCCTCCTTCACCGCCCCACCTCTCACTACCGCTGCGAAATTACTGTGTCAAACTGCTCCTCCACTCTCCTTTACGTCCCACTACCAAAACAAACATAATTCACCATGGAGAACTATCAGAAGCTGGAGAAGATTGGCGAAGGTGCGTGAGATAGCGAGATACGTGGACAGCGTCCTCTTCCGGGCGGCATGGTTATTTTATCGAGTACACACACGCCCGGGCTCACTCCTTATGCTAACTCAACTCTGCGTGGATAGGAACATACGGTGTCGTCTACAAAGCTCGGGACCTCACCCATCCCACTCGAATCGTCGCCCTCAAGAAGATCCGTCTTGAAGCCGAAGATGAAGGTGTTCCAAGTACGGCGATCCGCGAAATCTCGCTGCTGAAAGAGATGAACGACCCGAATATCGTGCGGCTACTCAATATTGTCCATGCCGACGGCCATAAGCTCTATCTCGTCATGGAGTTTCTTGATCTCGACTTGAAGAAGTATATGGAGGCGCTGCCGATCAGTGATGGAGGGCGGGGCAAGGCTTTACCCGAGGGATCTGGTCCGGATCTGGGAAGACTTGGTTTGGGCGATGCTATGGTCAAGAAGTTCATGAGCCAGCTGTGCGAAGGTGTTAGATACTGCCATAGCCACAGAGTACTTCACCGTGATCTGAAGCCGCAGAACTTGCTCATTGACAGAGACGGCAATCTCAAGTTAGCCGATTTCGGTCTCGCACGAGCTTTCGGTGTCCCCCTCCGAACCTATACCCACGAGGTGGTTACACTATGGTACCGATCACCGGAAATTCTGCTTGGTGGTCGCCAATATTCCACTGGGGTTGATATGTGGTCGGTTGGATGTATCTTTGCTGAGATGTGTACGCGGAAACCTCTGTTCCCAGGCGACTCCGAGATTGACGAGATCTTCAAGATCTTCCGGTGAGTGTGCTTTCCGGTGCTATTCTATTCTCATCTAACCCATAATCAGCCATCTAGGCACACCAACTGAAGCCGAATGGCCAGGCGTCTCTGACAAGAATTGTTTCCCCGACTTCAAGCCTTCATTCCCCAAATGGCAGCGCGATATGTCACAGACACTGTGCACAAACCTCGACGAGCTGGGACTGGAACTCCTCGAGATGATGTTGGTATACGATCCCGCTGGTCGCATCTCTGCCAAGGCAGCTTGCCAGCATCCATATTTCGAGGAAGGCAGTTCCGCGTACTCCGGCCGGAGCCTCGGTCCTACCTATCGGAATGGCCACCACTGAATTTGGGGCAGTGATTTGATTAACGATGACGGAGAGATGAGAGACGATAATAATGATAGCTTAGGATTTCAAACATGGCTTAAGCTTGGATAATAAGCGGCATACGATCATCATACGGACATCGAAACCCCCCAAGAAGGAAACGGTCGACCAAGATAATATATGGCAGCAGCACATGTCTAGATTGTCTTGATTAAGTCTTGTTTTATCTCCTTGCTGCGGGGTTTCATTATGTGCGGCACGCATGTATTATTCTGCTTTTCTTATGTTCTCAGCAACGGCAAAGAGCCCATTCGCACGTTGCCAACGGATGGGGCAGGGGGAGGGGAAAATGGGCAGGCTGGCGTCATACTGGCTGGATTGCGCGCTGGTTTGGGTGCCTCTACCCGCTATTAGCTTTTCTCTTCTTGATGTAGTGTACGGGGTACGGAATGGACGTAATTCATCTCTCTCTTTGAGCTTTTTCCGTATGTGGCAGAGAGAGATGGGTGAGCTAGCGAGCCAGACGTAATCAATTCAACAATGCCTTGGTGTATGTTCGTGATGAACGCGAAATGTATGTGGTGATATTCTAATGGCTATGTAACTACAGTTCCGCTGAAGGCTGCACCATGCTAATCCAAACCAACGCCCTCGCTATGCTCAACTAAATACATGATGTGGTACGTAGTATACCCCACTAACAGAAAACCCAAATCCCGATCCCGATCCCAAAGCGCAGCATCGTCAGCGTCGTCAGTCTATATCTCTATCGTTATTTGCAATCCTCATGACATAATCTTTCATCCAACCCTAATTAATTCCTTCTCCATGCCCCTTCTCCCAGGGCGGTACTAGCAATCAGTCATCAACCAAGCTCCGGGATCCACTGCTGCTACTCGTTGTTCCGCCTCTGCGAGCCACTGATACCAGATGATAGATGCCGAAGGCTATCAGCGCCAGGACGACGAAGAGGACGATGATGATTATTGCTATGACGTCGTTTTGTTGAACCATCGTCGCGGTTTCCTTCTTCTATAGAAGACGAATTATAAGTGTTTCGGGCTGGCAAAATTGTGATTATTCCTTCGTCCTTCGCACAGGGATGAGGTGTGAGAGCTCTCAGTGAGACGGCCAAAATGTCAAAATTTTATATAGATTTTGAAGAAAAGTGCGCCAATTCGGACGAGGCCCACAGGAAGTATGTGCTGTATGCTTGCCCTCTCTGGTGCAGTGGATGGTTCTCGGTGGTTGGGGTTGGGAGCAGTTGATTGGAGGAGGCTGGGGGAAACAGTTGGTGCAGAATTGGAGTGGCTGGTAAAGTAACAGAACAGCAATTCAAAATATCAACCGCGAGAGCCGTGTAGGTATGATATGGTATGGTATCTGTATGATGGCATCAGTAAAGGGCCTCTGAATGGGTTGCGTGGTTGGGGGGAGATTTCCAACATACCTTTCGGGAGTTTTGGGCAGGGCGGCTGACGAGGCAACGAGACGAGGCTGGCAGCGGGTCCTGGTGATAGGCAAATCGGAATGTGTATGGATGCAGGTGCGGAGTCGAATATGTATCTTCTCAACAGGCACCCAGAGATACCGTATGATTCTCAATGAGGTATGGGATACGAAGTAGTATGAGAGAAACGTGTGGAGGGGGAAGGAGAAAGGCCATCGGATGAGCAGCAGTGCAATGTTTTGTACTTCGCTGCAGGTTGTCCTGCCATCGCCTTTTTTGCGGTGGTGGTTGGGAGGGAGACAGGGGTGGTTTATTGGGTGGTCGGGACGGCGCGTTGGCGGGGACCGCAGATGAGACTGGGATGTGGCTGGTGCGTGGCTGGTAGCTGGGTATCAGGTGTGGCTGATCACGTGTTAAACCCCCCGCCAAGGGTGTGGCTGGTGTGTTGTGTGGTGCTGACCAAGCAGCGATGCGATGCGCCACCGATGCGATGCGCCACCGATGCGATGCGATGCGCAACTTGTGCGTTGATATTGTTGATCGTGGATTCTTGTTGATCGCCACTCTGCGCTTTTTGTGCGGTTTTACCTCATAGCAGCAGTTTGGAGTCATGGCAGAGCCATACTAGTGGGCTATGACTACGGTAGGTTCTTCTACTTATACTCCCTCTTGTCTCTGTCCTCTGTTCTTTATTCTCTGCTCTCGATCATCCATTTTTCCCTTGCGCCTGTGTCTCTCTCCCTAAAGTATTCAACTTGATCTCCATCACGCGTGGAGCGCACGCAAAGCTGCGGCTGTAACGGCACCGAAATACAATATAACCCCAGATACATCGCACATCATGTCGCCCGCCCTGATCACAACCTCATTCCTGCTGGCCAATCTTCACTGTCCCTCGTGTGTATCTCATATAATCGATACCCTCCTCGCCCTTTATCCAACCCCCGCCTCGGTGTCACCCTCCCTGCTGTCCTCGTGGGTGACAATTAAACACGAAGAACCACTATCGGTCCACGACATCCGAGAGGCTCTTGAACAGGCGGGATTCGATGTTTGCGACACCACGACCGATTCAAGACTACCCGCGGGGAAATCATACGTCACAAGCAATGGAGACATTGGCTATCTCGATCGCTTCATACACAGATTAGCGCCCCAAGCCCCGGCAAAATCGAAATATCCCTTTCGGCACATTCAGAACTGCGACGCTTGTCGGGTGAAGGACGCGGGACAAGGACAACATGGCCGCAACTCCAAAGATGCTGATATTGGGACCACCGCCGTCGACGATGGAGGCCAAAGTATCTCCAACACGATGGCGAAGGGGAAGACCATCCCGTCCTTGGTCGTCGTTGACTCGACGCCCAGCAATACAGATACCGGCACATTTAGAATTTCGTTGGCCGTTGGTGGGATGACCTGCGCTTCGTGTGTCGGTGCCATTACCACAGAGCTTGCGAAGAAAGACTGGATTAATAACGTCGTGGTCAACCTCATTTCGAACAGCGCCACCGTCGATTTCGCTGGCGAGGAACACAAGAACGAGATTGTCCAGGCCATCGAAGATATTGGATACGATGCGGCTATCGATAGTGTAGTTAGTCTCGCATCCCTTCAGGAGAATGCGCCAGAGACTGTGGTTCGTACAGTTGAGCTCCTGGTGGATGGAATGTATTGTGAGCACTGCCCAGACAAAGTCATGGCCACTCTCGACACATGGGGCGATCGTGTGAAGATCGAAAGGGAGATGGACCTTCAAAATCCGATTCTGAAGATCAGCTACACTCCTGACGCCCCAAACTTCACCATCCGGAGCATCGTCGAAGCAATTTCAGGAATTGATGACTCTATCAGGCCTTCCATCTATCACCCACCCACTCTCGAAGAACGATCACGGCAGATCCATAGACGCGAGCAGCTTCGAATCCTTATACGAGTCATTATCGCTCTACTCGTTGCCATTCCGACATTCATTATCGGCATCGTATTCATGAGTCTCGTGCCCGCCGATAATGCAGGGCGAGAGTTCCTGGAGCGCCCGCTCCGGGCCGGCATCAGTCGAACCCAATGGGCGCTCTTCATCATGGCAACGCCCGTTTACTTTCTGTGCGCTGATGTCTTCCACGTTCGGGCGTTGAAGGAGATTAGATCCATGTGGAGGCGTGGTAGCAAGACCCCGTTTCTACAACGGTTCTATCGCTTTGGAAGCATGAATATGCTCATGTCACTTGGGACGTCGATTGCATACATATCTTCGACTGCGCAGCTAGTCGCAGCAGGTGTTCACCCTGAGATGAAGTCGGATAACACCACTCTCTATTTCGATTCAGTGGTTTTCTTGACCTTGTTCCTTCTTATTGGCCGTCTGATCGAATCTTATAGCAAATCAAAGACCGGAGATGCGATCACACTGCTCGGCAAATTGAGACCTACTGAGGCTCTCTTGGTAGTTCCCGCTGCAGCTAATGCTGACACAGCAGATGAGAAAATTACTGGGCAGGAAATCATCGAAAGATCGAGACCAGAGGCTATGCAAAGGGTAAGTGTCGACCTTCTGGAATTTGGAGATATTGTCAAAATCCTACATGGCGGATCTCCGCCCTGTGACGGAACTGTCATTCAAGGGGAGACAAAATTCGACGAGTCAAGTCTCACCGGGGAATCGAGACCTGTCAAAAAGACTATAGGCGACGAAGTATTTTCAGGAACAGTTAACCAAGATACACCCATATCGATTAGAATTTCCGGCGTCGCTGGGTCATCGATGCTCGATCAGATTGTCAAAGCCGTTCGGGAAGGTCAAACTCGCCGTGCTCCAATCGAACGTGTTGCAGACAGCATGACCAGCTACTTCGTTCCAGCCGTTACCTTCACCGCCATCCTCACTTGGGTTATTTGGCTATCTCTAGGGTTTTCCGGGGCGCTCCCAGATCACTTTTTAGGTCATGGATCTGGAGGTTGGGTCTCGTGGTCCCTACAATTTGCCATCGCGGTCTTCGTTGTTGCGTGCCCATGTGGGCTTGCTCTTGCAGCGCCCACCGCAATCTTCGTAGGTGGTGGTCTAGCAGCGCAACACGGAATACTGGTGAAAGGTGGAGGTGAAGCCTTCGAAAAGGCGAGCAGACTAAACTGTGTCGTCTTTGATAAGACTGGAACTTTGACAATGGGCGGCGAGCCGGTAGTCACTGACTTCCAACTCTTTCCAACTGATGTTAAACTAGGGATCGACGATAAAGAGCAGGAAAAGTCGATTCTCGGAATGGTCAGTGCGATTGAAGATCAGAGCAGCCATACGGTTGCCAAAGCATTGAAATTATTGTGCGGGAGTGTTGAAACCAAGCATGCGGAGTTAGATCATGTGGAGGAGATCGCGGGTAGAGGGATGCGAGGAACATCACTCATTGACAGCAACAACACAGCAAATATCATCATCGGCAACGAGCAGCTTATTTCGGATAATGCTGTATCTGTCTCCGAATCGATTCAGGCGACACTGGAGTCGTGGAAATCTCAGGGACGATCAGTAGCTCTAGCAGCTGTACAAGTTACCACCAACGACAACAAGATTGACGACGCTGAAAGAAACCCCTGGCACCTCGCGGCAATATTTGCCATCTCAGATCCGATCCGGCCAGAAGCACCTAGCATCATAAAGGCCCTCAGAAAGCGCGGCTTGGATGTCTGGATGTTATCCGGCGACAATCAGATCACTGCCAACGCAATTGGTGTCCAAGTCGGTATTCCATCCGAGAACATTATCGCCGGCGTCCTCCCAAGCCAGAAAGCAGAGAAGATCCAATACTTACAGAGATCACTTAAGGCGCGCACAGCTTCCGGATCCGAACACACCCAAAAGCGAGCCATGATCGCAATGGTGGGGGACGGAATCAACGACTCGCCGGCGCTCACGACCGCAGACGTGGGGATTGCGATCGGTTCTGGCTCTGATATCGCGATCTCTTCGGCTGAATTCGTGCTCATATCAAGCCACCTCAATAGTTTGATTACGCTAGTCGACCTCAGTAAAATCGTCTTCCGACGCATCAAATTCAACTTCGGCTGGGCCCTGGTGTATAACATGATTGCTTTGCCCGTTGCTGCGGGGGCGCTATATCCGTTGACCACTGGCGGAAACCATGTTAGGTTGGATCCCGTATGGGCTAGTCTGGCAATGGCGGCGAGCAGTATTAGTGTTGTTCTTAGTAGTCTTGCGTTGAGGAGTAGGCTTCCTTGGGTGGGGTTTACTCCCCGAGACGTAGAAGAATCGTAGGTGGAAGTATGCATTGTTGGGTGCCATGAAAAAGGTGGGAGGATGTGATCAAGTGTACATACCTGAGCCGCTAGATATGCTCTAATACTAGCCTGTTGCTTACATATATAATTAAAGCTTTGCTTAATACTCTCATCCGTAATTTACAATACTCTTGGAATATGGAGCCATGAAGAAACAAATACTTTTAAACACTTTCTTTACATAAAGTGGGTATATGGCGACGGCTAGGGGTTTGATTAAAGCGCAAGGGAGGCTCTGCCCTGCAGGTCTTAGATTGAATATATTCTTCTTTCGAAATAATGAATCTTTCACTTTCCAGGTAAATAGCAAACTAGATCTATGAAACCAGGGTCGGATTGCGATCTGTTCTTTCTTTATGCCATTTTATTTTACACTTATTGTAAGCCACAGCACTATTCTGTGTGGGCTTCAATGATGCAACCATGCAAACACCCCCAAACCAAAGGTTTTAATAAAAAAGATCCGGTCCCAAACGAAATTCTTGCTTGCGCTCAAATTACACCATGCCAAGTCTAGAAAGCGCCTCTATAGCTCATCATGGGCATCTGGTTCCGCATCATCTTCGCCACCTGGTCCACCAGCTCCCTGGTATAACTTGCTTGTAATGGGATATGCAACATTCGAGAGCTTCTCCTTCTGCTCCTCGAAATCCTCGGCCGTGGCCGTGGCGGCGTTCTCTTCTAACCACTCGGTTGTCTCCTTAACAGCCTCGAGGATCTAATTCAATTATTAGCACTTGATACCGCTTCCACAGTATAAAGTAGAACTTACAGTTTCCTTGTCATCTTCGTCGATCTTGCCACCAAGACCCTCCTCATCATTGACTTGGTTCTTCAAGCTGAAGGCATAGTTTTCAAGACCGTTTCGGCCCTCAATGCGCTCCTTAGTAGCCTTGTCCTCGTCAGCATACTGCTCAGCCTCCTGAACCATACGGTCGATTTCCTCCTGGGTAAGACGGCCCTTATCGTTGGTGATAGTGATAGTCTCCGACTTTCCGGTTCCTTTGTCACCGGCTGTAACCTTCAGAATTCCGTTGGCATCAAGCTCGAATGAGACCTCAATCTGGGGTACGCCACGGGGCGCTGGTGGAATGCCAGTAAGCTCGAATTTTCCGAGCATGTTGTTGTCCTTAGTCATAGTTCTTTCGCCTTCATAGACCTGAATCAGAACGACAGGCTGGTTATCGGCAGCGGTAGAGAAGATCTGGGATTTGCGGGTAGGGATGACAGTGTTTCTTGGGATGAGTTTGGTCATAACCCCACCAGTGGTCTCAATACCAAGTGTCAACGGGTTGACGTCCATAAGAACGATATCCGCGGTGCCCTCCTCTCCGGACAGGACACCACCTTGAACAGCGGCACCGAAAGCAACAGCCTCATCAGGATTGATACCCTTACTTGCCTTCTTGCCTCCAAAGTACTCCTCAATGAGCTCAACAACCTTGGGAATACGAGTAGAACCTCCGACCAGGACGATATCATCGACCTCGTCCTTCTTGACCTTGGCGTCCTTGAGAACTCGCTCAACGGGCTTCAGGGTCTTCTTAAAGAGATCAATGTTCAACTCCTCGAACTTGGCCCGGGTAAGGGTCTCGGAGAAATCATTGCCGTTGTGGAAAGCCTCGATCTCGATGCGGGTGGTCTTCTGGGAGGACAGGGTTCGCTTGGCCTTCTCGGTCTCACGCTTCAGCTTGCTCATAGTCTTGAGGTCCTTGGTGACATCGACGTTGTTGGCCTTGTTGTACTTCTTGGCGAAGTAGTTGATGATACGCTGATCGAAATCCTCGCCACCCAAATGGGTATCACCAGCGGTGGAGAGAACCTCGAAAACACCCTTTTCAATAGAAAGAAGAGAAACATCGAAGGTTCCTCCGCCAAGATCGTAGACAATGATTTGTCGCTCCTTGTCACCCTTATCGAGGCCATAGGCGATAGCGGCGGCGGTAGGTTCGTTGACGATACGAAGGACATTCAAGCCGGCGATGGTGCCAGCATCCTTGGTTGCTTGTCTCTGGTTATCGTTGAAGTAAGCTGGAACAGTGACGACGGCGTGGGTGACCTTGTGAGAAAGGTATGACTCTGCGACCTCCTTCATCTTTCCAAGAATCATGGCCGAAATCTCCTCAGGGGTGAAGACTTTAGGGGAGTTGTTGACGTCGACCTTAACCGAGGGCTTGCCCTCCTTCTCGACGACATCGAATGGGAAGTGCTTAATGTCACCTTGAAGATCCTTATCCGAGTACTTGCGACCGATCAACCGCCTGAATAGGACACCTGTCAGTTTCCGAAGAGGACACATGGGCGCACGTGGAAAACCTACTTGATATCAAAGATTGTCCGTCTGGGATTTGAGGCTGCCTGGTTCTTGGCGGCGTCTCCTACCAATCTCTCCTCGTCGGTGAAGGCCACATATGAAGGTGTTATCCGGTGTCCCTGGTCATTCACTAGAATCTCGACCTTGCCCTTCTGCATCACACCGACACAGGAGTAGGTGGTTCCCAGATCGATACCGATAACTAAGTCGCGAGACGGTTAGCAGCTGTATCTTGGGGTGATATTTAGGCCTGCGGCGCGACGGCGAGCTTACCAGTTCCATAGTTTTCTTGCAATGGCTCTTGGTCGCTTGATGCTTGTGCTGTTTGGAGGAATGCGAGGGGCGAGAACAAAAGAACGAAGTACGCCATAAAGGACAGGCCCAGGAAGAAGGAAGTCTGGCTTCCTCGCGCCATGATGATCGTAGATTGGATCAAAGTGGTCGACTATGAGGAGGGTGTGTTTTGGGGGTGGAAGAGGAGGAGGAGGAGGAGGAATAATTGTAGAGTAGAAGTTCTGGCGGCAACAAGAGAGAGAGAGCGCGTCTTTATCAGAAGCTCCCGTAGGCGAGATCTGGCAATCTGTCCAGAAGCTGGTTGGTTCGCTTATGCGCCGACCACAGAGGTTACGGTGTTCACAACTTTTCGCTTTCGATCTGCGGGCGGCGGCGGCGAAGTTGATAATACAGTACCTATGAATAGACGGTAATAATAAGTTGGGAAGCTTTAGGATACGTAGCACTTTGCTCTACTCTATTCTGCCGTTCTAGTTCTGCCGTGCGCTCGCATACTGGCTACGTAAGGTACCTAAGGTATGGTACTAGTATGCTAGTTACCTGTTGACAACTTACTAGTACTCTTACTTCATCCTATGATGTAACCAACAAATAGGCTTCCACTTATGACTTAATGGCTAGTAGGTTGAACAAGCTCCGTGGTATATCTATATACTTAATTACAACTTATATGCCGGTTTCAAAGCAATCAACGTTCCCTCTAGCTAGCCCCCAAACGCCCTGGCTCAGAAATGCACTTCCGCTCTACAATGAACATGACAATGCTGTGAATATCAATCCCTATCACAATCCCAAACGGCAGTAAAAACTCCACATCCGTAAATGATGTCTTCTCAAGTTGTGCTGCCCTGCCGCCTTAATAATATAGTATACGTCAGACTGTTTTGTGTATCCTGGAACGTCGCAGGAGAAACTCTAGAGTCGTTGAACTTATGCCACGCCCCAGCCCCCTTCCCGCCATCAATAGGCTTATCCAAGCTCCTCGTAATAGCCCAGAAATGGCCCCCTTGAACGGTGGCGCCTTGATGTTGGATAACCCCATAGCAATCATAGAGGAAAGGTCCGGCCTGTCCTCGCTCTAAGGAGCCACGGTGTTCACTCTCTGAAACGAAGGATGATGTCATATCAACTTTGGTTTCGGGGAAAGTTATCAGAGTATTCACCTTCGCACCAAGATTGTCGTATCGTTTGAGGTGGACGACGAGGTAGTCAGGCAGATAGCTGAAGTACGTTTCCTGTGTTTTCCGAGCCACTTTCACCCTGCATTTATCGCAACTGGACTCAACCTTCTCAGACGACTTTGGCCCATACATCTTTGAAACTGCCTCGCGAAGGGTTTCCTTCCCCCCAGCCCAAGATACGGGAATATCCAGTTGGTTGAAGGGAGTAAAAACTCGACTTTCGGCCCCACATAAGTTGCACTTGATGAGCTGCACGGCCTGGCCTCTCATATGCGATGTGATTGGAGAGTTCTCTGATTCCATAAGTCGACCCCAAGCTTCCTGGGCTGCCATCATGACTGGAAGGGCATTAGAAGACCCTTCTTCAGATGCGGTGAGATTCCGAGGCTTAACGTTCCGCCTAATATTTAGTTCGTCTTCTAGAACTTCTGTTAGGAAAGTCAGGAACTCTGGCGCGTCATGCTGTTTATTGTTGCCCCCAAACGCAGTGACCCTCTCAGCTTGGGTTATGGCTCTTCCCGCATGGACGGCATTGACGTATTCCTAAAATTTATCAGTTAGGTTGGGAACGACTATACAGGACATGAACTTACGGCGAAAGTCTTTGGGGTTATCCAGTCATATTGGCCAGTCCACAGATGTCTCAGAACGTTCCCAAGATTCCGCACCATCAGTTGCGGCGGCTCAGACTTTTCATTCTCTTTCTTAGGAACCATACTCACAGGGGGGTACTGATAGTTTCTGAGAAGCTCCCGAAGAAATGTACTCGCACTTATTGCCTGAATGCAAACATTCATGTAGCAAAGTAGTCCTGGATTATGGAGCCCTGTGAGGCCAGGAATCACCCGAGCATCCGTGATCGCGGATGTGCTCGCCGAGTTTATAGGTGCGTATACGGCCGCTGGCCCTCGCTCCGATATGCCGCTCGATCTCTGTCTTGGTAGGGCTGGAGCGGGTCGAGTAGGGGGCGTGGGAACGGTATCGACTAGGTTGTTGATATGTGTGGAAAGGGGTGGAGGCAATGGGGCCATCGACATCATTGACTCCTGAATTGTCGAAACATCAGGGTATCGACGAAAGAAATCATCTGTCGTCCTAGCAATAAATAGCTCGTCGGAGGTGGACCGGTCAGCATTTGCAGGCCGCCCAATCACTTGGTCTTCCCTCAGGGCCTCATCCCACTTGCGCTCCTCTTCCTTGGTTAGGGGTCTCGATTCAGTTCGCCGCCGTGCAACAACGGCCCTGCCCGAGCCGCGAACCCGACCAAAAGGCCTAGCGGACTTTTGTATCTCACTAGAAGTGACTTCCAACGAATTTTGGCCCATAAGGTCAACCCAAGAATCTAAGCCGCCCACGAGTAGCATCGGACGACGTTTCAACCGTTTCTCATAACCGAAATCATAGACAGCAGCCGTAAAATTGTGTAGGCTGTTATCAGTATCATCCCCGGTCGAGTTGAAGGGGTGAACAACCGAAGATGACTGGTTATAAAACACAATAATATCGAATTCATTCCTCTTCTCAAACAGAACCTGCTCGGAATCAGGGGCTACAATCATACTATCAGCGAGGTCATCGCCTGACATACCGCGCTTTAGCGTGATTGGCTCCACGCAGATGACAGACTGGGACATGATGTGACCACTGTTGAACTGTTCCCGACTTCTAAGATCCACAAGCAAGATCCCAAGGTGACCAGAGCCGAGCCCTTGAAACCTATAGAGGTCTTCTGCACTAATATACACCGAATCTGGAATAAAAATATCCTGACGCTTTTTAGGCTGAGCAGCATCACGCCCATCAACGGAATGAACGGGTGCGAAATAATCCTGTTGAGGCTCAACTGCAGCAGGCGTTGGTCCTACTGTAGATATGGGAGGGGCCGAGCTCATCCGTCCATTACCAAGGTATGAGGCGCCCCTTGGTATGCTGGAGGGGAGGTTTGTAGTCGCCGAAGTATCCGTATTGCGAGAAGGGCTATATATGGCATCAGGCGCTCTTGGCATTCCCGGTATTTGGGTATCCAAGGGGATTTTAGTTGGACGCGGAGCCGTCTTGGGCACTGATGGCATACCTCGCGGGCCGGAAAGACGGGCTATCGTGGTAGGATTCCTGGTCGGCGATGGGGTTGGCGATTCTTTATTAGCGCCTGGGGAGTCTGTAATAGCAATTGGTTGAGTTCGGATCCTGGGGTCCTGGGTCGAGGTATTGGTGTCAAAACTGCGCAGCCGTGCAAAACGTGCTGCTAAGTCTGTCTCCGTATTGCTAACAGGCGGGTGAATAACCTTGCCGTGAAGGGCTTCGGGCTTCGGCTGTACGACAGGTTTCTTTCGAGGCTGCGCACCATTCGACGACATGTTTGTGCTATCCGGTCCTTTCTGGATATCATCCTGTTTTGGGTGTTGTGGCCAGTTCGACGGGCCACTTATGACTGAAGCCTTGGTCGACTGGGCTCGAGTATGGCCCTTCCCTACCGCATTGTGGGTTTCCCCAACTCCAAATTCCGAAACGGCCTTGCGTGTGGTCGGCGTGACGCGGCTTCTTGAGTTGTTCTCTTTGATGAGCTCCTTCACCTCTCCAAACTTGTCATGTTGGGTATTTATTCTCTTGGTTAGACCCAGGTACATGCGATGCAACTCGCCCCGGTCTGACTGGAGAGACGGGTAGTCCTTGTGGCGTGGGATAATCTCGACCGTAACTATATATGCCTTTATATATTCTTGGAGAGCAATGTCGGGGCGCCGAAAGTCCAAATGGGTGTCAGCAGCTTTCGCCAAAAGCTCCCCAGTCTGAAGGATCGTTCGCATCGGCTGGTTTATATGGATGTCTGGTTTGACCGAGACCAGGTCATCAAGATGTGGGAAGACTCGGTTCGAGCCCCTCGCCCCGTCCAGCCCATTAGTTTTCAACCCCTTCCCATTCCCACTTCCATTCCCATTCTCAGTACTGACAGGGCCCGCTGCATTGACGGAAGCTGTTCGTATGTGAGGATCGCCAAGTGCTGCGGGACTCATACCGGCGTTCGCTGGAGGGGTCGCAGAAGCATGTCGAAGACAGTATGACGAGCGGATGTCAGAGTTGTATTATTATCGCGGTAGGGGCGAGTCGAAGGCGCGAGTCGAAAGGGTGAGGTCGTCGGCGATGATAGGGCTTCCGGAGCAGTTTCGAGCCGACAGTAGGAATAGCCAAGGCTTGAGAGATAGGAGCGAAACAGCGGGGAGAGGGGAGAGGGAGAGAAGATTCGGCTCCGTGTACTTCGTACGGGCGTACAGGTATTGTATTGCGCTTTGGAGTGTGCAATAATACCAGGTGGGTAGGTAGGTAGGTACGAGTACAGCACGGTTACTTCGTAGTAGTAGTTGTGGTAGTAGTAGTAGTAGGATGGTGTTTCGCGAGGCCGAGTGATTTGTGCTGGGCCCTGCACCGCCGCTCTAAGCGCTCGTTACAGCGCGGCTTCGGGCGTATTTATGTAGGCTGGCCTCAAATATAAATCCATCAGGTCGCTGCTTTCCCTTCAAACGTCCCATCCAGCTACCTAATAACAGTAAGGTACATAAAGGTAGGTAGGGTACTAAGGGTAGCCACGAAGAGAAGTACACCGGCACCTACCTAGGTACTGTAGTACTGTACCTAGGTACGAACTATGGTGATTAATAGAGAGGCTATTAGGTTACGTATTACGTCGCACTCGAGCACTAGTACTAATATTATTGTTCTACAGTGTGACTTCTATTATTCTAACTTTAGAGTTCTGAGCGTTTTTCTCGCTTACGTAAACACAGGATCCTCGTTTACCTTCGTACAGCTTACGCAAGTTCGCTTTTGGCAATAGGCTAATAACGAGTCAAAATAACAAAATTTAAACAAGTATACAGTACCATCGAAACACAGATATAATAAAAAAAACAAAAAATTTGACATAAGTGAGGTTTGAACTCACGCCTCTTGCGAGAGCGGTGTATATTTCGACTAACGTCGCAACTTAAAACCGCCGCCTTAGACCACTCGGCCATTATGCCATACAGATTTTCGGAAAAAGTCCTTATTTCGTCATATTAATATAATTTAAATAATACCGACTAAGGCAGTCGTATAGCCATGCGTTCCTTAGCAGAAGCTCCTCCACCAATAATCAGAGCGCCATTTTGCCACATTGGGGGTTTAGAATGGTTAGCTTTGGCAGCATTTCCTGCTAGGTCGTGGAATTTCGACTTTCTGTCGCTGCCTACCTAGTAACCGTGCCAGATGCTTCCGCAGTGTGTGTCGTTTGTCTACAAGTTCATGCCTGTGCCTGTGCTGCTGCCGCTGCCGCTGCCGCTATCAGATCCGATCCTCAGTTTGGTTCTAACCCGTACTTTTATCATTGACGATCAACCACTGCCATAGTGGTTTGCTAAGTCACAGAGCTTCGAGAGGGCAATGACGAAGTTCACTAGAGAGACGAAGTGTACTATCGGTGTTTTTGCCCTTGAGACGTTTGCGCCGCGGCAAAAAACGTCTAAGCCGTGCATCCTCTTTAGACAGAGCAAGTCTTTGAGAACCTTGGCCACATCCCGCCGATTATCGATCAGAGTGCCTTTAATTCGGACTTGTCATTTTCACTTTGCAGACGTATAAAGTTAGAATACATACGAGTATCCAATTCAATTTCACAGCAGATGATCAAATCAGTGGGTCCATTTCTGAATTGAAGAACTTATTATTACGCTCATCCTCTATCAAGTGTCAGCGAAGGCCCTGGACCCGCCGCCACCGCGGTCACATCGGGCCTGGGGGGCAAGGCATGCAAGGCACGCAAGGCTCCGAGGTTGGAAGTACTCCTCCGCCTAGTTTACCTGGAAAGGTACTTACTTACCTAAGGTCCGACGTACTACTACTACGTACTGTACCTGTGCGACGTACGTACCTGTTGAGATACAGTTGCTGCTCTACTGTCCGTCCGCCTCTCTTCCATCAGCATCCAGCATCCAACAGACAGCATCCAGAATCCAACCTCCCATTACTCTCTCTTCCACCCAAACACAGAGTATCTAGCCCGACCTTTCTCCTGGGTCCAGGCCCATCCTACGCTCCTGCTCACGATGATGTCCGGGTGGTTTGCGTCTTCCTCGCAGCTCGACGAGCAAATCGACCGGGCCACATCAAGCTCTCTGTATATCGCCCCCCCCCCCCTTCTCCTGCCCACTGAGTCCCAACGTAGATATATGTGCTAACCGAATGCAGAGAAGATATTGCTCTCAATCTCGAAATCTCCGATATCATACGATCGCGGACGGTCGGCTCCAAGGAGGCAATGCGCTCCTTGAAGCGGCGCATTGGAAACAAGAACCCGAACACGCAACTGAGTGCACTTAATGTTGGTATCGCCATGGGTAGGAATTTAGGCATACTTGCTAACCATATGGGCGTAGCTCACAGATACCTGCGTTAAGAATGGCGGCTCCCATTTTCTCGTCGAGATAGCGTCTCGGGAGTTCATGGATAACTTAGTGTCGCTGCTGAAGGCATATGGAGGGGCCGCGGTTAATGACGACGTCAAGAATAAAATACTTGAGTTGATCCAGACGTGGGCCACAGCGACAGAGGGCCGACACGATCTCGCCTACATTGGCGAAACATACAAGGGCTTGCAGAAGGACGGGTTCCATTTCCCACCCAAGGTTGATGTTGCTAAGAGCATGGTGGATAGCAGCGCGGTAGGTCCTCTGCTTTCCCCGCGACGATATGAGACTGATGGCGATGTAGCCCCCTGAATGGACCGACTCCGATGTTTGCATGCGATGCCGAACACCCTTTAGCTTCACAAATCGAAAACATCACTGCAGGAATTGTGGCAATGTCTTCGACCAGCAGTGCTCGAGCAAAGTGCTCCCTCTCCCTCACCTGGGAATCCTGCAGCCTGTCCGGGTTGACGATGGGTGCTATGCCAAATTAACTGATAAGTCACCTAAAGCCGGACCGTCGGGTAACGATGGGTCTTCGCACAAGCATAGACAAGCTTCGATGCAACCTCGAAGCGCAAGAGTGGATGATGGATTTGACGAGGACCTCAAACGGGCCCTGGCAATGAGCCTAGAGGAGGTCAATCATCATTCTGGGGCCGGATATGTTCCTCAGGCGAAGCTTCAGTCTACCTCCGCGCCTGCAGCCACAAATGGGGTGTCGCAATCAGCAATAATCAAGCCCCCCGAGGAAGAAGACGAAGATCTGAAGGCGGCTATTGCGGCATCATTAGCTGATATGGAAGAACAAAAGAAAAACCATGCGGCGACGATAAAGGAGCAAGCAGAGAATGCCGGCGCAAAATCCGCGCCATTTGTATTGCCGAAGAATGACTATGAACTCACTCCCGCCGAAGCAGACAATATCAATCTATTTTCGACGTTAGTTGATAGGCTACAGACGCAGCCGCCAGGAACGATTCTACGCGAACCACAAATTCAAGAATTGTATGATAGTATTGGGACTCTTCGACCTAAACTCGCACGAACGTATGGTGAAACTATGAGCAAGCATGGTAAGCTAAGAAAAAGAAAAATATATATACCTCATTCAGAGATCTATAACTGACAGTTACATCCAGACGCCTTACTTGACCTCCATGCCAAGCTTTCGACTGTTGTACGATACTACGACCGTATGCTCGAGGAACGGTTGTCCAACACGTATAACCAGCACACCATTAGTGGGTACAATCTGCCTCCTCAAAGGCCAGCGTCAACGATGTATCCGTCGATATCATCCAATCCTCCAAATGGTCTAGATGGCGCCGAAAGCTTCTACACTGGCAATGCCCAGCCAGAGCCATATCACAAACCTCAATCGATTTACTCGCATGCTTCTCCTCAGCAGTATATCAAGAGACTCCCTGTCGCACACTCGGGGTACCCGCCAGAGCAGCGAAGGGATAGTTATGGCCAATACTCGGCCCAACAACAGTCGCCAGAGCATCAAAGGACTAAGAGCCGGCAGACATCCGAGCCACCATCAACCCCATATGTATCTCAACAACCGGGGTATGCTACTGAGAACACTGTCCAACAGGCTCCTCCGCCTTCCCACGCACCTTCTCAGCCACCATCCAATTACACGCATACGGACCCTGCTATAACACAATCTACCGATTCCAGCACAGCGTTCTACTATAATACTGTTCAACACCCCGCCCCTCCACAGCCAGCTCCAGAACAGAATCCGGCCCAATATCCACCTACAGCCTCACCTCAGCAATACCACGCGATTGCCTCACAATCCCAATCACCAGAACAATATAAACGACAACCTCAACAACCACAGGAATACCACGCCACGCCTGCCCCGCAACCGCAACCGCAACCGCAACCGCAACCGCAACCGCAACAGCAGCAGCCGCCATACTGGCAGCAACAACAACAAGTTGCGACATCTCAACAGGCCTGGCAGCCTCCAGCGCCAACCTACAATGGATACACGCAAGATTCGTTCCCTTCCGCGCCTCACCACGCCCCCCAGCCGAAGGTGGAAGATGCTCCACTCATTGAGCTCTGAAAGGGCGAGGTAGGCGGTGATTGGCGTTGGTCAGGTGGTTTGCAATTTTTAAAGGAGCCATAGATATCTTAGCATGTTGGTCGGATCTGTGGGTTATTTGAAGTATGTATCTGTATTTTGATCGTCATACCTTGCTGGTACAAAAGCAATGAAATACCCGTATGTGTTTGAGAGTGGCAAAGTCTATTAGAATCCACTTCCTGCCTTAGTAGTCTTTCGTTACCCTACAGAGCATCGTGATACCCCCTCACCCCTGCCTTACTACGAATAGCTAGATGCTTTCAACAGTGTCTAGGTAGCCACTACAGGGGACTAAGTGGAAGGGATCCAAACTAGATATAAACTCCCTAACCTAAATAGTTTGAATATCGTATATATAGCTAGGCCAGATATTGTATTTTGATGATATCTGTATTCGGGGTTGCGTGAGCCTTTTTCGCAATCGCAACTTGTCCTTTGTAGTAGCGAAGGCACAGCCTAATAGTTGTGAGCCACCATCGAGGATACTGTAGAGTTCTAGTTGTATAAAAGCGTTTTTATCAACTCCTCCGTACACCAACGTCCTCGATCTGCAAGCCCAGGCGGCTCGATCTAAGGTGAGAAAGCCTCCCTCTGAATAGGCCAATAGATTCTAACGCAATACCAAAGAACCCTGAGTCGCAATTAGTGGTAGTAGATCGCTCATGTATTAAGCAGCTTCTATTGGATCCTTCAGTTGCTGGGAGAAAACGGAAGATCATACAGCGGGTTGATCTAATCAAAATAGGACATTATACGGGATCAGCCTCCCTGCCTATTTATCTGTTATTGTTCTCGACACCTAGTAAAACACGTAGACGTGGGCCTTTGGAACCCTTGCCCCTTTGTTTATAGTGGTCTTAGAGGCGTTCAGCCATTATCCAGCAGATGGTAGCTTCTCGGCACTGCCTTGTCAGATCGCCGCAAAAACCAATTGTCTGAATCAGCGGTTCCTCTCGTACTGAGCTGAATTATCATTGCGGTGACGGTCATCAGTACCTAGGGTAAAACTAACCTGTCTCACGACGGTCTAAACTTAGCTCACGTTCCCAATATCGTTTTATACCAGCCTCGGCATGGGCATTTCCTCTCTAGTCTTGTAGAACACGGCTACCCCAACCTCTAGGCCACGGGCCCTTAAGTTAAAGTCGTACTTTTGTACGGGATTAACACGTCGTATAAGCTATCGTTCCATTCTATAACTTATTAACTTACCTCTTTTCCTTCCGACGCCATTATTCAATAATACAAGTGCTTTGTTCTTGTAGGTACCTTCGGTACGTGAATTTGCTACGTGCTCTGCCCCGTGTGTCCTTACTGTGGCGTGCCGCCCTGCTGCGCCACATCCCGACCCGCATCCCTATCTAGAACCCCACCAAGTGCTCCATACGTCCCTCGTCGTCCGTAAGTACTCGGGTATTCGAATAATAACAAGCACTGGAGTACGAAGTACGGTTCAGTTCAGACAACTTGCAACCTCGGTTTCATTAACCCCCCCCCAAACTCTCGTCTTTCCATATCACCTTGGATATCCCGATTCCACAGAGCACCACTATTCAAGGGGACCTGGAAGAGTGCCGCACATTACCTCCATTTCAGAATGTCGCGCCACAAGATCGTCAAAAACTTAGACCTGGACGACGAACTTGATGATTTCGATGGCGGGGAGGACTACGGCTACGATGAGGAAGAAGGCGAAGGTTCGACTCGTAATCCCCCGTCGCGCCGGTACTACTCAAGGCCTCACTGACACGGTGATTCCGTTGTAGGCCTCGGCGAAGAGGATCAAGGTCATAAACTCACCCCACGCATTCTGATGACCGCGGGGCACTTACAATTTCACAGAAAAAATGCGACAAGGCACAATTAAGGTTCGCGAAGCGCTGCCACCAACTGCAGCCCATGTCACCGACAAACAGGTCCAGGAGGCACTATGGCACTACTATTACGATGTGGAGAAGTCGGTGAAATACCTGGTGGCCGCATCTGTGCCTACGACGCCGAAGGTATTGAAGAAGGGAGCAGCTGGGAAGAAACCAGAAGGTGGGTTCATTTCTTTCGGGGTGTGTTGGAGCTTTGGCCAGTCGGCGTGCAACAAGGCATCTACGTTGGCAGGAGGTGGGTTTGATCCTTCGTTCTTACTGCCAGCTCCACGAGGTGCAATTGTAGCTGACGGGAGATTTAGCCTTGTACCCAGACACATGCTTGAAACCCTTCTCCTTTGCAGAATTTTTCAAAGACACTCCATGGCTCCAAGTTCCTACCGACCGGCAAACGGTGTTCATCGACCCTATCTATCCTCGACTTGGGCTTCTCGGTGGCTCTTCCGATGGTGTACCAAAAATGTCTAAGTTGCAGGCTTTGGCCGCTGCAAGGAAGAAGAAGGCCCAAGAGCAGCGAGCAAATAGCAATCCTACAGGGGAGATGTCGCGGGCTGGCCTTGATAAAATCGACCATAGCGACCTGGGAGATGCTGGGGTTGGGGGAATGGCACCTAGCGGATCAGCTTTACTTCAGAAACCCTCCGCACGGGGTTTTCCTCTGCGAAAACGTAAAGGCTTAGATGAACATGAAAGCCTTCCAAAAGCGCCGGTAGCCATAGACGATGCGGGGTTAAACCCCCCAGCAAGCCCAGAAGATATCCCATCCGCCGGTCAAGCAGAGCCATCTGACTTTGCCAACACAATGTTTGGCAGCCACTCTCAAACGCCTCGGCAATCTCCGGACAATTTATTTACTATGCCTTTCGCTGCAGATATTGCTTCTATAGCCGCTAACCCTTTCGCAGGCCCTAGCCCAGATGATATAGTCATAGCGGCGCAGTCGAAAGGTTCGACAATTTCTACTCGACCTAGAACCTAAAACTAACCACCTAGTAGCTGGAAAGGGAGGCAAAGGAGCTCCAAAAAGTAATGGCGAGAAGAAGGCTGCTCAGATTGCTGCTGGGGTTGAAGCAATGAGAATTGATGACACTCCCAGGGCGAAGAGCAAGCACTTGGATGTACTTGCGGAATTTGGAAAGGCGGAGGCCAAAAATGCTGCGAATTTCGTGGTTATTGGTAAGTATCGCTATTTATCGGAGTTGAGTTTCTAATCTCAATAGGGCATGTCGATGCTGGAAAGAGCACGTTGATGGGCCGGTTACTATATGACCTTAACGTTGTAGATAAACGCACGATAGACCGATATCGCAAAGAAGCTGAGAAGATGGGAAAGTCATCGTTCGCGTTGGCATGGGTTTTGGACCAAGGATCTGAAGAGCGAGCTCGAGGGGTCACAATTGACATTGCTACCAACACATTCGAAACCGACAAAACATCTTTCACGATTCTTGATGCACCAGGGCATCGAGATTTTATACCCAATATGATTGCTGGAGCAAGCCAAGCGGACTTCGCTGTGCTTGTAATTGATGCAAACACTGGGTCCTTCGAATCGGGTTTGAAGGGCCAAACAAAGGAGCATGCCCTCCTAGTCAGAAGTATGGGAGTACAGCGCATCATTATTGTTGTCAACAAGCTTGACACGGTAGGCTGGGCTGAAGACCGCTTCACGGAAATCTCCACCCAAGTTTCGGCATTCCTTATCGCGGCGGGATTTCTCTCGAAGAACATCACTTTCATCCCTTGCTCAGGGTTGCATGGCGACAATATCACACGCCGATCTACTGAGCCTGCAGCATCCTGGTATCAGGGTCCTACTTTGGTCGAAGAGCTAGATAATTCTGAGCCTGCTGGGAGAGCGTTATCCAAGCCGCTGCGCTTAACCATCGGCGATATATTTCGAGGCGGAGTTCAAAACCCCCTCTCCATATCTAGTCGAATCGAATCCGGCTCATTACAAGTCGGGGATGCATTGCTGGTCCAGCCTTCTTCCCAAAAATGCTTTGTTAAAGCTCTCGAGATTGACAACGAGCCGGTGGATTGGGCTGTTGCTGGCCAAAATGTTACACTGCACCTATCCGGCATCGAAGAGCAATATCTGAAGATTGGCGATGTCTTATGCACCCCTTCGAACCCGATCCAAAACGTTAAACAATTCACAGCCAAAGTCCTAGCCTTTGAATTTCTGACTCCAAGCCAAATTGATATCCATAGAGGGCGGCTTCATACTCCTGGCAGGATCGTAGAGATTGTTGCGGTTCTCGATAAACACACGGGCGCTGTAGTAGGGAAGAAGAAGCCGAGGGTTGTGAAGCCAGGCCTGATAGCAAGAATCGTGGTTGAGCTTGAGGCCCCGGTCCCGCTGGAGGCTCCTGGGAGAGTGGTGCTCAGGGGCAACGGCGAGACGGTTGCAGCCGGGTTATTGGAATGATTTCGGGGACTGTTTTGGAATTCTGAATACGGAATCTATTTGCCAATGAGAAGTTATGGTACATGGCGCGAGAATTAGGGAGGAGCGCAAGGCCAAGGAATCACACTAAATAAAGACAATTAGCACGCTATTTGACCTCAACTGCCATCCACATAGCTCGATGATTTGGCTGGAATTCGTGGGTTTTTTGCTCACTGCTCTACTAATAAGACCAACGGATGCCTTATGTATAGCTTACTCTACCTGGTAAGGTACCATAGGTCAGGTAGGTATCGTCCAACTGCACCGTGAGCGCCTACACCTAAGAGTGTCGGAATTTGTGGAACATTCGAATTTTAACTACCTACCCTTTGAACAAATCCATAGGAGTGCAAAGATTAAACTCTAAGCCAAACCCCTCCAGATCGTTGTCGACAACTCGGCGAAAACGTGGTGTCAAATGATACTATAATAAGTCTTCTTCGAAGCGGAGCGCCCTTTACATAGACGCCTCTGTCGCGAAGCTGTTCCCCGGTCAGAAGTCGACCACCGATGATTTTTCTTCCCTTTGCAGTTTCGTATGAACAGCTCTTATTATTGTCCTTGGCCGTCCCACGCGCCGCCGTGATAATTTCATAAGCTCTTGTTGGCCGAGGTCTAGGATCAGGATGAGCTCTGGTAGGCGGTGCTGCTGGTATGTAGCAGTTCCCAGAGTTCGATGTTAATTGTCCAGTCACCCAAGTGTTTCACTAGAAGCCCGGGCATTCACTACGGAGGCAGGGCCCCAACCTTTTCGTCCTGTACATGTGCAAACTACTCGTAGTGCTACATGTACGTACAAAGTACCCCTTGACAGCGCAGATCATGATCCTCTCAGAACCTTATTTTACGTATGCCCCCCGTCTGTGTACTCGTACCTTACAGTATCCGGGCGACCGCTGGTCGTGCCAAAGGGTTCTCGTTGCAGTAGGATTGTTATTAATACCATCTACAGGTTTGATCGTCGGCCCAAGGCAACTCGGGGCGTAAGATGTTGGTAAATCTCCAGTCACGGATTAAATGGTTTTGCCTGGTGTTACTCTACGTGCCACGCGATCATACGGCGGGTGGTGAAACGCTCTGAGACGTGAAGCGCGACATCTCAAGATTCCCAACTTAGGACGCGGCCACTATAGCAGAACTACTTCGTACAAAGAGAGACGGCCATGCTGATCGACCCGCGCTTGATTCTCGAGGTCGGCGCCGTGTAAGGGAGAAATCGAGGGGTCGACCAAGCGCAACTACAGCACATCTACTGTACATACACTACCTAGGTACAGTACCTATACAGACCGCAAAGCAGAAGAAGAGGACATCAGAGTCAGCGCTGTGGAGATAGTGGCGACAGTGGCAAAGGACCGTTGCCAACATATGTAAACTGGCTGAGGGATGTCCCTCTGCAGAAACCGCCCGGAGGGTTTCGTTCGTCCTCCCCCTCCAACCTCGGGCCCGATCCTGATCCTGATTCTCCTCAAATAGGGCCCTCATTCCACCCTCTCCTCCCCGCTGCCTACAGCATGTTTCGCCGATACAATCATTATACCGCTCCCGGTTTGGCTCGCGCTCATCCTTTTCCCGGTACTCTACGTCCTTAGCATCCACCACCGCTCCCAGAACTTCGATCCTTCAACCTCACACCTACGCATAGTCCCGCCGCGCAACTGGCTCTTCACCACCCTCACCGCCATATACTACGTGCTCATAGTCTGTAACATTCTGATGGAGACCCTCGAAATCGTGCGTCTCGCCCTCATCCACTTCGGCATCGCGCTGTTGCCGTTCACTTACGTGGGACTCCTCCTGGGCGGCTCCCTACACCTCACCGGCGGGCTACACGGGCGAGTTCGAGGCTGGCAGGCTGTCAACACCGGCGTCCTGTGGCTCGGCGGGCTGGCCGTGAATGCGGTGAAAGCGGCTGGGCTGAGCAAGGAGGGCATCGACACGCGGAAGGGGAGCAAGTATCCGCTCAGCGACCAAGTGGTTGACGTGGCGGTGATCGCGGGGATTTATGCCGTGCTGGGGATTCTGGAGATGGCGTTGGGGTTCTGGGGAGAGTTGAGGACGGCCAGGGCGGAGAGGGCCCGGCTGGGGAGCTTGCGGAGTGGGATGAGCCCGCCGATGGAGTGGAATGGCAGCTTTAAATGAATGAGAGGAGTGGGAGGTAATATCATGATCCCTCTCTCTGCATCCTCTTAACCACCGCCGCGTCTTGTTGTTTATTTGCTCTGGAAAGTACCTGTAGAGTATGGGTAGGTATGCAGATTCCACTTTTATATGCGATCCTCCCTCTTCATATACTTCTTCTTCATATATTTCTCTATAGGCCCACTTCCTCTTTCTGTTCTACCTGCTCATCGTGGCATCGAGGTCGCTGACCTACCTAGGTATGCGCCTTCCTCTGACAGCTATGCTTACCTTAGTGACCCGACCCTCGGTAGGCACATATATTATTTAGGTTCTTTGTATGTTACGTACCTAGTAGTACGGAGTAACTTGGAATAAAATAAAGTAGATACAGGACCTAAGTACGAAGTACCTTAGATAGGACTGTGTAAGTCACGTGGTGCCATATCCGCCCCTCCTCGTCATTTTCCGCTTTCATGCCAAGATGTTTTTGGAGCTCCGCGTCGAAACCAACGTCCGCACTCTGGATTCTGGACTCGCGACTCGCGACTCTCGACTCAACTCGCGCCAACATATTCCTGTATTCCATTGCTGGCCAGTTCTTTGCTCATCGCTTCAGCTCCAGCTCCAGCTTCCGCCGCCACGCTGTCTGCATTTGCTCGAAAGCTTGGGAGCAGCCCCCGCACTGTGAGCCTAGCATAAGCTGGAAAGGCAACTTTGCGCTTTCGATTGGTTGCGGCCATCCCACGGGAATCTGAGAGCTTCCAACCTTCAAGTCGGTGCAATGGCCTCAAAAGCTTCAGTCGCAAATGGACGCCACAGCTACAACGGTTATGTCGCCGCTCGACCCGCCATCCTCGGTCTGGCAAAGGTCCTCTTCCTCGGCCTCTGTCAGCTTTCCTACGCGTCAGCTGCGCCAGTGAGAGAGCTCCTGGGACTGGGGAAGAGAGATGAAGATCTGCCAAAGGCTCCGGATGATCCAAGCTTGTGGGCTTACCTTGGTGTTGCTGCCGTTCTGGTGTTACTGGGAGGCGCGTTTGCAGGACTGACCATCGCGTGAGTGCAAAATAGCTTTTATTCTAGGTTACCTATTTTAACCCCATTGCTAGATTTATGGGACAAGATAACATCCACCTTCAAGTCCTGGCGACCTCGAGCGAAGGAAGAGAGCAGAAGAACGCGCAGAAGGTTTACGCCCTGATGAGGAAAGGGAAGCACTGGGTGCTCGTTACATTACTTCTGTCCAACGTTGTTGTGAACGAAACGCTGCCAATTGTACTCGATCGGTCCCTAGGCGGAGGATGGCCTGCGATCGTTGGCAGTACAGTTCTGATTGGTAGGTTATTGCCCTCCTGATATATGTACCCTACTGACGATATGCAGTTATTTTCGGCGAAGTTATTCCCCAGGCTGTCTGTGCCCGACATGGCCTAGCTATCGGCGCCTTTATGCAACCTTTTGTCGTTGGCCTTATGTGGATTCTCGCACCAATCGGCTGGCCAGCCGCACGAATGCTTGATTGGGCTCTGGGTGAGGATCATGGCTCCATATACAAGAAATCGGGCTTAAAGACCTTGGTTACGCTTCATAAGACTCTAGGGACTGTTCCCACCGAACGACTCAACCAAGACGAAGTTACGATCATAAGCGCAGTGTTGGATTTGAAGGACAAGGCCGTGGGCGACATCATGACCCCGATGGAAGATGTGTTTACAATGTCAGCGGATACAGTCTTGGACGAGGTAACAATGGATGCCATTCTCAGCGCGGGTTATTCACGAATCCCTATCTATGAACCAGGAAATGAGCAGAACTTTGTCGGTATGCTCTTGGTCAAGATTTTGATTACCTACGATCCGGAAGACTGTAAGAAGGTTAGCGAGTTTGCGCTCGCGACGCTGCCAGAGACACGTCCCGAGACAAGCTGCCTTGACATCGTCAATTTCTTCCAAGAGGGAAAATCACATATGGTCCTGGTATCAGAGGATCCAGGCGAGAATTATGGTGCCATTGGGGTCGTGACACTAGAAGATGTTATTGAAGAATTGATCGGCGAGTATGTGCTATTCGTACCCCACATCTAAGTTAGTAACTAACTCTAGCTAGGGAAATTATCGATGAATCCGATGTCTACATCGACGTCCACAAAGCCATCAGACGCATTACGCCAGCCCCGAAGGCACGTCTCCAAAGGGCCCACTCCGTGGCACACTCAGACCCTGCTTCTCGTGCCGCAGAAGAAGACCTTATCGATCTCGTCGAGGGGCAAGGCCCTGATCTTGCCAACCGAGCCACGAGCGGAGATAACCGAAGTAATAGCCCAGCCGTGTTCGGAACAAGCCCCAAGGCTACCTTTCTCCGGAGGAGTTCTGGCGGTGATTACAAAAGTGTCACCGTTCGGGGCAATATTAATGATATGCGGGAACATCTTAAGCATCTTGGTCCCTCAAATCTTGCCAGTCGTCCAAAGTCGACCCGGTACAACACTGTTAAAATCAAGACAGGTGGTCCAACGGGCAGGTCCAATTCTAGAGCCAACTCGATAACCCATCGTGACTCGATCGTAGGGGAACCGTACCATGACGATCCGGCACCGCAAGGCGGGGAGGGCGAGGGCTTGCTCTCAGCTGGGAAAGATGCCAAGGACGGAGTGCAAGCGTTACAACAGGGCTACGGATCTTTCGACCCCCCACGATCTCCTGATTCTGGTAAAGGTACCAACGTAGAGCAAGGTGATCCCGTTGGTTATCCCCTAGAGCCAAAACCATCACCACCCTCGCCTGGAAAATACCGTTCTCCTGAGCGGGGCTTGGCCATCCATAGTGGGGAAAGCAATGATACCCTTACAACTTTGCAATCAAGTCATGCTCCCCCAGGCCGCAAGAGACACGCTGCCCGAAGCGGTAGCATTACAGAGAATATTATCGAGGCCGGTGGGGTTCGTAAGGTAGTGCTAGAGACTACCAGTAGCTCTGAAGAAAATAGGGACGACCGAGAAAATGAGATGGAAGCCCAAGGAGGTCCACCACGTATGCCGCCGGGTGGAGTCGATGGCAATACAGATGAGCCCCCGAACGACTCGGAAAGAGTTGCTTCGGAAAATATAGGCGAGGGCAAAAAAAAGCGAAGACGAACTCGGCATAGGAAAAAGAGTACTAAAAACGGCGAAGGAAGTTCGGCGCCTGGAGGGTCAGGATCTGCGCAGTGAGCAGACGAGAGAAAACCAGAGCCTGTCCAATATTCACTAAGTGCCAATAGCCGAGTACTGTAGCGCTCGGTTGCCGTGTGTATTATATTACGCTTGGGGCGTAGGGTTTTGCGTTTGCTATAGTGCCGAAAACAGACTCATTCGATGGATAACGGCGATACAATAGCATAGAAAGGCCTTTAAACCTACCTAGCCAGCTGTACAAATAAACAGGATCTCACTATTCCAGTCCGCGGTCACCTATACAGCTAATACCGTGCCATCTTATTTAGCCTTTAATTCCTGCTATACTAAACATGTTGTTTCCGATTTCCCTTGGATTATAGAGTATGCTGGATAGGTGCTTATACGAGTACACCAATTTCCGCTCTTACGTAGGCTCAAAACAGGCGAGGCCAACTCCTCCAATTCCAATGCGACAAAACCACGGAATAGTACCTCTATGTCAATTATTCATGAAGATACCAATCAGGAGTGTGTTTCCGGCGGGTATGTGCATCGGCAGTACGCAGAAGCCTTCGAAAAAGGCGGGAAACAGCTTGAAGCCGATTCTTCAAGCTGTTTCAAGGTCGTAAAAATTATTTATCATGCGGCCTACCGATTTAATGGCCATTCCATTCCCACCTGGTTACTGTACGGAGCAGTCTGAAAACACCTCTGCACTAATTACCTAGGAGCCTTGTGTTGAACATCAGAGAGTATTAGTAAAATGGCGGAATCATAGCCCGGTTAATACGGTATTTTGGAGCCATGTGACCCGAGTCAACGAACATCTAAATCCATGATAGACCCTTATAAAAGTTACTCACGAAATAATCATCGTTTATCTCCCCAGATTGTCAAGATCCACCGTGGTACGAATGTACCTAGGTACCTTAGGCTCCTATTACAGGCCTTACATAACCTTAGTCGTATATACATAAGCGACCCCTCCGATCTGCTCTTCAAAAAATCCCCCAAGCTCCAGCTTCCAGCTCCCCGCTGTTCACGTCAAGTTACATCAACACCACCACCACCATGCATTGCAACGAATGTGGGCACCCCTTGCCCTCTGTCCGCGACACAAGTACCATCTGCAGCAAATGCAAGACGCCCGTAGCAACGTGGTGGGATGAGACGTCCCAGACCTTCCGGACGAACCGGGAGATTCTCCTGCCGTATAGTCCTACCTCGTCGCTAGATTCTAGTAGAGGAGACAATATAACGCAGAGGGGGAATACGCAAACGATCGAGGAGAGGGCATTCTCTACAGCGCTCATTATGATCGAGGCGCATTTTGAGAAGATGAGGGGTCCGGGGTTCAAGGTTATGCTAGAAGTGAAGAAGATGGTTGCCCAAACACTGGATAGGAGTTTGAATAAGGCGAACGTTAGGTATATTGAGGTTTCATTTTGCTCTTCCGAGGTAGGTGGTCATTAGAAGGTCGATGCTAATGCCGAGATTAAATTTCTTAGGGAACGACTCGCAAAGAACGTAGATATTTGGATGCGCCTCCAGAAAATCTTCAACTTGGCTGTGCCCTCCCTCGTTCAGCGCTCCTTGAGAGAATCTTATACCGAAGCCGGCATTCCTAACGGCCTTGACGTTCCCGAGTCCGCCACGCTGATACTCAAGAATTACGAATCTCTAAGGGAGGATTTACATTTTCTGAATAATTTGCTGGTTATTAGTAGGAATATGCTGGCGATCAAGGAGACAGCCCAGGAAATTTGCGCGGCAGTACAGTTTGATAAGGCTGTTCAGAAGCTTATTATTCTGTGCGTGAACGTTACGAGTAAGGGTTACGACGGCGAGAATGTTACGGATATGGACAGGGCGAGGCTGTTGGAGATTACAGAGCTTTGTGGGTTTCCCCTTCGTTACTTGGCGATACAGTACTATATACTGACATTAGGACGCAGACAAAAAGCTCCTAGTTACCTGTCTTCAACATACGCATAACTGGACTATGGGAAATGATCGCTTCAAGATGTCGTTCTGGTTTGAAATGCTGTTCGACAATGATTTGCGGAATGATGCTATCCACGAAATGCCGCCAGACGACTTAAATGTCGAAAAGGTGTATGAGGAGGTCAAGAACTGGTTAAGACGGCACAACAAGAAAGATGCGTTGGCAACTGAGCTGCTTGATAAATATACGGCCGATGTTCCGTCGGGCCAAACTGCTGGCTTATTACCAATGCTACCGGATGAAGGGGACGCATGTTTTACCGGAGAGCCTACCACGCCAGTCTGGAATGCGGATTTGGATGACAAATGCGAGCAAGATCGTCTCTATGCCAGGGTTTCCCATGAGATTGATGTCTGGTGGAAGAGAGTCCGAGATGCAAATTACGATGGTTGGGTCGTGCCGATGGAGACCGTTGAGGGGGCCATAGAACGAGCGGAGACATGCAAGGAGAATGCAATGCATCGATTTATGCCTCGAGAGGAAGACCACGACCATCACTATGCCCATGATGAACAATATGAACACCACGAACGCCATGGTGGTGGTATTGATGACCACGATGAGGTTGATGCTCGATCGATCCAGGGGGATGATGGGGAGGAAGATGACGGTGAAGAAGAAGAGGAGGAAGATGATGACGACTCGTATGTTGAAGGACCATTGCGGGGGCTCTTGACAGAAATTCCGAATATCCTGGACACGAAGCAGATTGAAGCTTTGCACATGACAGTCAAGGCCTGTATTGTGGATTCTATGGGATCTGGTCTCACCCCTGCTGGCGAAAACCTCCAGAAGACTAGATGCAAGATGTTCTTGGCTCTTGACTGTGGAAAAAATCTCCTTCGAGAAATGCTCGTCTTTATTGCAGTTTGGGAACAGACCGACCAACAATTCATCTTCCAAATCACGGCTCAAATAGTTGAGTCCTTCCACCATAATGCGCTACTACCTTACGCTTGGAACTCTCTACGAATCCTGAAAGATATCGTCTCACCCGCGCAGACCGTACTCCTCCGCCTCATCAACTACATGTTCCGCGCCCGGAAGGATAGCCCCATTTATGATGACCTTAAAGATTACAACCGCGATGCTAAGCTCATACACTTCCTCTACAACTATTTTCGGTGTCGAGTTGTGCCAGATTGCCTCGCCCTTCTCTACGCACAAGCTCAGATTCGACAGAACAAATGCCACCCCAGTGACTTCCCCGTAGATCTATGGGATATGGAACGGGCGAAGGACGGCCTATCGCAGTATCTCGATTTCATCTCAGTGATAGCGGAGATTCAGGAAATGAGACACCTCCTTATTGAATGGGAGTGTGCTTACGAGCTTATCTCTCTACTGAAAGCGCTCGAGGCTGGTGTTGCACGCAAGTCATTGGATGAGCGATCCTTGCCTGGACCAAGTCGACGAACTCCTGGAGGTCAGCCGTCAGGCTCAACGACGCCCATTGTTGAACGACCCTATGATGAACAAGTCCAAAATCAATCACCTCACCCACCGCCTCATCTCCCACCCATGCACGACACGCCCCACAAATTCCCATGGTCAGGCGTCAAGATTCAAATCCTCATCATCCTAACCTCACTCCTCGCGCCCACAAATCCACGCCGCAATGGCCCAGGGAATCCTATCGTGCAACGACAGCTCTTGGATCGAGCGGGAATCATGCCACTTCTCAACTGCTGCGTCTACGATGGACATAACGAATATCTAAAGGAGAGAGCCACACTTGCGATTAAGTTCGTCATGGAAGGCTGCGAAGAGGCACAGAAATTCGTGCGCGACCTGGTTCCTGTTAAGCAAGCACAGGCCCAAGCACAGGTAAAAGCCCAGGCGGAGGTGAAACAGAAACAGAGTACCAGTGCAGGATTGGGGAGTAGCTCTCAAAATGGCGAGACTTCTGTAAGGGGTATTCAGGATGCAGCCGAGGCGGCCGCAGCGGAGTTGGCAAGAAAGGTTGAAGCCATGAGGGCTGGACGGGATATTCTGACTGAGAATAAAAATGTCATTGAGAAGGCGAAAAACGTTTTGAGGGCTCAGGGCCACGTCGTTGAGGGTGACGATGAGGCTAAGAGGATTCTTGGGCATTCGATGGTTGCGGAAGCGGTGAAGGGGAAGGAGAATGGAAAGGGGAAGGGGAAGAATAAGAAATAGCATGGCGTTTGATGACACTGTTTGTTTAGAATTGCTGGAAACCAGAGGGAAATTCAAGTATTGGGCTTCAGGGAAGAAGTTCCTGGTATGTTGTAGTTGCTTTACCTGCGGTGTTAGGTTCTTTTATGGCTGGATAGACGAAGATACCCCGGGGTTTTTCTAATAATGGAAAATCGAAAATATCGTATAGGGAAGGACATATATGCAACGTCTTAAGTATTGCGATTATACTTGTTTTCTATTTGTAGAGGCTAAGTATGGGGGACGGGGGTTTGTTGCAGGCACACAATACTTCCCAACCGAATAATACAATATATCTCCATCTAAGGTCAGTTGTGTTGTTTATACAATATACGCATTCAATGGTTTGTCAAATTACAGGATGTCTTACAAACGAACACATGAGTAAAGCTATTGTATTTTCCAGTGACATAAAGAGGCAAAGCAAGGTGGGTTTTCGCCGCCTCCTTCATTGCTCTATCAATACCTTTCCATAATCACCCCTATTAGGAAGTCTATTTATTGTGTGGATGTGACATCTCGCTGGGGTCGTATTGGTTAAGAAGACTGCACTGACAGTCAGTCGATCTCACAGATAGGCAAATAAGGAGTTGTAGGACTTACTTCCGCAGTGGAAATCCAATTCCATAAACGCAACAGGGCTATGAATACGGTAATAGTACGGATCCTCATCTCCGAATTCTCCAATCCAGGCAAAATATGTCTCATTCAAGTGCTTCTTGAACAGTGCCAGTCGATGTTGGAGAACTGACTCTGGGTAATATTCGTTGAAAGCAAGAAAAAGATTGATGATGCTGTCTTGGCTTGCTGGCGGGAACTCTGAGACGAGACAGCCCTCTGTGTACCTCGTCAGTGGAGGCCTCAAAATATACCAGAAATATATACCATAAGGCAAAACTCGATTATCCTGCCTCGCACCACCAAGATGTCTTTCATCAAACGGATTCCACCGATCAGCAGCCAAGCTGTTACCATCCATTCCCTTACTCAAGGTAGCCTTGTCCTGTAATTCTTTTGGCAATCCCTGCATCAGCTTCAAGCTCACTAATTCTTCAGTCCGAAATAATCGCAACCCGGCATGGGGTCCCTCATCAATCCTATCTGGTTCTGCTCCCATAAAGGTAGGCCCAATGACCATTCTCTTCCCTAGAAATACGACTGCTAGGCAAAGATGATGCCCAAAGAATGTATAACCCCATGGCGAAGAGAGGGACGGAGTACCGAAGAGACGGAAGTTGTAAGAATGCTCATTTAGGACTTTCTTGCCGTTGACAAGATGACCGAGGAAGCCGTTTGTAAGACAACAGCCAAGGACTTTCTCGTAGCCTTGTGGCGAGAACGAGGCTTTGAAAATGGTGTGGACGGCGGTTTGGATACCTTCTGAGCATTCATCAAGCCGAAGGCCGCCAGGGTTCATGTAAAGCTCTGGGTTAGACCACAACCTGAAAGCATCATCCGTCACCTGTCCAAATTGCACGGCTCCCTTTTGGTCCGATGGCAAAAGGCTCAGCAAGTGCACCGCTTTGGCAATAACCTGCTCAGTCGGCGCACCTTCGTCCTCGGCATAGTGATACAACCCGGTTCTAACCTTTCCATCCGAGGTAAATCCTATATATGGCGTCTCCAAATTCTTCGCATCAAGACGGTTAATTAACCAAGCCGGGGCCTCAATCATTCTCCTCGACTCGCACCAACTGAGGGCATTATGGTCAGCTATACCAGCAATTCGAGGGTGTGAGGGCGGAGGTATAATATCGCGGAAGGGAACGGCTGCGTCGGAGCGTGGTTTAGTGGGATCGGTCGCCTGAAGGTATCCCGAGTTGTGGGGAGCGGCCATGATTCAATTGCACCTGGGGAGTGTTCAAGTTGCGTTGAGCCTCCGGTTCCTTGAGATGGTTAATTGGATTGAATAAGATGGTACCTCGTATGTTTCGGAGTACATACTGACTTCCCTATGAGATTGACGAGTACAAAGATGCACCTTACGGATCACTAGGATAGTATGGATATATTTGATATTTGATATTTGTTTCAACAGCTCGGATATTGATTTGAACCCCGCGATGGAGGGGTCGTCAACACTGTGCACGTGATGCAGGATGGCAGACACGTGATGCAGCTGGCCGCTTTCAATCGTGTTGAAGTTATAATTATAAGAAATGACCCAAGAAGATTGTAAGTAAGGGTCTTTACTAGCCTTGCAACGCCATGGTATAGTTACACTTCGGACGGAGTCCCGTACCATTGTGCACAATTGTGTTCCAAGGTACTTGGTGCTTCTACTTCTGGTTCTGCTGCATGTAAGGTACTCAGGTATACTAGGTAGTACAACTGGAGGTCGGAAGTCCGGAGTTGGGGGTAGAATATAAAGAAAGACAGCTGGGTACTTTTAGCCAAGTGATCTGCTTGTTCTCTTTCATCTTTGTCTCGTCCCGGCCGTTGGGCTTCTATCCTCCGTATTAGAAAGCCTGCCATCTTCGACTGTTTGACATGTCTGTCCCATCGTTTAACCATAAGTGGCTTCTTAAGAGGCAAGGCAATCCGCTCAACTAATAGCCATCGCTTTGTTAGGTCTTGTCCGCTTCATCCCAAAGTCCTCCAAAGCCAACATCTATATCGGAGAACCAGTCGATAAGGACCTCGATGTTGGCGCAGCTATGCGAGCCGGTAACGATGTCGAGGTCGTCGTGTACAGCGGTTCCTCAGTGCTGGACCTCGGGGTTCTAACTGATAAGATAGAAGTGATAGACAGGCTTCTGTCACCTCTATCTCAGGCCGAAGTAGGAACAATCCGTTGCATTGGATTGAACGTGCGTCTCACAATTCCTCCATCCCTTCAAAAACCAAAAGGCTCACAGCCAAGCTATAACTGACATTCTGATCCACAGTACGCTCAACACGCGAGAGGTTCGTACTTTCGGTTTGTGAATTCCACGGCTTAGAAACACACCCCTCCGAGACAGGCAACTTATAGTATCATCTCGCACCTGACCCTCGATTTTAGAAGCAAAAATGGGCCTACCAGAAGTGCCGACAGTCTTCATGAAACCTGCGACTTCGCTCGCCGATCCTTACCCATCGCCGACTATCATCCCCAAATCCACTCTGCAAGACGACTGCTGCGACTACGAGTCTGAACTAGTCATCGTCATTGGCAAGAAATGCAAAGATGTATCGGAAGCTGAAGCACTAGATTATGTTCTAGGATACACAGCGGCCAACGATGTCAGCAGCAGGACTGCTCAGCTCGCTCAAACTCAGTGGAGTTACAGCAAGGGCTTTGATGGTGCCTGTCCCATTGGTCCGGTGATCGTGTCGAAGCAATTGGTTCCTGATCCCGCTTGGCTCAAATTGAGGGGATTGAAAAATGGCAAAGTGATGCAGGATTGTGGGATTGAGTACGTATAATTGACTAGAACGAAGGAAGGGGGGCAGGTTTTAACTGTGTTTCAGTGATCTAATATTCTCAGTCCCAAGGATTGTGTCTTTTCTCTCGCAAGGAACCACACTTCCACCTGGCACTATCATCTTAACAGGCACACCTGCGGGCATTGGCTTTTCCTTCTCGCCAAAAGAATATCTGAGGGGAGGAGACGAGTTCGCAGTTGAGATCTCACCTTATATTGGGACGTTGAGTACAAAATTCGAGGCAGAAAAGTAGATCATATTGAAGCACTCTGATTTGTTGGATGGGGATTAAGTCAAAGATGACGAAATACTCGCTTGGGCAACTACTCAACAAAGTCCATGTGGCCGAGTTTAGTTTGCCATGAGACAACCGGTGCCACCTCACTCCGCTTGGGCGAAATGGCCGTGTGAAATGAGTATATGAATTAATCTATGACTTTAGGCATCCAATATTTGCAATGATCCCATGCTAGATATGTAGTCCCAAGTCCCCAAAATGCGCCAGCGCCGTGCTTAAACCCCCCACAAATGCTCATCTATAACCCATCATCAAAACCGCTCGATAGGCCGACCCTCTCTCCTCCGGCCCATCAAAAACCAGGCACAGCTTGCCCAGCACATCCCGATTCCAATCCACGCATAGCTGGGCATCTTGAAACCCGACATGATAGGTAACAAGAAGGCTGCCCTTGGTACAAATAGAAAGGTGGCTGTAAGAGGGCTTGTCGCCCTAGTCAGTGCAATGGTGCTGAAGAATACAGCCCAGCTACCTAATCCGCCACAGAGAACCATGAGCCAGTGAAAGAACACATCCAGAAAATAACAGTTTCGGGAAATGTTAGAAACTTCGCCCGAGAGGAAGACTATAGGTAGGAATATCATAATTGATAAGAGGGACGTGTAGTGAAGTAAGCGCCAGTATGCCCGCGCTTCCTCGCGCGAGCCAGAGTAATCCGCCGGCGAATTTGAGGACGGAAACGTCCCGATAAGCTCTCCCTGCGGAACTAAAGAAGCGACAAGGGATTTATAGGTTCGATGGATCTGAACCGGATATAGCGCAACGAAGATGGAGGAGAAGACGCCGGCAACAATACTCTCCCACGTTACCCGGACATTGGCGCGGGACGTCGCCACGAGAAGGGTGAGGGTTGCCGTAAGGGCGGAAGAGAGCGTCGCGACGCTATGTGACGCACCTGTGAGAAAGGCAGTAAAGAGGAGAGAGAGCGGTACTATGCCAATGCGTGCTAGCATATAAATTGGGAGTTGGGCATAGGCAAAGGATAGGTTGCTCAGTGAGACCTTTGCGACGAAAATGACCGCCAATGGCAAGACTTGTTTCACCACTGCTAGGTCGAATTCAAACAGACCCCCCCCAGCAATACCGCCTGAAAACCCCGAAGCCCATCTAATTAGAGAGCCTAACAATCCGACATTCTTTTGTTGCCCCTTGAAACCAGGAGCAACTCCCGATTGCAGCGGTTTCGAGGGGGCAATCATCGAGGATACCCCAGCACTCGTAAGCCACGGGCTCACCCAACGTGTGATATAAGCCGAAAGCAGGATGAAGAAGTGGGTAATGAGCATCTCGAACAGGGTCGTTGTGAGAGGATACGGAAACTTGTACACCCCCGCTATTAGAACCATCAGCTTCGTGTGGGACGTGTAGTTGTTTGCCAGGTACCCACTCCACAGGATTATCCTATTCATGATAGTCAAGCCAATCTGACAACCTCCCAGCCATAGGACCAGAACACCGATATACACCGTCCATCCTAGCTGGGTTGTGAAGAGCCATTGCCCAAAGCCTCCGCGGTAGAGAAGCGCTCGCCATCCAGTGAGCTTATACCCATCTTCTGGAAGGAACGGTCGCTGTGATGCTGGGTAGTCGCCCCAGTCATCATCGTCCGTTTCCGAGGTAGGATTCGAGTCCGAGTGCTGGCGTTGGTGATAAGGGGAGGGCGACCGAGAAATATTGATCAAGGGGATTGAGGTGGAGCGGAATTCAGAGGAGGATTTGGGGTTGCATGAAGTCATTCTCGAGCGAGGCCCGTCAATATCAGAGTCGATACTCCCGGAGGAATTGGTCTGGTGGTGGCTTGTTGGAGTTTCTTTGGTAGCTGCGACCAGATATTGGAGAGCTGGACGGAACGGATTGGAGTTGGAGGATGAGTTATTGCGTAGGGAGAACATGGGGCCTTATGGGGTTGTCCTCGTAGTTGTGGACATCGAGAAGTTGCTATGCTTCAGCGTGACGCCATTGCGTAAGATTTTATCAGCGGGTCAGGTTCGTTGGCGTTGAGATTACTGTTCATGCTTTTCTCATCGTGGCCGGAGATTCGCGAGCTTATTTCGTACACAGGGGATGGATCTACGTCAGGCAAAACCTCGGCTAATCTTTAAATATCTATATCGTCCCACTTGATCCTGAGCTTTTCTCGATGGACATGAACATCGTTCCAAACGCGCCAATTCTCCCCATTGACCATGGCCTCGATACTTCGAGGGATACGGAGGGCTGCTCCCCGTCTGTCCCTGCCCCAGGACTTCTTCGTATGCCAGCAGTGCATAAGCCAGGCACGCCCAGCCGTGAGACATGTCAAGCTCCCCATAAAGCCGAGTGTATCACAGGCCAGCCCAATACGCTTCAGTAGCAGTGCAGCAGGAATTTCCCCAAATGCCGGTGCCACACTTAAGGCAGCTTCGCCGTTGGGATCTCTCAGCAAGACCATCTCCGAGAAAAGTACAGAACTAGAAGGGCGCGCGCGAGAGGCCTCGGGAAATAAATTCTTCCCGGACACATCGTCCTCGTCCGTGGCATATTGGCTCTTAGCAAGCGCGGGGAGCGTCTTTGGGATTGTGGTCTTTGGGGGCCTCACACGATTGACTGAGTCGGGGTATGTCTCACACTTTTCCATAATATCTACAGAAGCTAGACTAATGGCCTTGGACAGTCTAAGCATCACAGAGTGGAGGCCAGTAACAGGCTCTCTACCTCCTCTATCCACATCAGATTGGGACTCGGAATTCGAGAAATACAGAGCCTCCCCCGAATCCAAGCTTCTCAATGCTCACATGACCCTCGAAGAATTTAAAAAGATATACTGGATGGAATGGGGCCATCGACTCTGGGGACGATTCGTCGGTCTATCCTTCGTCCTCCCTGCCATATACTTCGTCTCCCGGCGCAGAGTTTCAGCCAACATGTCGCTTCGACTTCTAGGAATATCGGGTCTCATAGGATTCCAAGGCTTCCTAGGGTGGTACATGGTGAAATCAGGACTGAAAGACGACCTTTTTGCGCCTGGCTCCCACCCTCGAGTCAGCCAGTACAGATTGACGGCCCATCTGGGCGCAGCTTTCGTCTGCTACGTGGCGATGCTCTGGAACGGATTGAGTATCCTCCGCACCAACAGCCTCCTTTCGCATCCAGCACGCGGCCACGCCCAACTCCAACACCTCTCATCCTCAACCCTCTCCATATTCCGAAAATCAGTTGCAGGACTCGCCATCCTCGTCTTCGCAACCGCCATGTCCGGCGGCCTAGTAGCAGGCTTGGACGCCGGGATGATCTACAACGAATTTCCACGCATGGGCACTGGCCTTGCGCCGCCGAAGTCAGAAATTTGGTCCAGCTTCTACTCTCGCCGAGAAGACGGAAGTGACTTGTGGTGGCGAAATATGCTAGAGAATCCGTCTCTCGTGCAACTGGATCATCGTATTCTAGCTACCACTACGTTCACGGCTATCTTAAGCTTATGGGCGTACTCGCGCTTTAACCCGCGTGTTCGTGCCGCTTTGCCTAACACGTGTCGCAAGGGCATGTTGGGCGTTGTCCATTTGGTCTTCATGCAGGTCGCCTTGGGCATTAGTACTTTGATTTATCTTGTTCCTTTACCCTTAGCAGCTATGCATCAGGCGGGTAGCTTGGCGCTCTTGACTGGTGTTTTGGTTCTGGGGAACAGGGCATGGATCCCGAAGCGTACATGGAAACTGGTGCAGAAGCGGATTAAGGTAGTTGCTGATGCCGGGTTGGGAGGTTCTAGGCATGTAATGGGAGGGCGTGGCAAAGGATTGAAAGCTGACGTGATAAGCTTAAGGGCGGAAATGAAGAGGCATGGGCCGCCTACTTCATGACCAGAGCTCGCAGGGGCGCAGTCCTGTGTCCCTTTTCATTTGGGGTTTGTCGGGAACGCCTAAAGTCGATTTGACTTACAAGGCATGTACAGTAACAGTGGCATGAAACGATTCTCTACTCTGTATCTATAAGACACAATTGATATACCTTCAGCTCCTTAATGAGCAATGGGATCTCTGGCAAGATTATACCAATACAAACTTTTTCTTCAAGGACAAGCTTAACATAGGCCTATCTATCATCCCAAAAACTTGCGGAAACAGTCGAGTCACCTACTTATGAGCTACAAGACGTCTCGTTAGCAAAGATACAAACCCCTTCAGATGCCGCATGAAAATGACTTACGAATACCCTCCTCGCTCATAGGCTGGATGCCGACCTCCTCCGCTGCTAGCTTCTCCTTCTTACGGCTTGTATCTTCCTTCATGAATGGGAATGCTAACACCTCTTTAATGCTATAATTATCCGTCAAGAACATAACCAAGCGGTCGATGCCCATACCCCAGCCAGCGGTGGGCGGTAGACCGAATTCTAAACTTTCGCAGAAGTTCTCGTCGATCATCTGCGCCTCATCGTCACCTTGGTCCTTTTGGCGTGCCTGCTCTTCGAAACGCAAGCGTTGATCAAACGGGTCGTTCAACTCGGTATAGGCGTTTATGATCTCCTTCTTGCACACAAAGGCTTCGAACCGCTCGCAGAGGCCCGGGCTGCTGCGGTGGTACTTGGCGAGCGGGGACATCATTTGAGGGTGGCCGGTGATGAAGGTCGGGTTGACGCAGGTCTCTTCGAGGTATTCACCTACAAGCTTGTCTAGCATGCGCGCGTTGGTAAGAGGCGGCGAGCATTCGAGGTTCATCTTCTTAAGAACTCGCTTGAAGAACTCGTTGGTCTTTTCCGTGTGCAGCTCGTCCCCAGGGGGGAACTTCTCGCCCGTCGCTTCTTCTAGGGCTGGGATCATCTCAACTCTTTTCCAAGGGGCTGCCCAGTTCACTTCGTACTCCTCGCCGTGCTGGGTGTGAAACTTGGTGACGGTGCCGCCAGTTATATGTTTAACCAGGCCAGAGACAAGCTCTTCGGTCATATCCATGATATCGTAGACGTCTGCGTAGGCCATGTAGAACTCGCACGTTGTGAACTCTGGATTGTGAGTCAAATCAATTCCCTCATTGCGGAATTGACGTCCCATTTCATATACCCGGTTCAGGCCACCCACGACGAGCATCTTGAGATACAGCTCAGGGGCCACGCGCATAAACATATCCATGTTGAGGTCGTTGTGGTGAGTCACAAATGGCTTTGCAGTTGCGCCTCCAGCTATAGAGCTGAGGACGGGAGTTTCGACTTCAACAAAGTCCTGATCGTCAAAGTATTTGCGGATGTAGGTGACCATCTTGGACCTCGTCAAGAAGACGTTTCGGGTCGGCTCATTCATGATCAAATCCAGATACCTCTTGCGATGTCTCTGCTCCTGATCCTTCAGCCCATAGTACTCATCCGGAAGTTGGTGCAGGCATGGAGTAAGGAGAACGACCTCGGTGGCAAAGATGGAAAGCTCTCCCTCTTCACCCTTCTCGATCTTGTTCTTTGGCGCAGTTCGCCCCGGGTGACCAACGATACCGATAATATCACCCCGTCGCAGATGCTCATGCTGCTGGTCGAATGGCAAACCACCGGCCTTGGCTTCCTGAAGCTGGCACATAACCTGGACCTTGACTCCCTCAGCCCTGATATCGTAGAACACAAGCTTGTTCCCCGATGCACGCTTGTTGTAGATTCGACCCCCAACCCTTATCTCCACGTCCTTCTTGGCCTCGCCCGACTTCAACGAGTCATGGTCCTTCACAAAATTGCGCAGATCATAGTTGGTATGGAACTTGTGGGGATACGGGTTTGGGTTCTTGGATTGCCGCAGCTTGTTGATGCTGCGCGACCGAATCTCAAAATATTGCTGTGGCGAGCATCAGTCTCAGTTCTCTAGCACAGGGGCAACACTGGGGGCGAAGAGCTACATTTGGGCTCAGTTCCTTCTCATCAGCCTCTGCATTTGTCTTCTTGGCCGAGGCAGGCTTGGGAGGTGCAGCGGCTTCCTTCTCGCGCTTTTGCTCCTCCTTCTGCCTCTGTTTCTGGCGCTTCTTCAATTCAGACTTGGAAACTCTTTCGCCCGTGACTTCGTCAAGGTGTAGATTGGCCATGGGCTCCGTGGGAGCAGATGCGCCGGCGTCGTCCGCCATGATGGGGTTGGGCGTATGGGTTGTTGGTGGTGGATGAGTATGGAGGTTGACGGTTGGCGGGGGAGGGGAAAGTAAAGTGTTTTGGAGATATTTATTTCTTGGTGGGGTAGACGAGGGACAACTACGGTATAATAATGTAATGGTCCTGAGTCACCACTTCGCTTCTCGCCTCGCACCGCCAAAAAAACACATCACAACACCACGACTTTACAGGCGTAAGTATATACGACGTATTTATATGTTAATTGTTAATTACTTCAAAGTCCAAACATCGTCTTTCCTGTGTGGGACTGCCAACTCCTCCGTGGACTGACGCGGGAGCAGATGGTTTGGCGACCTTCGCAGCTTCGGCAGCAAAGTCAGAGATGGATTTGCCTGCTGGAGGGTTGACGATGCCGATTCACGGTGAGTTGCGAGAGCGCAATAGAACCAGGGCGAAAGTCATTTCATCATAGCCACATCCACAGGAGTGCAAACTCCAAAAACCTGCTCCTCCATCACTGTCTGGGGCGAACCTAGGGAATAGGGCGCTGGGTGCTCGACTCTAGCACACAGATTGAATAGCGAATACCTTTTAGCACTCCATATCCCACAGTTAGCGACTCACTACCTCGTCAACTAAACTAAATATAGATATAATCGTCATGGCGTTCACATTTCCAATATCAGAAGTCAACGCCCACAGCGATGAACAGAGAGCTGGAGTAAGATCGCGCTCAGTGTCAAGACTGAGAACCCGAGCTATGTCAAATGCAGAGGGCTCCCTCTAGCTTGTTACAGCTCGAGCACGATACGACTGGTATCACGCCGCTTGAGGAGAGGCCCCGGAAAGCTCGACGACGTTGATATTACTGCTAGGGCTGTGTCTAAAATCACGTGGTACAGCTATCAAATCGAGGTTGTGCCTTGCTCTTTGTGAGGAAGACGAGCTTCGGTGGGCGCCTTTGGCCTAAAGTAGGTATCAGTATCCTGGTCTCTAGTACCCATATCACAATGACATGGTGACTTTGGATGATTCAACTTCTTTTTGGCACCGAGGTTAGGCGAGATTGCTGCTCAGACTTGAGTATATGAATTGGTATATCGCCGCATATGCTATATATATAGGATGCCAATGCAAAACGCTCGAAAGAATGAATAACACTGAAATGTCCATCTGAAAACGAACGCCCAACGCACTCGTCGACGCAGATTCTAATACAGATGAGAGGACCGTCATGCTTTATTCGCATTGGGTTGCACAATTTCTCGCCGACGGAATATCGTACGGAAGTTCAGCTGGCGAACGAACCAGGCATTATGCACCGTCCATTCTTTCGAGGGATCTTCGAGTTGAACCTATTCGATATTTAGTGTGTTGTCTTGCTTCCAGTCACGGTTACAGGTATACGTCTCCAGACGAGAAGTCAGAAGGCGGCGAGAAACCAAGCCCAAAGTTGAAGGCTAACATACCTCGAATCTCCTTAGGAAAGTAGGAACCAACTTATACACCTCCAATAGACTGATGTTCTTTCCGATGCAGGTTCGGGAGCCCATGCCAAAATGCAGCAGGCACGCGCCCATTTCTTTGATGCGCTTCTCCTCTGCCTCCTTATCTACAACCTTTGAACTATCCATCGCGCCATCTCCGGCCTTACCGCCGCCCACAAGCCATCTCTCTGGTCTAAAATCTTCTACATCGTCCCCAAATACCTCCGGTCTCCGATGAATAACCCAAGCACTGCACCCTACAATAGTTCCTCCTTTGACCCATTCACCCCCAATCTCTGCTCCTTTCTCAGGAACGATTCTTTCGAGATGTAATCCGGGGGCAGGGTGCAACCGAAAACTCTCCTTGATGCATGCGTCTAGGTAGGGCAATTCCTGACTTTCGGCCCACGTGACGACTCCTGTTTCCTTGTTGCTAAAAAAAGCTTGTTTGGCTTTGGCATCAAGTTCATCGAGAAGTGCTGAGAGACAGACCGGATTCTTTAGTAGGAAGTAGAAGACTGCTGAGAGGGAGATTGCAGTGGTTTCGGAGCCAGCGAAGGCCATGGAAACCGCCATGGTCGTCACAAGTGTATCATTCATGAAGTCGGGGCGGGCTTCTTTCGCTTGCATGAATTTTGAAAGAAGATCCGGTTGGGTAGGCTTTCCTTTGGGCTCAGTTGAAGGGAGGACGGAGGCAGATTTATCGGCATCCGCTGGGTAGCGCTCTGCCATACGCTGCTTGGCGAAACGGGCAACTGGGAATGTAGCATCAATGAGGCCATATTGCGCAGCTAGCAGGTAAAGGGGGTTTTTCAGGAGCAGGCGATCCAGGAAGGGGATTTGGCCAATTGGAGCGGCGTAATCGAATATCTTCCCAAGATATTTCACGATGCCCTCAATGTCTTCATTTTCCTCGACAAAACCATGACGCTTGCTGTAAGTCATCTCGCCGATAACGTCGAAAGCGTAAAACTGCAGCCATCGGGAGAAGTCGCAAGATTTTCCCGTTTCGACATATAACTTCTCGGTTTGAGAAAGAAAGAGGTCAGTGGTCGAATCGACAAACGGCTCATACTGAACCAGCGTTGACATGGAGAAAGCGCTGTTGACGCATCGACGAAGCCTAAGCAGGGGGAGAGTAAGCGTGCCAATTCTCCTGCTTGTTGAAAACTGAAAGGGGGTATCTGGAGCACATGAAAAGGGGGTAGCGCGAAGGCGGTTCGCGAGAAACGAATAAGCCATGTAAGAAACCTAATTATCCTTACTGTGCATGGAACGCTTCCGAAGTGGTGCTGAAGAGAGATGGGAGCCGGTGCCCATTAGCTACTGATTGCTGAACGGGATAGAATTCAGACTGTAATCCCAATCAGCTTCGACCGTACCAAGTTTCCAAGGTGTATTTAAGGTGGTGCTTACCTTGGTGAAGCCTTTATTGAGGCCATATATCGCTTTCAGCGTCTGTGGGTTTGAAAAAGACAGGCTGTTGGGGCCCAGGCGAACGACATCGCCATGTTTGGCATGGAGCTTAATATGCTCAACCTCGGGGCGTCGTTTATACACGACCCAGAACCTCCACCAGTCGGTAATGGAGGCGAGAAACGGGCCCGGATATTTGTTCAGCCCTCGATTAAAGCGGTTCTTGATCAAGTATGAGGCCAAGGCAAGGGCGAGCACTACAGGCCAGTTTTGTACGAGGGCTTCAATAAATGATTCCGCGACCATGATGGGTGGCGAATATGCGAGTATATATATGAATATATGAACATGAAAAGGGGAGCGAAGCGGAAAAAAGTTGTTCAGCAACAAAACTATCCGTGGCTTTTATGAGAGGGCGGTTGGATTCAAGTTGGTGGATGGGATCTGAGAAGCCACGCGTGAAAGGCGCAAGCCGCTGGGGAGGGGGGCAAAGGGGAAGGGCAGGGCAAGGCAGGGCAGGGTTGGGAGACTGGGCGGAATTTTAATAAAAACGACGCAGAGGAGAGCAGTACTCGTAGTTAAAGACCCGTATGGAGGATGGAGTATGGAGATGGAGGCACTGTCTGTAGGTACGTAAGGACGAAGTAGGTCCGTAGTGGGGTCCTACAGCCCTCCTCGTCCTCTCCATCCGTTCTTTTAATTCCAGAGCCTCGCACCCGGGAAACCGATGCGGGACGCTACTCGAGCGCTTGCCCTGGGGCCTGGGGGGCGCTGGGGGCCACGGCACGGCAAAAGAATGGTAATATAACGATATAACTGCGCACTGTACGCTGTAGAGTAGTACCGTCAGTCGACGATTAGTGCTCTGGACAGCACCTCCGTAGGCGACTCGGTGCTTGGACAGCGGCCCTTGGCGGAGGCAGCGTATAAGACAGCTGCCGACGGCGCTGGTGGGCCAGGCGGAGGCTATTGCGACGTCCCAGATGCCAACCCCCAATAAATATCTGATCGCTCTCACGCTTGTGGCGGCGACGGCTCGATGATGATGATTATTGCAACGACTAGTATGCTAGCATAGCTAGTATAGCTAGTCTGCTACCCCGCGGCGCCACGGCAGATCGATCGGAGGGCGAGGAACATTATTCTGCATTCTGCGCGGGTTCGAGCCCTTTCCCGGGGCCGATGTGGATGGCAGATGGCAGATGGCAGATGGAATATGGCAAATAAGGGCAGATGGCAAATAGCAGATGCACCGTGGAGGGGGCTTGGTCGACGGCTGGGGGGGGGATTGTGTGCGTGTGCCGGAAGGTCGAGAGAGGTGTTATCATTTGGGTTGGATGTACAGTATGTACGTAGGTAGTATGCCACAACCCTTTCGTAGCCAGGTGCATATTCCAGGTTAGGTACCGTACTGTTGATGTTGATTGTGGGACAATGACAGATGACAGTAATCGTGACAATAATATAGGGGGCTGAGGTTTGTAGTGTACGAGTATGCCTGGCACCTACCTACCAGGCACCTTGCTGTACTTTCCTAGGTACTTCGTACGGAGGCAAGTAACAAGTACTTCGTGCCCTAGCTGACTTCTGGTATATTATCTCCTTCTTCTCCTGCTTAAGAAGCTTCTTACTTATGAGGTAGTACTCGACTTTACGTACCCTACTTAGGTACTCTAGGACTCGGCTTTGGTACTGCACGGTACTCTAGTTGTCCAGTACTGTAAAGGTAGGTAGATAAGGTAGGTACTTCTTACTGTGTTAATAACCTAGTACTACCACTACCACTACCACTACTACTAATAACAATGGCCCTACGGGGTAAGAAGCACAAAAGTAGGTAGGTAAGTACGACAATACGAGTACCTCCGAGTCGGCAGTTGTGAATGTCGCATCTGCCGCCCTCTCCCTCCGAACCCGACTCATGGTTCATTATTGTTCCTGAATCTGCTTCGCACGGAGTGGGGATGCAACTTGAACAGGAGTACAGTGGTGCTTCGTACGGCTTTTCCATTGCGCACACTACTCCAGAGGGGATCCGGCAGATGCGATGCCATTCATCGTTCAGCTTTGCATCTTCCATCCCGCCGCGGCGGCACATTGAATACTGTGCCTCCGAGTCCCTACGTTATACTATACATACATGTACATGTATACTCGAGGAGATACGAGTACTCGAGTTATCGTCCACAATGCGCTCCGTAATATAGGAACTTCGGCACGTTTTCCGGCGCTCACCCCAGGAGGCTGCACTAGCCATTCATTTAACTCTGCATGCAAATGTATGACCATGACGGACAATAATCATATCAATTTTCGGATTCTCCACCACTGTCAACGCTCAACCATCAACTACCTACTGTCAACTGACCAGTCCCAAGTCACAGGCGGTCGTCGTGTTCGCGCCAGTTTACTCCTCTGCTGATATCTCGTCCTGTTCTAACGCGGTCTGCTTCGTTCAATAGTCACGATTACCAAGGGGCTGGCCTCATGTGCTCAGTCAAGTCAAGAAATAGAGCGAGATCGAGCTACTCCTTAACCGCCTGCACCTTTCTTATTCCTTTGGTGGGGGGGGGATACCAATCCAACTCTATCTCGCATGATTTTCCCTTTTCTTTTCACCGCTGAGGATAGGTTTGCGGAGAATCGCCTTCAATCAGTAGTTTTGATGCGATGCGCTGCGGATTAATTCTGTTGCTCGCCAAGTAGCGGGTGATTTTCGACTTAATGCTCCTGCCTATGTTAATGGCTTCATACAAGGAGTCAATCGGCACCCCCAACGGTGGCACCGCCGTTGAAGGATTTATCACTGTCTGAGACTTGTACGGCAGTGTAAGGCTATAATGTATCTGCGTTCTTGAATATATGCCCATTGTCAATCCCGAGCCCTCGCCACAATAAATGGATCGACGACCTGCTACTTCGTTCCTCAACAGATAGTTACTGCCTCGAGTTCATCTGTCTCATAAGACTGTAACAAGCCAGCGGTTTTGAAGTACGACATTGCAGGATTCCATGGAAACAGTTAGCGTCCAGGGCAGATTTGAAGCTTAATCACGCTTTCTGAATCTGTTCGAATTCCATAGACGTTTTTGTTTCTCTTCTTAAACCCCCAAACATCCATTCAAACTACTACATATCAGCCATACTGCCAAAATGGCGGTGTCATTACTTATAAGTATGAGGAACAACGGACCGAAGCACACCGTATTTACTATATATCATAGGTATAAAGCTCATCTAGCATACTAGTCACATTCTACCCGACCGATGTATTTAGTCGAGAAGACGTGCACCTTTCTTGTCGGGGAGAGTACTATTAGGGTAATTGGGGCAATCCGTTGAGACGATTATTCAAGCTTCTTTGCCTCAACAGGGCCCCTCGGCCATTGTTGCTTTGGAGGGCTTGATGCTCCTAGCGTGTTGAGTGTGCTAGACGCATATATCCGTATGTCGAGTTTGTTAGCTACCATAGGGTACGGGTGCCAGATATTGTTTACGCTGATTTGAAATTACCTTGGGCTTTCATCTCTTTAGATTGTACTATTTGAACCTAGCTACGTTTATCAAATTAGGCCGTAACTCCAAGTCCCACACTTTACCAATAGCTTTTTTAACTTAGGTACTTATCACAGCCCTGTGGCACCGGCTGTAATCCATCGCTAATTTTGCGCCTATAACCTTAACAATTACACAGCGTCATATAGGGGGCCATTCCTAGGCAAACCCTAAGGGTTCCACTTCCCTTGCCAAACATCTTGTGGCATTCAGTATTCTTTGGGCTAGTAGAGCCCTTGTGAAATCGACTGATGCACACGAGTACCCAACCGCTTTAGTTGTGTTTCCAGCCGAGTTATCCGCATTGTCAGTCCGAAGACAAAGTTGGCTATCGCCCACGATACGAACCATACGGTTGAATAACGCACCCGACAACTCAAATTAAAATCGCAACAGGCCGCTTCTTCTTTTGGTGGTACTTCTACTCGTCCAACTTACCGTGCAACTCTAAGTACCTAGGGACCCCTAATAGGTAAGGCAAGTTAGCAATACGATCAAGAAGAAAAAGCATATTTTAAGCAATATACGAACTGATAAAACCTCAAGGGACTCAGCTCCTCTACACTCTTCTATCGTGGTAGGTACCGTTAGGACCTACCTCCTACGCACGCACCTGTATCTGTGCTACGTTTGTACTTCGCGCACCCCTCTAGACCCCTAAAATGCTGATGTAACGTCGGATGCTGCTGGTTCCGGTTCCGGTTCCGGTACCAGGTTCCTGGGTGCCTCTGCTCGGCGACCTTTTCGTCCTGTCCTTCAGTTCATTTTATTATTACTACCTACTTCGTGCTCACCCCATACTTCGTCCACGACACTACCAGGCACGTTTCGTCCTATTCTACGGAGTATATATCCCAGGAATCCCATTTAAAAGTGTTAGCATGCCAACACCGCACCACCACCAACACCACCAGCCGGCCCCGGCCCTAGCCAAGCCCGGCTGGCCGGTACCAACTACGCAGGAGTCAGTGACGAGCAGACCTCGCCGACCTCCCGGTAATGATGGAGCAGACAGGTCGAGACAACACAATGTGGCGGGCGTCATCGCCGACCAAAGCACCCAACAAACGCTATAGACCGCGAGTCGGCGACGCCGAAAAATGGATATGAATTTCTCCATGGCTATGGAAACGGATCTGAATCTGTACATGAACATTTACACCGTACGGATACATACCCCTCAGTGCAGTATTTATACGTCCAAGGGGCGCAAGAGAAGATACCATTTGGGCAATAAAATAGGTCTTTAAAGCATACGGCACGGATCGGGGATACACGTCGCCGCTAAGAAGTTCTTTTCGCTGGTCATCATTCTCCTTCACTGGATATCGGCTCTCAGCACGGTTTCGCGATCAAGTCGTTTGCGCCATACCGCCTGATGCCTGCATCGCTCAGAAGAACCTGCTCGAGTAGGATACTCTGGAAATAAGATAAGACCGAGAGTCTGTTGTACGAAGTATCGGTATCCTTTCCAACCGCCGACGAGACAACGACAATATGGCATCCCAATCGGCATCTCCCTGGCGTAACGTCCTCTCGGGAGTGTGCTTCGGTGCTGCTCTCACGGCCGCTGGCATGTACTCTCCTTCAACCATCATTGGTCAGATGCATCTCACCAACTTCCATATGATGAAAGGGTTTCTCGCAGCGAGTGCAAGTAGCGCGTATGTACCCCAGTTCCTTGTCCTTGTCTTCGATATATATCGTCCTCGTGTCACAACCGAATCCAAATATATCATGATTAACACCCAAACAGTCTTGCCATCCTCCTCGGCCAGTCCCTCAACCTCACCTCGTGCAAACCTCGCACACCCGCCGCTCTCTCCTTTTCTCTCCCTCTTCTTCGCTCTCCCTACGACGGGAACCTTCTAGGCGGTCTCCTAATTGGCTTTGGTATGGCTCTCGCAGGCGCATGTCCAGGCACCGTATTACCTCAAGTGGCAACAGGCGTCACAACTGGCGTGCCCGTTCTCTTCGGTACCCTTGTAGGCGGAATTCTCTACTCATTATTCAAGCCTATCCTTCAAGGGAAACCGGACGAAGCCAAACAAAAGGAGGATGCATTCTCTAAACCAACAGCCTATGAACAGGCTGGGATCTCCCGCAACACCGGTCTCGTTCTCTATGAGGGCTTATGCGTAGCTACTATCATAGCGGCGGTGGGTTTGTTCCCGCAAAACAGTCCGTCGCTCCTTAGCCCCGTCCTCGGCGGTCTCGTGATAGGGGGAACCCAATTCGTCACCCTCTTCCTGACCGGAACTACTCTTGGAATATCATCTGCCTACGAACAGATCGGAGATCTCTTCTGGTGGTCGGCCAAATCCCTTGCCATCGGAGATATCAGTAATAATGCCACGGCTCTTAGGCCAACAGTCCGAGGAACGGCCTTCGCATTCGGCACCCTGGCAGGCAGTTGGGTTCTTAGCCAGCTTGTGGATCTTCCGCTTCCGCAAGAGACCATCGATGTCAATGCCTCGCAGGCGGTGCTTGGTGGCATATTGCTGGTCGTCGGAGCGCGGATTGCGGGCGGCTGTACAAGTGGCCACGGCATTAGTGGAATGTCGATGCTGTCTGTAGCAAGTATGGTGAGCGTATTAGGAATGTTTGCGGGCGGAATGGGGTTGGTTGCGCTGCATAACGCTCTGAAGTAGCGTTGTGCGGCTTAGCTTGCCTTGACGGTTGTGCAAGCGTGGTCTAGATATCCTTTAGATAAGATATCCTTCTTACTCAACCCAGAGAGTCTCCATTGCTGTGGCTTCTCGTCAATTCATCCGAAATATCCTCATCTATTTAACCCGGGCCAATGAGCCAGTGGACAATGTTTCCAAGCTGTCGACCCCCTCTGAAGCGACAAATGGAGCCTTTCATACCTACTTTGCCAATTATCAGCCCCTCACATCAAAAAGCGACTTATCCATAGGCACGTAGCTAGGGGGGAAGAGTAGTTGCTAGGGTCTCGAGTGGAGGCGAATTTGTATCATTTATGGCGCATTCTTGGGCGACTTTGGTGCAAAACTCTTTTCGCCGCCAGTATTATAAGGCCCAAAGGCTATTACCTAGATATAAATCTGTTATCGTGTAAATATCTTACTAAAATTGAGGTATTCAAGTTACGCGAATATCTCACTAGAATTGAGGTATTTAAGTTGTATAAATATCTGACTGAAATTAAGATATCTACGCTCTCTAAGTCACGTGTGATAGCGCACGATAGCGACATCGTACCTTCCTCGGAAACACTCAGCATATTTATCTTCCCTAGGAACCACCAACATGGCTTTCTCAACCCTCGATGATCAACGTCCCCTCATCGACTTCGCAATACCTCCGTCACTGCGATCAATGTCCGCTTCACGGGCGCCGCAGCAAGATGACCCGAACATCCCCAACTACTCGAACAATCATGATCACCTATATGGCAATTCATAGCTTGGAACTGCCTTGGCAGTAAGCGCAAATACACCTGTAGAACTTGCCTACAGATATATACTCAATATTCTACTCGCTATTATAGGGTTTATTTTACTCCTTCTCCTCATCTACATATATAGTATATTCTCAACTATAATACGTCATCAGCTTCGTGGTGCTTTATAATGCTCTATTCCTCTAACACTATTAGTTAGGCTAGGGAAAAGCACCTACCGCGGTGTCAACGAACATACCTAGATACGAAAATACATACTCTCATCATCGATACGAACCAAGCAGCACCAAGTATTCACATACAAGTCAGACCGAGTTCCCAATCACATGTAAGTACGTATACTCGGAATAGTATTCTAATAGTCACAACATATATTACTATCGTAGTATTCACCGGCAATCAGGAGTATAGATCGGATATTGGGGACGGAGACAATTAAATAGAGCTATGGTTTTTTGCCTTGGTGGTTGATAGACATTGCAAACATTCAAATCCTATAGCCTTTGCTACACAATACACGTTATATCCTAATTACTACCTTGGGAATCTCCCTGTGAGACATAGAAATATTCCTTGTTACTTGACTAAATTCACGATTAACGACGAACAATCATCTAAACCCCGTCCCAAAGGCCCTCCCCTGTACAGGATCAAATGCCGGTCGGCCATTGCGATAAATACCTAGAGGGGCTCGTTGGTGGCCTAAGACGGAGAAAACCCGACATACCTACCTACCTAAGGTACCCACCCTACTTACCTAGGTACTCTAATCCCCAATACTCGACCTCGTCGTCGTCCGCAGGAGCTAGTATCGCCGCCAGATCCAGTTCCTGACTTCACGCGCTCTTCCTACGCGTAGGAACCAGAACCCCCGACTGGGGGCATCTTGCTCTCAGAGAGCACGTTGCCGTTCCGACTGACGTTGAAGTACTGGAGTATCGCTCTGCCTCGCTCTGCCTCGCTCCGCCTCGCTATTCTCTCCAACTGTACCTATGATACATACAGCATTGATTACTGGTAGCAACTGCTGTGCTTGCAGTACTGCGATGCAACATGGTGGGTGTCCCGACGAGCAATCGATGCGATAGCTGCCGCCGGCGGAAAAAGAAGGTATGTTATGTGAGGCGTTGCCATCTCTTCTGTTTCCTTACTATGACGCTCGAGATTCGAGATGCTGAAACCGGGCGCTACAGTGTGGTGAGGAGCAACCATCGTGCGTCCAGTGCATCCGCGGAGGGCGAAGCTGTGTTTACCAGACCCAGTGGAAATTCGTAGATGAGGCTCCCCACTGGACCCGGTACTATTCCGGGAGGCAGTTTGTCTACGACGCTACCGATCTCAGCTTGGAAGAGGCGTATGCCAAGTATAAGTATGTCGATGAGGGTGTGAGGCCGGACGGGCGACTCGTGATAGTGCGGGAGAACCTCCATTTCCTCCACCTCTCCCGGAACAGGACCGATCAGACGCACGCCAGGTCCTGGGTGCCTCGATACCTCGAGACCAACCATCTCGGCGTTGAGTTCGCATATTGTTTAGAGAGCAATGCGAGGGGCACGCTTGTGCCCCTCAGGCTGAGTGGCTCCTTCATCGATGCCATTCCCGCCCGCCTCGGCCTAAACCAGGCGCTGGATAACGCCGTCTCCTGCCTCTGTGCCATATACCGTGGCACGCTTTCAGCCCCCTATCTGTCCCACAAGCCCGTCTATCAAAGCTACGTTAGAGCGCTAGCATCGCTGCGCCTGTGTTTGAGTGATGAGGCGTATCGGCTGGAACCAGAGACTCTTTGCGCATCGATATTGCTCCAAGTATGCGAAGTAAGTCCATTCGCCGTGCACGCGCTGATTGAGCGGACATGCGACTAAACCCAACTATCTAGATCATCGTCAATGACGACCGCGCAGAGTGGAGTCACCTAGCCCGTGGAACGGCTCGTTTACTCTCAGCTCGTGGCAGCCAGCGATACACAACTGACTTCGAGCATGCAATGCTACACGCCCAGCTAAGCCATGTCGTATGTAACACAATCCTATGTATACCTAGGACCCTTCAATATGCCTACACGGACCCCACTAATCTCTGGCATTACGATAATAGATTGCCCAGGCTGTGAGTTTCAATGAGCATTGCTTTCTTGCTTCGCCAGAATGGCGACCACTTTTGTCGAGGACACCAGTATGGCCTTCGCAGACAGCCCTGGCAAGGTCTATGGCAGCTCGCTCTCGCCTCACCGTGCATCTACTCGACTTCCCAAGCCTAGTGAAACATTTCCGGGCTATAGATAAGAAGCAGATGTACCAAAAGGGGCCAGAAGAACACCCAGATTCGTTACTGCATAAAGCCCACGAAATAACTGATCGGCTGAAGAAGTGGCGCGAAGCTGAAGTATGGCCGCCGCCCATCTCATCTTCTACCAATGACATGCAAGATGTTCAAGACCACATTTTATATCCGGAAACCGTGGCTGGGGTTTCCGACTGCGTCGCCAACATGGCTCTCCTCAATATAACCCAGATTTTGCACACCCTATGCCAGGCAAAGTTACGCGCAGCACGAAACGACCCCGACCTACTACTTGAAATTGGTAAACTTATTGAAAGCCCAAAGACCCTTCTAGAGTGGCGCAAGCGTGCGACCAGTGCCTATCGTATCGTGCAAAGCATGGCTCCTTTGGCTGCTAAGCCGTTGGATTTTGGGATACGGATGATAGCTGCCCAGGCTGCAGATAAGCCCCGGATACCTTGGCGAAACGAAACGCTGTTATAAACAGGGCATAGATGGAATTATGGACTGAACAACACTCTGGCTCTCGGTATTGCATTCCTTTCTCTTACGGAATCTAGAATATGGCTAAGAGTTCAGTGAAGCAAAATACCCGTAGGTGGCCAAGATGGCGGTATCAACAAGTCGCCCCCGCGCCCTCCATACAGCCGCAATCTCTCATTTCTCAGTCTAGAGAATAAAATCCTGTCCTACAAGCTTCTCGCTCAGGTGCCAAAGTCGTTCTGCCACCTTACCATCGATAGCAAATTCCGCTGCCTGGGCCAACTGACAATCCGACATATATGCCCCCTGAGGCTCTAAAAGGTGCTGTCAGACTCCGCAGCAAAATAAAATAAAAAATAGGGTACATACCATCGAGAGAAGGATCAAGAGCCGCGACCAAAGCGGTGGCCGCTCCTTGATCTCCATTCTTCCACACCTTGCTCGTTTGTTTAATCATGCTCTGCCCTTCTTCATCAAGATTCCGAGAGAGACCTGTCCAGATTGCTTCAAGGCGTTAGAGTATATCTCATATGCCATATATCATCGTTACTCACAACCCGGATGAACACTATAAGACACAATACCCTTGCCCTTTAGCTTCTCCGTCAAGGACACAGAAAACAATATATTAGCTGTCTTACTCTGCGCATATCCTAGGAACGAAGAATACGGCTTGTCCGGATGAACTATAGAAAGCGGAAGGCCGGGGGGTGGTCTTTCGTCGACAGGCAATTCCGTGCGTTCAAAATTATAATCGCTAAAGCGGATAGGAGAAAGTCTATGCCCAGCACTTGTGACGTTGACAATGCGAGTAGCTCCTTTTTTCTCCGTTGCTTTGGCAGCTTCTTCAATTTTCGGCAAGAGAAGATTGGTCAGGAGGAAAAGGCCGATGTGGTTAGTTGCAAAGTGCATCTCCAACCCGTCTTTCGTCAGTTGTCGATCAGGGACATTAATTGCTGCATTGTTGATCACCACGTCGAGTTTTGGGGTCAGGCTGTTGATCTCTTGTGCGGCTGTCCTTACAGATTCCAATGAGCTGAGATCCAGATTAATTGCTCTGATCTCGACGTTTTTCGACGCTTCTTTTGTCCGAATTTGTGAAATTACCGTGTTAATCTTCTCGAGAGACCGTGACGCTAACAGCAAGAGTTCCGGCTTGTGTGATGCTATTGCTTCTGCCATATGTTCACCAAGGCTTCCGGGACTGACTCCCACAACCAACACTGCCCCAAAGATGAATTAGTTCGATAAGAGAACAAAGTAGCTATGGAGGTTTCGAACCATGTTTTCCTCGGACCTGTTCCGAAAATGCGGCCGCAACCTCTGACCCCGATGTTTCTGCTCCGAAGCTAGGAAAAGTCGTCATTTTCTTGGTTCCGAAGTTCACGTGGTGAATCCAATTTAACTTCTCCTCTTCTATATATGAAATACGGGGGTATGAGCGGGGAGATATAGTAAGTCTTTAGCTTGTCGGAAGCTGGAAGCTTCCTGTGTTAGACTGGCCCCACATTGTTTTATCCCTTGCACTTAGAATGTGGGGTTATTTAATGTTATCCGTTAGCTTTTCTTAGTCCCTCTACTCCGCAGTTTAACAACATCGAGAAATCGCTAGAGGGGTAAACAATAACTGATCACATGACTAACCCCCCCTTTTTACCCAAGAGAAATCTTACATGCTCCCATTTTGTAAATTGGGGTGCAGATTAGAAAATTAAAACGTAAACTTTCGATAATGGCTCTGCTGATGTATGCAGGCAAGCTGGCTGTACTTTAACAGAGGGTAGGAAAGTATAACGAGAAATGAAGATGGCCGATACAAGCGCAAGAATGAGTGAAAGGTGTTGAGGCTGATACTATATTCAACCTACACAAAGCCGCGTAAGCATTCAACCTTAAGCAACGAACCTGAAGTCCGATGGATCGAGGGATTTAAATACTAGGTTCAGTATGTCGGTCGATATGAAAAGGGCGAAATATTAGAACTCAAGAAAAAGACTACACTCGATCGTTGCCCGGTGTAATAGTTTTCTTACCGATCCAGTATCAGCATATAGAAAGACCGTCATCATGTAGTAACCTACCAGATACGTAATTATCCATTTTCTACTTGTTGCCGTACTTGATAACTCCATCCGCCCTATTCTTTAAAAGTCTAGACGTGCTAATTATTATGAGTTCGGTAAACGAAAAATAGAAATTGAAGACTATGTTTCTAGACTCGAAATTACTCCCTGCAGACAACCTACCTTTAGTCTACATACGTATGGCCCAGTCGGCCGACTTGAGTCTGTTGGGTCACTTTCATCGCGCAATGCCCAATGAAGCGCGAGTCGCGACCAGTCATTATTGTCGAGATTTTCTATACATAGATTTATGCTTATTGCTTGATAGAGCATTCATTAATGCTGCCAGTTAGGGGTCTAGCTTAAGGCGTAGATATTAGGGGGACACATGATAATATACCGCTAGGATCCTAAGACCTATTTTAAAACCTACCCAGAATGGCCCAATAATGAAAGGAGAAAATAGGGTAGAATAAAAAAGGTCCGATGGATGGACATAAAAGATAGATGGAATCTGGGGGAAAGGCGTTAATGTACTATATTCAGGTATAGTACAATGAGAAGAGGGCAAAATAATTTCTAACTGGACGTTAGGTTTCACTGTCACAGTTGCGAACTAATTATTAAAAGTTGTATAGAAAAACAGCACCTAGTAGCCCATGGCTAGAAGTTGCAGAAGATGCAACGAGGCAAGAGTGCATAGCTCAAAGAGTAGAGTCATGTCATTCCTCACATAAAAGGAGGTGGTCAAGCGTTGGGCTCGGTGACTTTCAGCTTCTTAGTGCTTCTTCAATTCATGTCTAGATTGAAGATAAAACTTGCTATAGCGGCACCTATATAGAAAGCATAAGAGACGGGTCGTCTATCTGCTTTAGCAACTCCCTTAACAGAGCCTTGGGGGGATAATCGGGTAGGAAGCCGGAAGCACTAGCAGCGGCCACCTCCTGAGGGCTGGTATCTGGGGCGTGCGTCCAGATAGCTGCGAGATGACCTGAGGAGAATCTAGTCTTAGCAAACGTAAGGAACAATGCCCCGCCAGAGATCTGGAAAACCCCAAGGGACATCCCGACAGTGTTATGCTCAGCTAGCGATAATGTCCTAACCAGGAACACGTTAACCGCAGAATGCAGAGGCTGGAAAACACTCAATCTCGCTATTTTAAACCCACAGCCTCGAACAACACCACAAATCACCTAATGCTCGATCTAAACGCTGGTTAGATATAGGTAAGTGGTTTTGGCCAGTCTAGAAGTTCCACGAGTTGTCGATTGAGTAGAGAGGGAAGCCATATATTATGTCCTAATATATGGGTTTGAGGGATACGGCAAACGGAGGATGCAGAAATATTTGTAAAGATAACCTACTCGCTCATTAGCGACTTACTAACTGCTGCCTAGTACATTCATTGGCTGAATTAAAACGGAAACAGTGATTGTCGTGCAGCTCTCCGGTCCCAGCGGAGGCGTGAATCGGTTTGATGGCCACCCCCTGTTACAAGAGACATCGGACCTTATTGATTTCCTATGGCCTTGGAGTATAATGAATGATGCTTTATCCAAAAATATATTGGTTCCCTAGCAGTTGTACCTTTAATATAGAATAACCGTGGTTGTTCTTCTGAGAGTGTGTCTTGCTAGGATAAGTTGTTCCATCCTCGACTGACAAGGATTTTCAAAGCAGCGCAGTTATCTGCTTGATGTAAGAACTCAATCCCTGCCTGAGGATTTCGTTTGTTTGCAATACGCTCCTCACGCTTCTCAAACCGGCCAGCGAAGCTCGTTGGCAGCAAAGTCCAGACCCCATAGTCCGCTTACATACTTAGTATCTAGACCTGAACGATGAAAGCTGGGCGGCATCAATCAAACGATAAGATAGTGTCGACCGTGATAGCACCAATATATATATATATATAAGGGGTCAGGATTTTTCTTTTTTCAGGTGCGGGGAATAAATATGTCAAAGACTGATTTGGCTGACTAAAGCGAGGCACAGATAAGTTTCGCTAATCAAATGCCTGTGGACCATGTCTACTAGGAGACCAGAGCTGCTTTTGTTAGAATATGGGAGTTATGGGAGTTCCCCTGGCCGGCTGGTCAAGCCACTTAGGCACCCCACTTGGCACTTCTCCACCACAAAGGAGAAATGAGATATGTGTACTCGCGATGAGCCGAATACACGGATATCATCGCATCCCATACTAATTAGTATGGCACATGATGATGGAGGCCCTGGGAAGCTATTCGGATACCATCGGTATTATTTCCTTGAGTCACCTGATTGATCACCTGACCCCATACATTCATTTGCCTATATATGTGAGGCTTTCACCCCATAGTATTAGGCTTCTTAATCAATTCAATTATCCCATTCCATGACCCATTCTGACCAATCAATTACCTGTATTAAGTGTACCAATATGGGTCCCATTAATCAACAGCTTTCAACCTCCTAGGAGAAGCCGTCAAGAAGTTGGAACATGAAAACTTGCCAGAATAGCACCTTACCAACTAGACGCGGCAACAGCTGATGGGATTCCTGATATAGTGGCATCACGTATGCCCAACCCCCCCTAGAAGGTTGATATGCATTATAGGGTCCACTTGGAAAGAGAATCCCCGAACTTCCCTCCAATTTTAGTCACAATTAGTTTCAGTGTTTCATTAACCATCGCTCACCTTTGATGCCTCGAATGGTGTTCAGCGGGTGTATTCGGAATGGCGATACTCATCATTTCGGCCACACGGCTGTTTAGATGCTTCTGCAACCGGTAATAGAAGATATGGGCATCAATGGAATAAGACCTACTCCGTATAATAAAATAATCAGTAAGTTAGTTTGAGGGACTCCATTGTCGCCGTCGCCGAGCTACCCTATTGCTGTCGCTCTGCATATCAATCGTCGGAAAGCCACAAGCTCTGAACGCTATTAGCAAACATAGACGAGGGTTTGGGCAGGCGCAATCGGAATATCATTAGACGCGTCCCATCGCGTTCTTACAAAGTGTTTGGACGTGTGGTCGCGAATACTCGTCACAGCACGCGACTCTTTCGCGATGAAACACAAAACAATCTCTGTGAGCCAGTCGCTCATCACGTGTGTGAGGCGCACGAAAACAGAACTAAAGAGTCATAATTTCGTGGTCAAGAACAGTCCCTTTAAGAGTTGATGGAGAGCAGTCACTCACTGACTTGCAAGACGAAAAGTTGTTCGGTTCCCTTTGAAACTCTCCTTGAATGTCGCAGTCATTTTGTATCACGTGTCACGCTAAACCCCCCTTTTCCGATTTCGTTGTTTGTTACAGGCAATACCAAATCAGCATAATCCTCTAAGCTGATATTCTTGGGTGTTTGCATTAATTTTGATATATTTTCAAATATTGTATGTGATTATTCATCATTCTATTATGCTTATCAGCTCTCGCGACCGTCAACGCTTCACTTTCACGTTGACACCTGCTTTATTCTTCCGGAGAAAGAGGAGATTCAACTTCCTTACCTAGATTTTATATGGCACTCAGTGTACTGACCCCCATGTAACTTCCCATAACCAACACACTCCATACTCAATTCCTTCATCATTTTCTCGAACATCCAATCTAATACCTTGCTAATATCGCCTAGTATTAACATTCGACATGCTATCACCAGCATCTCCATCACTCCTCGCTATCCCACCCGAAATCCTTCTTACCATCATCTCGCACCTCCCCACCTCGAATGCTTTCCTCCCTCTGGTTCAAACCTGCCGTGGCCTTAAAACCTTTTTCTCGACCAATGCAGCCATAATATGCAATACACATATCACCAAATACCATTCATTTGTGGCTTCTATCTTAGATTCGACTTTTGTTCCTGGAGAAGACGGCCAATCCTGGCTCATTCCAATGCACTCGATGGTCTTGCCAAGGCAGTGTGCAATCTTCGAGGATATCCAGCTACCCACATCCAGACAAGACATTTCAAGCCCAAACATTGTTTCCTCGGCCCCAAAACGGGTCCGTGTGACAGATGCTGAACTCCAGCTAAGAGCGAAAATGCGACTTGGGGTTCCTGGACCGATGTATCTTAGCTTCCTTGAGACAATGGGCTGGGATCTTCGCATGCGCCTAATCATGTTTCGTAATAGTAGCATATACGGTCTCCATCTGGATGATACTCGGCTTATGCTGCGAGACGATGATCGTGAAAAATATGCTGATGAAGCAGAGCATATTGAGTATTTTGAATGGGCAGTGGAGCGGTATGTCACAAGGATATTCTGGTCCAAGTGTGGCCGGTTTATCAATGATTTTATGATTCAAACAGCTCAGGAAGGAAAATCCGGTGTTGCAATGAGAATCTTGCAAGGGGTATGGGATAAGCGGGGCCTGCTGAAAAGTGAGCTGGGAAACATACTGGGGCCCAAGCGTGATGTCGCGGAGTCAAGAGGCCTACTCTTCGGTGAAATTGAGAAGATGGAGGGGGAGCTGTTAAAGGGTGATTCAGAGAGTGAGAAATTCACAAAATGTTTGCTTTGGTATTATGGGCGATCAGGGGTACTTGGATTTCGGAGCCAGGAAGCCTATAAAGCCCAAAAGGTAAGAACCATGGAGTTTTAGTTGTCCATAAGACTAACATATCACAGCCGGGTAAACTTCGAAAACATGCCTGCGATGTGAAGATGGCAATAGCGAAGGTAGACAGCCTGACCCATTTCTCTCCAGTTGTCCACTAATATACTTCAGGTCAACAATATTGCTGTCCGCGCAAGTATGAGGGAGAGGTTTGGGCAAACAAGCGCCTCAGTTCGGAACGCCCTAAGGCGCTGGCGGTGTACTGGAGGCTTCCAGGTACTGGACTGAATGGATGGCTCAAATTTGGGCGAGAAAAGTGATTGATATCAAATAAGGCATCGGAGCATGGTAAATGGGAAGCTAGCTTGAGACCTATGTAGGACCTAACTTCCTGGAGAAGCGGGGGCAAATATGAGCATGTACGATGGGTATGGATGCTAAGCGCTACTAGGAAGTGCTGGGCGCTTCCTTGGCTATGCGTCTCTTATTCTGCGCCATGTATCGGCGTAGAACAAAATTAAACAAATTTAAGGAAATAGAAGGAAAGAAATCCAGCGGGCTCAGTGGCTCAAAGTTAAGGATTGATTAATTATATAGATGTTATGCCCTATATCATGTGCAATAGCAAAACTTAGCTTAATTACCCCCTTGACATATTAACATCTTTACCCACGTCCATGAACCTCGTTATCCATTACATGAATCCCCATTACCAGCGGAAATGGAGGGCACTGAGATGCTAGTCATATTGGAGAAGGCAGAGGGTTGAAATGTGTTGGGCCCATCGAGGACTGCGACGGTCGTTAGAAAAGTTGCGATTGTTGTGAGTTGAGAAGATGGCTTTACGGGGACCGTCTGGAATGTTAACCACAGAACGAGTGGTGTGTTGATGATAGCTCTTCTAATGTCCAGTGGGCAGCGCCAATATGGCTGCGCTACATTTAGTCTCGTTAGAAACTACTTATATGCAGCAGTGCGAGACAAGTCGGGAAAATTCGCAGGAGCGGGGGATAGGGTTGTGGTGGACGTTGCGCAAAACCGCAGCGGCTGAGAATTGGGATAACTGCATCATGGTGAGGCAACCATTTGGATCCTCTGGTTACGTGAACATCATGGTTGGGGTCAAAGTTGGTATCATAACAGGAGTCAAAGTGAGTACCACTGGAGTAGTGTCGATGCAAGAGCAAAGCTGAGGAGATTTGGGATCGATTAGCACGCGGCATTGTGGGACGTACTTAGGCAGGTTGGCTGTGTGTAGCCTTAACAGGACCCCATCAGTCGCGGATCTCGGATGAATTGGCGGAGACAGCTATCGGGTTGGCAGCCGAGTGCTGAAGCCGTCCTAGCTGACAAGGCTGGAGAGATCACCGCGCTGTTGGTTGAATTGATGGGACAAATTGGCAGCGTAGCAATAGAAGTCGTCATGGCGGAGATGCTCCTAGTCGCGGTCATAGTCAAGGCTTGCGAGCAATTGGCGATATCTGTCATCTGTGTACATGGAGATGAAGTGTATAAAGTGTGGCTATGCAGGTAAGAGGGCGCAAAGGGGCTGGCTGACTACCAGCAGGAGGTGTTGCCAGACGCTGGTGCATACAAGGCAGCAATAGCAACTGCTATGGGAAGGATATTATGTTCCAAGACATATGTTGGATTAAAAGAACGCATGTAAAGAGACTATAGAGTAGGAGCAGTGGTTAGCTGTAGGAAAATAGACAAAAAGAGACAGGCAGAAGCTGTCGCCGAGCACTGAGCGGAATTGAAATTATAATCGCAGGAGTGCCCTTGAAGCAATGAATTGGCATGATTTAGGATATGCACTACCATGTGACTTGAGGAATGGAGACAGTTTTGTACGAGGCTTGATAAATCCAGCTCGATATATTGGCGCCTTGCATGCCTAGTGTACTTCGTACCGTAGGTAAACATCAAAGGAAGAGGTTAAAACATGGGACCAAGGAAAACAATACCTGCTAGAAAGACATTTGGGAGGCTGGGAGTAGCCCTAAGCCTCGGTAATCCGTAGTGTACCATTTTGGTGGCTGGTCGAGGGCAGGAGCTTCATCAAGGTACGTTGAACGTCAAGTTAGCTCGCAAAGGAACCGGGAATGGGAGCTGCAGCGTACTTTGTTTCGCCGGTAGAATGGCATGCCTTTTCACTTAAACAAGACGGCCTGGAAGGCTAAGAAAACGTATAGGCGATGCGCAAAATGAAGATGGAGGAGGGGGAGGGAAGGGTATTTCAAGTTATCTTGGTGTACTTTTTATATTTTGTACCCAACCTGAGGTGGTACCTAGGTCCGTTGCACGTGCCTCGTAGTAAGCTTTTGCCGAGACCTGAGGCAGAAACGATATTGATGTGCACTGACTTCCATTTTCCCGTCTCGCCCGTGTATTATTATTCCCTTCCCATCATTAGAATACCTACTTCATACTTGTACAAATACCGACTATTTATTGCGTACCTCCTCGTCTTCCTCAGCTGCCCTTCTTCTTTTCAGCGGCCCCCCATATCGCCTTACATTCCCGTTCTCTTGTCGCCGCCTCTTGGGCACTGTCCGCTCCATCCGCTGTGTGCCATCGCCATCTGTCCCCATGACATGACGGCGCTGCAAGAGCCGTAACTTTGGGAGCGCCGGAGTCGTCCATTGCCCCAGATCCATTCGTGTACACGGCGCAGCGATCTTTCGTCCTTATCCCTCCGCTGATATGGGCGCCTGCTCCTCCTGCCTTGGTCGCGACACCGGCCGTGATCGAGATCTCTCAGACGAGGTGCGTTGTCTGGCCAATATCAGTATCCATGGGACGGTCCCTCTGCTAACGGCACCGCAAATAGGACGAGAGCGCCAGACTCCTCTTCGATGACGCGCACGCCAATCAATATGGCAGTTTCGGCGAACACCATACCGGCGCGGTTCCCGCAGACCCACAGGAAGTCCAGAGAGAGACTGAGGCCCTGCAGAAGGTCGTAGCACAAACATCCAAGTACGCTTTGCAAATTGCTACCCACTGCCCGAAAGAATACCTTGTGCCCGCGCTAGCTCACCACCGCCCCTCTACGTGTATGTGAAGTACTTGAAAGCTAATTTGATGCCGGCAGCCGTCTCGTTGACATCTTTGCCATGGTTCCGCAGACCGGCCCTTCTCCTGCGTCGACGGTTTTTCCTGCTCAAGACGCGAAGATACTCCGGTATCAAGACGTCCTCGCGGAGATGTCAGCTCACGACCAACCGAGCAAGGCCAGACAGGTGTCGGCTGAGAACACGCCCAATGTGTCCGACGGCTGGATATCGGAGGACGATGATGGGGAGGAGATGAAGCGGTATAAACCCGTCAAATCAGAGGGCATCGGGCCCCTTCTTGGAGGGTTTGCAGATGCAGAACCGGCCATGGGATAGGCATGGCTGCGAGTAACAATACTGGGAGACTTGTGTGTTGCACGGCGTTGAAGGCGCTCTGTGGTGGTTGCAATACCCTCATAATTGACCTGCTTTGGCCGCGAAGTTGGGGATGGATAGATGGATATTGGGATTTGACTGGACCAGCTAAGCGTAATTTGACTATGCGTTGTATCATTCAAGCATTTCCTTTGTCAAAAGCGCTTGTTTACTGGCTGCTGGGTCGTTCGACGGAGCCTATCAAATTGCCCTCGTGCTTTGCAGTCAGGCTGCGGCGGATGTCCATTGAGGGTTAGCCACGTCCGCAAATTCCACCTCATCTCAGTCTCTTCACACTCGTCTCATAAAGACCGCCGCATGCCCTTCCTTCTGTTTCTTGTCTTCCCTCTTCCGCTCTCTCGTCCGCTTTGCTTCCTGGGCGAACGTGAACGAGGCTGGCTGCCGAGTGCTGGGATCTACAGCCGCAAAGCGCAGACTTCGTCATGCCTCAGGCTAATCTGAGTTGCATCTCCGGCGCTTATTATTGTTAACAATTCCTCGTATCGTCAGCAGAACAAACAATCCATTTCACCGCGTACCCCCGTGGCTCTCTCGCAATCCGGGCCATGGGCTGCTGTCACCACGATAATAGATGTCTGATCTATATGTCCTCCTCGTCCTCCTCGTCGCCAAACCGCCTCGACCCGAGCTCGTCTCGACAGCAGCAGCGTAGCTCGAGCCGCCGCTGTAACAATCCCTAAGCGCCCGGCAATCGTCTGGTTCAGATCCTGAACTTCTGGGCGCGGTCTTCATTGGGGGGTTAGACAAGCTACGGTGTCACATTCGCCCTCGGGGTTCTTGGGAACGTTGGAGTCGTTTCATCGTTACACTTAATGCTACCTCATCAGAGACGATTACATTCCGCTGTCCCCAAACCAGTCATTCCCAGCGCCGCGATCACATTACAGATCCAATTTTCCCCCAAAACCACGCCAAAGAAAATTGAGAGCCAACGAAAGCATATGAAACGAGATGAACGGCCATCTTTCCTGTCCTCCCTACTCATCGTTCCAAATGCCGCATCATCTCGTTGTGGTCTGGGCCTGGCCGCGCTGGTAGTGGAGATCTCTAATCTCATATTCCAGCTGGGCAACGGTGTGTTGCGATGCTTCGATTGAAGCACCCCGTTGGTGCCCACGCTGCTCTTCCTTGATCCACCGCCTGATGCGCTCCTGCTCCTTGAAAACACGCCCCTGCTTAGTCTCAATCTTCAGGCAAAGCTTGCATTTGTCGGCCACTGGGATCGTGCTCATGACTAGTTTCATGCCACAAGTTTCGCCAGTGCGATATTCTTTGGAGCAGTGCTGGCGAAAGTTTCCCCACTTAAAGTCTTTGCAGGCCATTTGGTATTGGTCGTAGAAGCACATGGTGGTCGAATCTGTGGGTCTCTGTTTTTGTCAGTTGGGCTCATTTTTGACCACGTTTGAAACCAATTCCAAGCTGGGGCATAGGAACTCACTGGATGGAGTCGAGACTTTGGGGTTTCTGCTAAGAAGTGATGTGAGGGGCGGGCAAGACAGAGTACTTGGGTGTCTGAGCGCTGATTATATGTTGGACTGGTTTATGTTCGAGAAGAGAGGAGAGTATCATGGATGTGTGGATGTGAAGAGTGATTGCTGATTCTGTTGCATAGCTGAATCTAGGGCCATGAAGGGGGTATTTATACACCCGGGCAGAGTCAATCACCACGAACGGCAACACCCTTTTGGCGCCTATACGCGTTCACGGTTACGGTATTCACCTCGTTCCCCGGCCTTCCCTCTCCCGCCTTTGTATTCAGGCCAACAGACAACGCATCTTTCAAGTTCTGCCGTTGCCACCTAGGGCTTCCCATCTCGCCAGGGCGTGCCATTCCCCGCCGTGACAGCCATTTCGTTGACCACCCTGCAAATTCCACACCTTGGGCCGATCACCCACTCATGGAAGCCTTTTTTGGCGATCTGGCCCTGTTGAGGCAATGGGGCCATCATTTCGATAGGGTGAAAGCTTCAGGTTGGCTGCTGCCAACACATACCGGCCTCTGTGCATATTGATCGAGCTCCTGCATACTCTCGGCACATACCAAAAGCGATGCCTTTCGATCACGTTATTGTTTGTCGATCCACCGCTTTCTTGGTTCTCATGGCCGCCACCGTTGACCCCTATCGCTACAGGAGGACAAAATGAAGATTCCGCGGGGCCATCCTGTTTGTCGATGGGCACGGGATAATCGGTAGCCTTGGGCGAGACCACACGCTTCACTGGGCGGAAGGGTTCGCCTTCCAGCATTACCAAACAAACCCCTCAATTCCCTCTGCCTTACCCAACCGGAATGAATGGAAAATCAGCCGCTTGTCCGATTTTACCTCGCCATGGAGGCCTGTTCTCGGGACCTGCGGTTAGGCTTGTCCGTTTCTTTCGAAACAAGTTCTATATCAGCAATACTATCACCCAAGGATTTTGCCATTTCGGGCCGCGGGATACGTCGTGTTGGTGGCTGTCAAACATCAACATTAGCCCCGTCTCGTACTCGAGATATTGGACCTTGAATCTGCCTTGCCTGGGCAAATGTCCTGGTTTGTGGCCCGGAAGTCTGCTGACTGCTAGCCACCGTGGAAAAATGGATCTATCTTATGCAGCCCAAGTGGCCCGCATGCATTTCGTGAGGAATGCCTCAAGCTGCATCCGTGATATACCTCTCTGCCTTATTGAGCACCGCGCAAGGATAGATATGATGCGTTGTCAGTGGTGCTCTAGGGCAAGACCAGCCCTCCTCTATCACTCTGCATGGAGATGACACGCTGGATACGGTTTCCGTAGATCTCTACGTCGACTTGCCACTCGCAGTAGTTCTGATGACAATTACGGACAGCCATGCTCTTCGCTAAGATGTTGGAGGCAAACTTTCCAATAGAGGTCCTACTGACGTGGCGAACTCACTTTGGTTCTTTTGTTAGGCAGTCTTAGTTGAAGGATGCTAAGATCCAGCTGCAATGCACCCAGACCTTGAACAATTGCCGGCATTTTTTTGATCATAAATTGTATTTCTATCACATCAGCTAAGGTGTTCTCAAGCCTGTGTTAGAAATTAAGCAGATATACAACTCTTGCTAGGATCAACCGTAGCTGAGACTCTCGTTACGTGTTATTTTTACAAGATTAGAACGGCCTGGTGATCTCCTTTCTGTTTTCCTATTGCTCAATCTCCATGGCCTGAGCGTCGTGGCATCCATGAAGGCAACATTTAACGGTGGCAAAAGCTATGCAAAAGCTGCAGTCTCGTCACATCAGCTCTCTGCTATTTCAAGATAGCGAAGCTAACAGTTACATTTCGACGCGGAGCTCTTCTGGCCCAGAGTGGAAGCTGACTTGGATCAAGGGTTAACGACCACGGATTTGCCCCTGTAACAAGGGCGTTTTAGGACACGGATGTAGGGGGTTGGGGATTCGGTGAAAGTGTCGACGACGATTGCCTGATGCAGGAGACCTGATATGTTGGAGACGGAGCATTTGGCCCCTAGCCGATGTTTACAAACAATCGTACCGCTGCTCAGGAATCGATAGGTGAACAGGTGGTAAACAAGGCCCCCTTTTCGACCAAGCGAAGGCATCGTGTCCGAGGGAAAAACAAAAGCGTCAAGTCTTTGCTTTCATGATCGGTATCACAAAGCCTCACTCGAAAACTCATAGAAAAAAGGATATTTAGGAGACGTCGAAACACCGACGGGTGTGGTGTCCTGTCCTTCGGGTCACCTTAAATCATGTGCTGAGTTATCTCTGCGAGAGTGCGGGGAGTTACTTGTGGCCGATCCTCCAATCAGGGCGACAAATTGCAGAGTGAGAGCTGTGAGGTGTGGTGCAGCCTCACGGTTTCCCCCAAAGGGCCGTCGCCATGTCCCCATTGGCAGATCGGCTGCGGGAGAGGCTGTAGCAGACAGCGTTGGTGCTACCAGCGGTGGTGGGGCTTCGTGAGAAACGACATGCTCCGTAAAGGGGGCGAGGGTGCGCGAGCCTGTACTCCCATTTAGCATCATGCCGGGCGCTTTCGAACGAGGAGAGCTGGCTGGCGGGCTGCTGCCGAGACGACCCGCCCAGGGGAAAGATCACAGCAGTGGCAGATAGGACCGATGGATGCGAGGCCGCCTGCGGGCGTCACTGTGAGCGGCCTGATGCGATGTGATCGCAGGCGTGTTGATGTTGCGCTGCAAGGCGATTACCACGCAATGCGCCGCGATAGTCCACCATGGCCGTCTGGCGGATCAGGACAGGCCAAGGCGGGTGAGTAACACCATGTGCAAAGACTCAATGAGATACGTCTACCTTATGAGGGGTTGTGTTGGCCCGCTGGTGGCCCCAGGAAGCCTATGACCGAGGGGGGTTGAGGGAGTGAGCTGGCGAGAATATCTGCTTGGCTCGGCCTCGCGCGGGCACGTCAGGTCGCCTGCGGTCGCCTTCGGTCAGCCTTGACTTAGGGGGCCAATGAAGAGGAATCTGATCTGCATTTGAGGCTCTGGATTTGGACGCGTTGAGAGGCGGCCTTCGTGAGGCCCTACGTGGTCGTGTCACGGCCGGAACATCGGGAGGATTTGTAGAAGGGAGAAAGAAAGAGTCACGCCGTCAAATTCCCTGATAACCACAGTATTACACATACACGAGCACCTACCTTAGGTACCTAAGGTATAACACTGTACTGTCTTGACAACATAGGTAAGGTAGGTACCTAGGTAACTTGCAGTATAATCTCTATGGCGTATCACGTGATCATAACATGGAAAGTGGGCGGGATGGGGAACCTAAAATCTTCGAGATTCGAGGAGCTTTCCCGGGACCGAAGTTCGAGTTGTGGCACTTCCCTCTCTTCTCCTTGCTCTGTTTTAAGCCCAGCTACGAAGTACCACAGTAGTAAACTGGCTGAACCTGATGACAAGTCGCGGTGCTTGCAGCCAGGAGGACCAGCGATAGGGGTGGCCAAAACATGTTTGTTTGCTCGCGGGGCAAACAACCGTCTCAGCCCCCTGGGTGTGTGACGACGACCACCACCACGTACTTCGTACTTCGTCCAACTTGATACAGAGGCAGTTGGAGTATTATATCGTAGCAGAACCACCAACATTAATACATGCCTCTTTATTACATTATCGGAACATACCTACCTGCCTAAGTACAATACTATCGTTATCTCCTACATTGCTAACACCACCGCGACCGCAGGCCGGCGCATCGCACCACACCGTGCAGCACACAATGACTTCGCCGCTCAGGTTCCCCAGCCTCCCCTCCGAACTCCTCCTTCACATCCTCTCATATCTCGATATTCCGGACCTCCTCTCCCTCTCCCGAACTTCGCACACGTTCCGCACGCTCTCTCTCGACCCGCTCCTTCACATCACGCGCCTCCACCATGCCTCCCTCTCCCTCGCCCACGCCATCGCTCTGCGGCCATGCCTCGCGGAACTGATGGCCCACCGCATCTACATTACACGCACCACGCTCGCGGCACGTCATCTCGGGCGGAACTTCATCAAGATAAGACTCAACCGGCAGCTGCTCAAGCGGCCGAGCGTGGATGAGCTCGTGCAGCTTGGGGTCCTACCGCGGGAGTGCTATTCCAAAGGGAGACAAGGTGGCACGGGGGTGTGGCTTGCGCCGGGCCTGGTCGAGGTTAAGAGACGGGTTGAGAGGGAGCGGGTGAAAGATTGCTTAAGGGGGTGGGTTGACGAGTGGAGGAGGAGGGGATGGGAGAGACGGCGGAGGGAGTTGGAAGGACGTGAGATGGAGGCGGAAGGCAGGCCAGATGTGAGGAGGCTAGTGAGGAGGTTTACGAGGGAGAGGGATGGAGTTGCTCCCGCGAGGAATATGCGCTGGGGGCGTGCGGCCGTGCTTGCAGAGCGTAAGGAGGCTCCTACGCGGGCGAAAGTGTCTGGGTTGAGGAGATTCTGGGAGAGGGTTGACCAGGAGGGCGTTGGCTCTTGAACTTGGTTTGCAGACGTCCTGACTGGAAGGTTGGAGGCTTGGGTGCCCTGCCGGGTATGGGTGAATGCAAAGGTTCCTAGCTGTTCTGACAATAATACTGAAGCTTGATATTTCTGTTCGCTGTCCTATCGCGCCTTCAACTTGCAATTAGCAGTTAGCAAGCACAGTAGCCTAGCTCTTAGAGCAAAGTATCTCGAGGGCGTTGTTCGAAGAGCAGACAGACATACTCCGTGCTATACTCTGTAGTACTACGAATGGCTGGCAAAGGGGGTTGGGTACTGCGTCAAGTAAAGCACCTGAGGTAGGTAAAGTACAGTGGTACTCGGTGGATTGCTTGAGCCTTGAGCCTTGAGCATCAGGCGTATTGTTGGCATACAGCTTATCTAAACCTTATTTATACCTGGGTAGGTGCGTACTGTACCAACTGCACGTACAGTAATAAATTAAGAGTGATACGTACATGTACTGTACAGTACTCGTATCCCTTGGTAGTTGGTGCTTGGTACTTGGTGCTTGGTACTGTAGGTAAATAAATACCTACCAAGGTAAATAGCGCAGTTTGTGGATTTGTGGAGGGTTGTGGAGGGTTGTGGAGGTGGCTTTGCACACGGTTGTTTCATATTTCGTGCGTCCTCGGCGGGTAAAGTATATATCCTCCAAAGTTACCCGCTGATTGGCTGCATCCTCTATCAGCCAATTCGTAGCCTATCAGTTAGCCGCACGGCCGTTAATGGCCCAACTGGGCTAGCCGCCGCGCTGCGACACGGCGACGCCAGCGATCAAACACCGACCGGCGCCCGCCAATGGTCCAATCACCGCCGAGTGCTGCCCCCAGTCCCAGCCTCGGCGCGCATACGGCTGCTGACTACTCCGTTCTCCCCCTGTTCCAACTCGGCGACTCCTGGAATCCTTCGACTACTCCGGGTCCGGCTCCAACCTCAAACTCCCAATCTCCATCCTCATCTCCATCCTCATTCTCAACAACCATCCCTCGCCGTCGCCCTCACCCTCGCCCTCACCCTCGCCCTCACCCTCGCCCTCACCCTCACTCTCACTTCACCTTCGTCGTCGCCATCGCCCTCCGCCCTCCACCCTCGCTCACAAACCCGCAGCCCATAGTCACATATACCCGCAGGCGGAAGATGACTTGCCTGGGCGATTGATTCGACGCGACAACTCGCTGCACATCCACTCCTTTCAACCCTCCCACGCAGCACAAAAACGATTCGAGGCGTCCATCCTCGCCCTCCCCCCTCAAACATCCACCTTCATTTGACTCCTGTTCTGGTTGCTCTGGCAGTACCGAAATACATCACCTTTTAATTCTCCCCCCTTTCCCCCCCGCCCCCGCTTCCTAACCCGCTTTCCGCACGCTCTTTTCCCTCCATTTCCCCCCACACAATGGGTTGCTCAGGCCGAGTCAAGGCCGACGATATCAGACCCGAACAGAAATGGGATTTCATTGCAAGTTGGCCCCAGTTCCCTCGCAGTTGAAAACGGAACAGATGGAGGGATAGGCAACCTTGTGCTAACGACTGATTGGCAGAGTCTCAATGATTTCAAGACCACCGGCTGCTTCACGCCCTTTGCGTACGGATACCTCTGGGTATCGCTGCTCATCTCCCTGGCCGTCTACGCCATTGATACCTTCACCGCCGTGAATCTGCTCGCCTTCAACAAGTGGTCCGGTGAGATCCAGCCAAAGATCGATTTCGACATCTCCAAATGGATCTTCTCCGCCTGTATCATAGCCTCATGGGTCAATCTCGGCTTCGAGTATGTTCGAGCCTTGCGCGTGGTTAAGAGGGGCGCCGTCGCTGAGAGTTTCTTGGATACCTTGGCCGTGCGGATACAAGCCGTCCGCCTGGGAAAGGATAGGGGATACAAGCGCTTCTTGGTCTTCGCCGAGTTGACCAAGAGTAAGAAGGGCGCCGAGTATGTCGCTCTATTCACCTATTTCTCTTTCCAATGTGAGTATGCCCAGCCTCGATTTAGAACAACGACTAATCCCGCCTCCCAGCTTGGATCCGGATCATCTTCTGTCAAGGGCCGCGGCAAGTCGTCAATGCCGTGACCCTGTACGCTGTGTTTGAAGCAAAATTTGAAACCAAGAACGACGTCGGCTCCACCCTGCTCACTTTCTTCAAAAACATTGGGCATCTCGCGGAGCAGAGCCATCAGCAGGCGGTTGTCCTTTCCGGAATGGTCTTTACCCTTGTTGTCTGGGTTTTTGGCGCCCTCTCCCTCCTGCTCGCCCTTCTCTTCTACGTCTTCTTCCTCTGGCACTACATCCCCAACCGGGATGGCGGCTTATCAGGCTACTGTGAGCGGAAGGTTGAGAAGCGTCTGTCCAGAATCGTCTCCGCCAAGGTCAACAAGGCAATCGAGGAAGAGGAGCGCAAGCGGCTGAAGGCGGATGTCAAGGCAGCCAAAAAGGGTGAGAAGCCACAGTTCGGCCGCCAAGCGACCTTGCCGACTCTCTTCGATCCCAAATCAGACGACAAGCTCCCACAGATGCCAATGCTGAATCGCAATGATACGATGGCAACGTTACCTGTGTACAGCTCTCGTCCAGGCACGCCGAGTGGTCAACCTACGCTTCCAGCGTTCGAGCTCGACCAGCTGGATCAGAAACGCCCCTCACCCACACGAATTATGACCGGCTCGTCCAACGCAAGCTATGCATCCAACGCCCCATTGGTGGGAAATGCGTCCGAGATGGGGTACGGCCGATCTGCTTCCCCCGCTCCAAGCTTGCGCACTGTACCTCAGCTAGGTACGAATGGGTATCCAGCTCAGCCGCAGCGAACGATGACCTCGAGCTCGAACAATAACAATGGCCAAGGCAACCGTGGCCCACCTAGTGGGCCATCGATGATGCCGAGTGCATTTAGTGATAGAGGCTACACCCAGAGCCCGGTTTCATACACAGAAGGAAGAAATACGCCGGCCGCATCATTATCGAATAGCCAAGGAAGCGTTGATGGTTATGGGCGTCCCATGCCTCGGGCCGTAGGTGAGTTGCGGTCAAATACGCCGCTTGGCCCTGCGCCGTCAATGGGTCGACGGACCCCATTTGATCCCAATGTTGCACCTGGCCGATCATCCCCGGCACCTGGATCCAACTACGGCCGCAACTCTCCTGCACCAAATCGTGATAATATCGGCCCCACGAACGGCGGATATCAGTCATTCAATCCCGGCATGCGGAGTGCGTCGACTGCTCCAGCATCAAACTCAATGCTTGGCCCTGGCCCTCCGCAGAGAAATGCGACGGATCCAAGTTCACGGGGACATTCTGGAGATGGGTACTACGGAAACTCCGGACCGCAGCGGCCCGGTACGGCTCAAAGCGGCCGGGGCAATGTCGGAAACCAGATCGCCCGGCTTGCGAGCCCTGCACCATATAATAACGGTGGTAGTCCTGGCCCGTCGCCAATGGGATTTAATAGCCCAGGATATAGAAGAAGTTGAGGGGAATCGGATGTGCCGCAGATGCTTGTACTATACATTTGAGGCATTGGTATGGCGGGAGTGGAGGGATTTATGACCTGAAATGATTAACCGAGCGAGCGAACGATACCGGGCACTTTTCCCTTGATCCTATTGTATTTATGTGTTCATACCCTTTGGAGCGTCTTATGCAAATAGTTGTTCTTGAGGTTCCACCGTCGTCTCTGAGCGAGGATCTGAACAAGAAGCAGTTAAGCAAGTGGCATGCCTTTAATTACTGACCTCGAATTCCTCTCATTGATAGTTCGAATTGTGTTTATTAGTTGATAATTCTAAGTCGATTATACAGCTACGGTGCATAGAGCACACGCAGTATCTAGTCCTTGGGCCCGCTCAACCAATATGATTACCAGTTGTTAGCTAGCACTTAGCCTAAGGCTAATGTTCATCGCCTCACTATTATCTCGCACTTCCTTCATACCTAAGCTGGCTTAAGGCCATCGCCCTTATAAGTCTCAGCGAGGGTCCAATTGAAATTGTCTAGACACATTTGAAGTAGGCTCAATTTTTCGCATGTCACACAAAGGACAATCGACCCATACTATCGGCGCGGTTTAAATTTTGGACCTGCTGTCCAAGCATATCGATGGTTTAGTGGCTGAGTATATCCCTATAATTTTACTCACCCCTCAAAATCTAGTTCTAATTGTTCTCAGACGCAACGACTCCGTCCCTTTCCCTTGAGCGATTCTCAAGGCTATAGGCGAAGTTGCAACCATCTTATCCTCAAATATGCACCAGCAAGAATATCTAACGGCTATCGCGCAAAAGTAGAACCTGAAAAGTGCCTTCTTTCTTGACCTAGGACTCATCGCTAACTCCTAGGTCGTCCTAATCCGACCTAGACGTTCGGAACTGTGTGATTGAATACAATCTCGTTGCTATACATGCCATGGCAGGCCGATATGTGGTCGCCTGCCCGGATGGAGTCTCCTAGAAGATACATGATGTCATGGCGCCAGCCTTTTCATCATCACATTATGAAGTTCTACTTTTCCGTGATACTCTAGAGAGATATGTGTAAACAGGCAATGTGCTCGAGACAGTAACTTCGAGACGGGGCGATGTCCTATCCTTTCTCCTCCAGCAACGACACTCATCTTCAAAAATGTCATTTCCCAACTCCACTCCCGGACGACGAGGGGCCATACCTCAGCCTTCCGGTGTATGATTCGTCTCCCTGAATGGCAAATGTCCTGGTACCCATTTGTCAAAATTAAACGCTTCTTCAACCGACCTATTATTGGGAGACTTCATTCATCGATTTTGACCGAAAGTGGGGCCAGAGCCTGCTTAGACACAAATGTATTGTTCCCTCGAGCAAGGGTCCGTTTTAATATTTTGCACTTTACTCTTCGTGAGCAGTTGCAAAAGGGTGAAATGGACCTAACGAGGAATAATACGGATAATTAGCCACCGGAATGTTTTGAGCTTCTGAAGCAAGTTAGCAGATACCAGATTCTTTATTTTCTTCCTTTTATACTTTGGAAATGAGGTACTGACGGGCTCTGATGGCGCTAAATTATATGAAAGGCCGCCTTGTTGTTTGCCAGGGTCCTTTTCCAAACGGGCACTTGACCTCCCCAGTCGCACCCCCTCGCTGTACATATAAAAAACGCAGCAATGTACAGTATATCCAGCTCTAATGTTCCAATGCTCTAATTAATTGTCAATAGCCTTTCGCCGTATCCCAACCACAGGTGCTCGAATGCTTTGAATTCTGTGATCCTGAAAAGAAGAGGGTTTCCTAAAGCTACGACTAGATAATAACTCCAAATTTTGGCAAAGAGTTTGGAAATATTGTGCTTCTCTGACTGTGATTGAAGGCCAGGAAAACGGATAATGATGAGGACTAGGAGAAGACTACAGACCGAGATACCGAAAGTGAAGCCTCTTTGTGCTGTAGATCTATTGAGTGTGTCACTGTGTGTGCAGACGGATTTATGCATAGGGCGAAAGTAGATATCTCGTGCACCGGACCTCACAAAGCATGATTCTGTAAGATGTAGAATGAAGACTCCTGAATTTGGCCCTACTCTGGCATAATTACCATTGAGATATTACCCGAAACAGAGTTGGTAAAGAAGGTTGTTCCCTGATACCTAATCACAGATCAATGCTCAAACTTGAAGCGGAATAGAGAGCTTGAGGATGTTGAGATCCATTATGCGAAATTAATTTTGGTATGAACTAGTAAAAATCATTGTTGAGGTAAATGAGGCTTCACAATAGGTCAAGGGAGCGAGTAAGAGTTTATTGATTGATTTAATATAAGGAAGGGAAAGCCTGTATTATATATAGGCAACTATAGAGTGAATGGAATGTGCCGGTGTCCGTGTCTTTGATGCCGTGGTTGACCGTACCAAACATCTAATATTAGTACTAATTATAATGCCAGACCGGTGCTTGGACTGGTCGAATTGCTCGTATCACCCATTTAGGTGTTTGTGCGCGATCACCATTATCTGGTGGAGCCTTGACAATCATCTACTCGTATACAACTAAATGGCAGCAATGGTTAGTAGTTTCCTGTCACGAGTGTGGCTACCTGCGAATAAACACTTTGAGCTTGAATGCTTTCACATTAATTTGAGCCTTAACTGTCGCTAGCTATCATCCTATAGACCCTTTTAATTTATATTTTGCTTGATAAAGATTTGTCAAGAATCAAGCTAAATGCGGAAGCACGGAAGCCAGGTACCACGTACTTCGACAATAGATATCGCTCTCGCATAGCTGCAAGACACAGAGCCCAAAGTGTATACCTAGGGCTATTGGAGGACTTTTACAGTTTTGCTACACCTTGAATAAGACCTTAGCACGCCCCACGTATATTCCCATGATCAAATGAGCCATCAGTGTGATAATTTGGCCCAAGTCTAGTTAATGTGATGCAATCTGTTTTGTTGAAATTCGGAGTCTTGGCGTTTGTTTGATACACATCCGGGGAAGCGCAGGATGGAGATGCCAGAATACCGCCTGGTATATGGGCCTATTAGTATGGCCTCCATGGGGGACGCCTCCAAAAGGAGAATGGAAAAGGGAAAGGGGATATTGACCGGCGCCGGAATCTGAAATAGGTAGATTGGTGTGGGCTGGATTGAAGAGAGAGGGTTGTGAGTCCCCCGTTATGACCTAGTCCGGGTAGATGCAGAGTGACGGGCAGTGAACCCTAACGGACCGTCCTGCTGGAAATAGACTTGCTGGCCGCCTGGCACTTTAACCAAGTAGTATATAATTTTCGACATCTCCTATACGTAATTGGCTAGATAGAAAGATAATTGGGGGGGTGGGGGCGCGGGGGGATAGCCCTAATGAGGCCATGCCAGCAAAACTCGTTTCCGTAACACTGGGATAAGTTGGGATAGGTTGTGAGGGACAATAGGCAGGATTTAGGGAGACCAATGTAAAAGGGCCGGCGGGCTGCAGTGACCGACTTGCCATTTAGAGGACTGCTAGATAGGAGGGCAGTGAGGGTGAAGGGGTCGGCTGATATTAGGGAGACGTAGTCAGATCCAGCTGTCACTGCGAGAAGTAGTCGGGGTGAAAATATTGTTATTTGGGGAGGGGTGTTGTACGGATCTTGGCTGCTGTATGCTGTTTCTAGACGATATTTGTGAGAGAGGTTGATATATATTTCACACAGAATGATACCACCCAGAACTTTAGTTAAGCACTAAGCTTTGCGCTGCGTGACGCCCCAAATGTCTTATTCCCAAACAACGCACACTAGTTCCTTATTTGCGTGGTCGTAGATTGACCTTCGAAGTCAACTTACAGTATACGGCAGCAAGTTGGGTCGGATCTGTGGTCAACCAAGGCAATGGCTCGACAAATGGCTCATATATGGTGAGGAAGCCGGTAAGGATGAAGGGAGTTCGCATTGGCCATTGTGAGTGATGTGTAGCCGGGATAAGATTGGGCAATTATCTCCAGCCGTTAGTGTGGTTGAAAAGATAAAAATCGCCCCTGAACCCCTGGACAAGGGAAACCTAGGTACCAATTTGTGGTGACACATAGCCGTACATAATGTGGTATTCTGAGGAGTACTTCCACGTCGCCGATGGATCTCCGTTCCATTCTGGCCGGACACGATGTTTCTAGGTCACGACGGAGATCGTAAGAACATAAAATTCCGGTATAGGAACATGAGGTCGCCAAAAATTCACTAATAAGTATGCCATAACAACTCTGCTTCCTTGCGCGCCAGTGTCATCGGCACACAACAACATGGAGGTGGGACTTGCATGATCTTAAGCAGGGTTCCCAGCACCATCTTCGGCCATCAGGTGGTCTTTCAACCCTTTTTTCGTGACATTCATCGCTCTTGCAAGCTCTGCTTCCTCATCTCGCAACCTGCCTTTTCCGAGCTCCAAATCTCTTTTCTGGCGTCGTTTCTGTTCTGCAACACGTCTTTCTCTGTCTTCCAATGCCTTTTGCCGTCCTTCTTTATCCTTTCTCTCTTTTGCTGCCTCCACATCTTCTTGTTCAAAGGCAAACTCAGGTGGCGGAGGAAGAGTCGTGAGGTATGTTTCGATGAGGGGATCTCTGGTGGATGGATCGATTGAGATGTAGTTGATATCGGCAATCACCGAGGGCGGTAGGTTCGAGGCTAGTGTCGTGTTGTTCAGAGTTGACGAGGGTTGAGATTTCAGTAGGTCTAACAAGTCGGATTTCAAAGTCGACTGAGGAAGCTTGAGACGACAGATATGATCTCTATAGAACTTTTCACGGTCCCTATCTGACAACGACGGATCACGCATTTCGGGTTCCCTCTTGTATTTCCGTTTGAATTCCGGCCAATACAGTTTCGGGTTGGCATGATTTTGAAGAAATGCTAGATATGAGATTCTGGGATCCTTCTTCTCCTCTCTGGCGCGAAGTTCCCGAAGCTGTTTGATTTGTAATCGTGACCATTCTTCCCACACCTCTCTTCTAGCCTTCATGTTGGGGAGAGCGGTGTACCGAATATCATCCACCAACTTGCCCTCCTCAACCAGCTTCTCCCAAGGACTGTAGGGGTTTATCCCGCAATCATTTAACAGATCTTTGAACAAGGCAGCTGAATCCTCATACTTCATTTCCATGACCTCGGCATTGTCATTCCATTCCTCCATACCCCCATCGTCATATTCCCCGGGATCCAGGCCATATTCCTGGCCCATAGCAGCTAATTGAAAGGCAATATCGTCCTCGTTAAACTCAACTGGCTCCTCAGTAGCATCATCTGTCCGCTGCCGTTTCGTCGTATTTTCCCCATCCATATCTTCATCTTCATCATCTGTAACCTCGACTTCCTCGTATTCCGAACTGTCATCATCTCTCTCATCGCTACCGCCCTGGCCGGGTTGGTTGGTGAATAAGGTAGGTCTTGCAGCTGCTCCAGGGTCATTTGTTGTTCCATTGGTTTCGCTACCTTTGAGCAGAGCCTCAGCCTTCTCCTTTATCCTAGACTGGTCCAGCGCTAATATCCCATCCTTCAACTTTTCAGGTATCCGCCAATAACTTTGGTTCTTTTCCGTATTATAGACAAAACGGCGCCCATATTTAGTGTGCACCAAAACCCAAGGTTCGTGCCCAAGGATGGGGTACCTAGATGTTGGTTTATCCACGGGTTGCGGTCTAGACCCCCTTGGCCGGTCATGCCCCCCTCTACCATCTCTTTGGCCTTGCCCCTGGAACTTTCTTTGCTCGCCTTGAAATTGATCTGGCAGAGCGAGGTTGGTAGAAGCCGTTCCAGCACTTGGTATCGGCCCTCTGATAGCTTGATATTGTAAGAAACTCTGGGACGGATCTGACACAGCCGGCGGCGATGGTGCAATGGGACCAGCAGGAGGCGCAATGGGTCGTGTATATGTGGATTGTTTCGTGGCAGTATTGTAGTAGTAGGTGTGACCGGTGGGAGCTTTATGCTCTGTCCATCCTCCCGGCAAGGGAGCGGGCGCTGTTGGCCTATGCGTAGATTTCAGCATATTTGGTGCATGATATTTTGGGGGTGGTGGCGGGGAGAGGAGCTTTCTTTGATGCAGTGGGAGGTGAAGGTGAAGGGTGAAGGCGAGCATGTAGTACGTAGTATAGAAATGATTATTATTTCCAAACCTCACCAGGTATTCATCGGTATGAAGCCTCGGATGTAAGGCCGCCGCGCTACCGACGCGGTGCGTCGTCGTTGCTGGAGCCTCCGAGCTTCTCTACCTATATGCATATATCACTCCAACGAAGCGCGACATTCTCTTCACCTCCACACAATCACAACAAGATATCCAGAAGCGCCGCTCCTTCATACGAAGAGACCCAGTCCCACAGTATCTTAGCCTCCAAAGAAAGCTCTCTTCATAATGTCGAGAAGATACGATTCGAGGGTAAGCTCCAACAGCTTGTCGTCGATGTGGAGCTGCGCTGACCACATCCTTAGACAACTATCTTTTCCCCGGAAGGTCGTCTTTACCAAGTAGAATATGCCCTCGAGGCCATCTCGCATGCAGGTACCGCATTGGGTATATTAGCAAAGGATGGTATCGTATTGGCTGCAGAGCGAAAGGTGACCAGCAAGCTCCTGGAGCAGGACACTTCCGCAGAAAAGCTCTACATCTTGAATGAGTAGGCTCTCCGTCTTCATCTTTTGGGTCTCGGACTAATGGATCCCCCTAGCAACATGATCTGCGCCGTAGCCGGCATGACAGCTGATGCTAATATCCTCATCAACTACGCCCGCCAAGCCGCCCAACGGTACCTTCTCACCTACAACGAAGACATTCCCTGCGAGCAACTGGTACGTCGATTATGTGACTTAAAGCAAGGCTATACGCAGCATGGCGGTCTACGCCCCTTTGGGGTATCGTTCATCTATGCCGGCTACGATCCACAGCGGGAGTTCCAGCTCTACCAGAGTAATCCGAGCGGCAACTACGGGGGGTGGAAGGCCACCAGTGTTGGCGCAAACAATGCTAGTGCACAGAGTTTGCTGAAGCAGGATTATAAAGAAGATTGCGATTTGAAGGAGGCATGCGGGATGGCGGTGAAAGTTTTGAGCAAAACCATGGATTCGACGAAGCTAAGCAGTGAGAAGAGTAAGTTCCATTCTGCCAGTATACTATACCTATGTTACTGATACCCTTCGTAGTTGAGTTTGCTACAGTCGGAAAGACGAAGGATGGCCGGATCTACCACCACCTGTGGGGCGCCGACGAGATTACGACCTTATTGAAAGAGCACAATCTGGCCAGAGACGAAGGCGGAGTAGATGGAGATCGTATAATCAGCTAGATTTTTATTGTGTTTCCTGAAAGCCCGTAGGTGGCTACCTACCTACCTATGTAACAATAGTAATCCCTTTCCTTGCAGGCGAGGTCGTAAATGCCTCAATATCTTACCTCTGCACCACTTAACCAGCCACCACGTAACCAACCCATCTTTATCTACCTATATATCCTCCATACTTTATATTTTCTAGTCCTATTCCGGCTCCACTTGTACCGACAACCGATCAACGATAACCTGGGTGTATCGAGCCCGAGTGTTAGACCATAACTCCCTTGCTAGGAATGACGATGAAAGCTAGCTTTGAACTTTAGCGGGAGCTTCCCTTGCTTGACTGACTAAATGCCGCCCGATTACATATTATATTACCCGCGACGTGCTACTAACTAGTTTGTTTCGATGGATACAGGTCGCATTCTTCATCTGGCCGACCCGGTAGGGGAAGTCCACTATCCAGCATCTGCCCTTCTAGGTTCTTGACATGCTCTATCAAGAGCGACTCCTTTGCTTGAACCAGCGCCATGTTCACATCCTGTCCTGATCGCAACTTCCATAGTGTTGGGGTTGGGATCGTTGGGTCCGGATCTTGGAGGCATTGGATTAGCTGTTGGACCCGATTGTAGTTTCGCCAGTACCGGCTCTTCCTCTCTTTTTCGGAGCCACCAGTTACGGCCCTCTGATCCTCGCCAGCACGCGGGAGCTTCCATTCTACTTGGGCACCTTCATCCACGACGACGAGACTTTGTGGGCCACCATCATCGGCACCATCCGGGGCTTCTGCCACCGCAACTCCTCTTAGCTGTCCATCCTTCTGTAGCTTCCATGGGAATGAGGGGACCTGCGGGACGAGAATCTTCCCTTTTCTTCGTCTCACAGCGTGCAAAAGTGGTGGGTGGTCTAATGGAAGTTTCGGTTGCGTGGCAGCTTTTGGGGAGCATTCGTCATACCAGTGCACCCTGGCCAGTACTGCGAAAGTTTTCGCGGCTTTCAGAGCGTCCCAGTCTTCTTGATAACGCGGAGGGCCGTGGATACGGGTTTTCCCATGGTTCGTACCAGGCAATCTCTCATTCTCCATGAACTCCAAAAGCTGTGCTATACGATGGTCTAGGGTATTAATTTCACGCTTCATGAGTGCCGTCGTCAGTGACTCGAATGACTTCTTTGGCACAAGGCTTGGCTGGGGTTGCGCTGGATTCGTTGTCCATGCCGGAGGCGTGCCATTGAAGGATGTAATGGCATTGGCCAGTGCTCGAATAGCCTCCTCCATGGCGCACCAGATCTTGAACCTACGTCTAACTCTCGCGGCCAATCGGCAGTTCTCGATAGATGTGGTTCGCTTTTCAAGAGGCCTGGGATCGTTTAGGATATGCATCGTAGCGTCTCTGCACACCTGTCGAGCTTCTCTTAGTGGCGTATCAACTTTGCTTCCCCAAAGAGGGCTATTACCCCGTGGAAGGGTTTCGATGAAAGTACACAATTGACTTCCCCGATTTACCAAGCGAGATATCTCGTCCCATAATAGGCTCTGTAGTAGCATCTCGCTATCCTCAAACTTCGGGTTTGTACTGACGGCGGGTCTGTTTTCAACCAACCTAATAACCCCATGTTCTAGCTTGTCATGAAAATCGGACCGGGGATTGCCAATGGCCGACGGAGGCATTGTCCCGCTGTTCTCAGAATCAAGTAAATCCTCGAGGTATTTCACTTTTTGGCATAATGATCGATAGATGGGAAACACAAGGCGCATATTGTCTTCGTAAGCTAGATCGCGATAAGGCGGTGGCAGCGCTGGGTTTAAGCCCAGCTGCGTACTTTGTACGTCTCCCCCTAATCGGCTAACTTCACCCTCCAACTGGTTCTTGTACTCTGTGAGCTCCCAAAGCCGTTGCTCGTATACGTCATTGTGAATCGCCTTCAGTATCGGATGGCCACTAGGGTTAACATTGCCGCCGGCCTCAATATGCCCGACCACAATATGTATAATTTTCAGGAAGTACTCTTTCAATGTATAGTGCTTCGCTTCCTCGGGCGGGCTGCCGAACCGCAGTGCGACGGCCTGAGCCATTAAGTTGTCTTCTTGATTCGCTTGGAGAAGATGCTGTTTCTCTTCCTCTAGCCTCCGACATTTGGCAACGCAAGCACCGTCGCTTTGGAAAGCTTGAGAGTTGGGGTTTCTCGCATTGTCCAACTGCTGTCGCAAATGCTCCGCTAGGAGTTGTAAACTGTTTATATCTCTCTCGTGCAACCTTAACTGCGTGCGAGCAGCATCTAGCTCATTCCGTACCTGCGTGCAATTGCCTTGTTCTCGGGCATATTTCAGTTGCGCTTCGAGGCCCTTGACTTGGAGCTCATGGGCCCTAACCCTAGTCTGCATCTCGCTGCTGAGCTCCGTCAACTCCCTGAGTAACCGGGCATTTCCCCAGGTTACTCCCCCAAGCCCAGCTCCATCGCTTTCGTTGCTGGCCAGGGGGAATGTCCCTGTTCGCGGACTATCCCACCAATTCACGGGTGTGGTGTTGCCCTGAACCTTTCCGGAGTTTGAATTTGCCGTCGCTTGGGGAAGCTTAGGCTTACTAGTTTCACTATTAGCCAGAGCAAATATTACAATTCGAGAACTATCCCACCCTTCTATTGGTGCACCGTTGCTCTGAGTTTCTTGGGGACTTGTGTTTGTCGCCGGTTGGGGAAGAACCCGTTGTGTTGCGCTAGCTTGGGAGGTCCTTCCATTGCCTTCTTCTAAAACATTAACGTTGGCTCTGGCAGCACCAAGTTGCCCCGTAGTGGACCGTTGTGCTTCTTCTTGCATGGGCTTTGCAGTCGGGTTTGTAAGGTTGGCGGCACTTCCCATAGGCCTGGAGGCTCCATGTACAGCAGATCTGGCTGTTTCCGCGGTGGGGGTTGTTAATTCAATAATTGCTCCACACGGTCGCCCACGGTGCCCGATGCAGATGCAAGGGCAGAAGGCTAGGAACAATATAATCAAAAGCATCACCATGATAAACCACTTCGCGGGGAACAGTGACCAAACGATCACCATAACAGCCAAGAAAAATATTAATAGAAAACAGCAGTGGGAAGGCCCTCTGGTATAGACCAAAGACGCGCCGATCCTTTCAATCTGTTGGAATTTAGATCAGAATAGCTTCAAGAACCACAACCGAGCGACACTTACTCTACTATATAACCAAGGAAGAAAGTAGAACACAAAGAATATAATAAATACCACCGACTATAATATCGCATTAGTCTCGAAGCACTCAACAAGAGTTCAACAAATACCCACTGGGAGTGGCCCCAAAATCTTGCCAAAGCCTCGCATACACATCCACAACGCCTCAAAGAACTACTTGTTGTCAATATTCCGCGTAGATATGACTTATCAATACACCCGTGACACTTACCACTAGCATTAGCTCTCCCTGCCTTCTAAACCCATCCTCATTTCCCAAGCACCTTTGCAATTTGAACCAGTCACTATCCACCAGAGTGTTCCATGGATCACTAGCAAATTTAACGCCAGTACATAAGCCTTCAATCAAATCATTCCCTGAAGCCGTAAGGACGTATTCGACATTGTAGAAGTATGTACCCGCGACCCACCGCCAGATCGTCGGCATCTGGGTGGTTCCTATAGCAATTCCTGCCGCAAGAACGAGAACGGCGAAAAGTTTTTGCTTTCTCCAGCTCCAGATTCCATCCCTTGATTGCTCGGTCTCATCTGGTGCTGGCCCTGGCGGGTTCATGGCGGGAAATATTGTTATGAATAATAGAGACTCTGGCTAGCGGTAATGAATATGCGCACTGTTTGATTATCAACTTTCGGCTAGGAATAGGAAAGCAGCAGAAGTAAGATTCAGAGACGGGCATTATCGCACAAAGTATCTTAAGGCCAGGTTTGGCGTGGGGTAAGAAGTTCAGATACACTGCAAAGACGATTAATAATTGCGTGTCAAAGAAATACTACGGGAATTCCAAAGGGAAGTAGAAGGCGCAGCGTATAATTGGCGAATCGGACGCAGAGATATGAAGTAAAAGAACAAAGGGGGCATTTTTGGATGAATACAAAGAATGGGGCAAAGGCTCAAGCATCGGACCAAGACAAAGAATAATCAAACTCTTGTCATCAGACATGGCTTGAATTAGAGTCCAATCAAAGAAATTCAAATTCTCGACAAATATGTGAAATGCGGCGACTGAGAAGATACTTTGATACAACATTAGTTTGCATCCTCGTCATCTACATCACTCAAATCAAATATCCTGGTAGCTCGCCCGGTTTCTTCGTCATTCTTGATCTTCGCAAAGCCTTCATTGAAGATGGCTTCGCGAGAGGCAAATGGCTCGTCGCATTTTCGTGAGCGGAGTCGAGGAAAATACCGTCTGTAAGAGAAGTACGCGATACTAATTCCGAGGATAGAACCGCAGGTAACATCGTATACGTCGTGGCTTATAAGAGTGTTAGCGCTTGATATCCCATTCAAACATCGTTCTTCAAGGGTTGGAGAGGCGCACCGGTAGTCTTCGCAGCGACTAATAGCAATCAATGCAGCGCCGAGCAAGGGTGCGATAGCGAGTAAAGCCCTTCCGAGGTCAGTCCTCGGGCGAAGGACATGCATTTGTCCGCAAAAGAACAAGGTGAGAAATCCTAGCCCAGCGAAAGCAAACGACGAATGGCCTGATGGAAAGCTTCTCCATCCATCGTGTAGAACATGATGGTTAGTTTGCGTACATACGCTTATATCCACGAGAACATCGCTCGCGGCAGTAGCTGCTGGCTTGCACCGAGATATGAGATCTGGTCGAGGTCTCCCAACGGCATTCTTGACGACGTTGGTAATAAACGATGTGAGGATCAAGCTGTGACGACTTAGCTGCTGCATCATCATAGATCCTCAAGGGCTGCACCTTATGAAAAATCCAAGAATTGTAACATGACACTTGTGGAGGCTTGCACGGGTAATAAGAAGAGCCAAAACTAAAGTGGCCAGCGGTATCCCTCCAGCATAGAAGATATTCCAAGCCGATGAAACCCTCTCCACCTTAGCATGAGGATATTGGATATTGATGTTGCTGAGGAAAAATAGGCGATGAAAAGGCTCCATAAGGAATTGTATCTACCGTCACCGGTCATTAATTTACACCGTTGATGTGAACCAGGGGGAAGCGCCAGTCGGGCTCCTACCAGGAGATAGGCTGTGAGCAGCAAGATCAGCCCTACGTAGTCCGGCGCATATGTTTTCTAGGAGTCTTATCAGTAAATAGCAAAGTACATGCGGCAAGAAGCAGAACCATACTTCCCAGAACCTAGCTAGAGATCCAATCCAGCCCCTCTGCGCCACCAGACCTGGATTGGGACTGGGAGAACGGGTATTGCGAGGCATTTGTTCGTCGTGAGTCCTTTCAAAACGTGGTCATGCTTAAACTCGAACCACGGAACCAAACAAATAGGCAGCGATGCGGTAGGACAACACTTCTATTAATGCGTAACAAGACGGAGAGTAGAAAGGTATAGTCTGTTTCCAGCCGGCGGTGGTGGTTGAGTTTGTTGCGTTACAGCGAAGGGTATACCTATGTGCTTAGGGGGCTGGAGTCGGTGATATTGTCCTGGTACAGTTCAGCCTTGCTTTGTCAGCGTCAAGCTCACCCACACAGGCCAAGCCAGCCTACTTCATACAGTGAATATATCTATATATAGACTTGGTACTTCGGGCAGTACATACCTTTGCTCTACATATACCTCTCTCTGAGGTAGCTAACCCACGGCACATGTCCAGCTATCGTCCAAACAAGTCCTAAGATCTTACATCGACCTTGTCTGCCCTTGCCGCTTCGCTGGACAAGAGCAACGGGACGCAATGGAAGAGTCAGAGCCACAGCCCAATCCTCTGGCGGCTGCATTTCCAACCCCCCCGCCGTTCTGGCAACATTTCACGGAAGTGAATCTGGAGCGCACATCGAAGCTACGTGTTGCGCAAGCGGCAGAGGCATCCAAACACCCCAATCCTGCTACGTCTTCGCCCGTACGTCTGCTGGATCTCCCGCCCGAGTTGCGCTTCTTACAGCCGCCCGAGCCCCCAGCAGATGGAGTTTACCGGTGTTTCGGGGACGTGTATAACGTACGTTTCCCCATTGCAGAGTGTGTAACTTGGCCAGAGGGGAGTGGTAGGAATTGTGCTGATTGTAGCGACACCAAAGTTGAGTGAGCCACTCCCCACTCTAGAAGAGCAGGGGATACAGCACCTGTATACGCCCCCAATAACACCGACCGGTGACGGGAAGCATTCTGACCGCGCCTTTATCTTGAAGCGACTGGCGAAATCGCTGCTGCTGAATTTCCTGGAGTTGGTTGGTATTATGAGTGTCAATCCTGCGCAGGTATGTCCTATATATTTCCGATTCCTGCGCATATGCTGACTTGAGACACAGTATGTGGAGAAGATCCAAGATCTGCGAACGTTGTTCATTAATTTCCACCACCTTTTGAATGAATACCGACCCCATCAGGCCAGAGAGAGCCTGATACTGACGATGCACGATCAATTGGAGCGGTCGAGGGCAGAGACTCAGGGCATAATGAAGATGAAGGAGAAAGTGGAGGCGGTACTGGAGGGTTTGGGCCAGGCTGGATTGACAGAGATGGAGACAGCCGGACAACGCGTCGTCAAGGAGTCCAACATGGATGAGGGGAACGATATATGGGATGAGCTTGACAAGGAATTTGGTTAAATAGCTGGAGAGGGCATGATATGATATCTGGGATCAAAACTAAAGCTGCATACAGTCGTTGGAACACCTATTACTTGGTTTTCAGAAGGTGGAGTCCTACTGAATGTGAGATGAATCGAGGACATGCCACGTCGCCGAAGGCTGTTGGGAAGTCCGCCGCAGCATATTCTGCAACCAAAGCCCAAAATCACGTACACGCGAAAAGCGTGGAGAGAGACCACTGGATTGAACCCTTCAACGTATTCACCCTCATTGTATCAATTCCCTTAGTGCTGCTTCACATCACGATGTTCTTTAGCCCCCACAAACCCCTGATCCATGCAAACTCCTTGCCCCCAAAGCATAGGGCATATCAATCAGTGTGCCTACATCACAGTGCAAGGGATGGGAATGCAGCAGCATTCGTATCCATCGCACTCCAAACACTTGGTCTTGCCAGCGGCGCCAGTCTCAGGCTTGACGATGGAGCTAATGGTGGAGGCAGCGGCAGAGCCTGGGCCGTTGCGGTTGACGAGGCTGCTGTTGGAGGTTCGCATTTTGCTCTTGGTGAGTATATGTAGTTAGCATGCTTGACGGCGATAGAATTGGGGGGTTTTGGGGCTGCGGCGTGAAGCTGGTGGATTCTGATCACTCACGGTTGGTTTCGACGTTGAATTTGCCTAGGCAACTGGTAGGTATATAATAGTTATAGAGACGTGAGGAAGGTCAGGTAGTGTGCGAAGTAAGGAAGATATGTTTTGTTTGGTTGTTCTGTATTTGGGCTCGTTCAACACATAGCGGAGTCGGAGCGGGGGTGTTGAGTACATCTGGATTATTATTAGCCGGTGCTTCGTGTTTCAGCCCAATAGATAGATAGTTGTTGGGTCATGGGCGTACTGATGTCTACTTACTTAAGGTAGGTACTGTGGAGCAGGCACATGACTCAATACAACTCTTTTCTCTCATGCTTACTCGGACTTCCCAATAAAGTGACAACTGTAGGACTTCCCTGAGCGCACCAAGCATCCTGTGATGTAGGTCCCGGACCGGAACTGTCGTATTAGGAGTCCAGGACTCGTAGTCATTCCGTGTCTCGAATAGGAATCATCATACGTCTTCGTCATATCATTGAGTCCCGGACCGGAATTACTTGAGTGAAGCACCCCATGCAACAATTACCTACGGAAGAGACCGAAGGATCATCTAAATCGGCATTCACGCCTAGTCGAACGTTGCCCAGAACACCACCCTCAAACACGCAGGCCTTCTCAGTCGAGCAAGCTACCGAATCTTTGTCCGAGTTACGGATCACCGAGTCCCAAATCACGGAAACCTTAACAGGGGAATCACAGAACAACCACCCCATTAGTGTAGTGTTAAGGACAAACCGCCAGCAAATCATCATCGGCAATGCCATCATCTTCAAAATCATCCACAAGCAAGCAAGAAGCAAGAGGTACAACCACGATATTTTCGACACGCCTAGGTATACACTTAGGTTCGTGCCTACATATATCTAGAGAAGTAATGCGATAGCGAGAGCAATTGATTATAATTTCGGCGAAAAATAGGTCTTGTTGACAGGTTTTCCGGGCTCATTCGTAGATCTGGATTCAACGCAAATATGGCTAGGACTGATACAGTTCGGATTTCCGCATAGGTGGCTCGCATGGTAACTATTATCTAGCAAGAGATCGATTTCATTTTGGCTTTTATATGCGAGAACGACTAACCGATGTGCACTTTGTTGAGCCCAATCTTCTACCGTTGTACCGTTAGCGCTACGAGCACGCTTCGGGCGATCGACTGTAATTTGGATATACCCATGAGGATGATTTGGACTTTTCTGTGCAAGTTGACACCCGCAAGAGTTCCCTAGAGCCGGACCCCACCCCCTAGCTGTAGGCTGATAGCCTAATACACCTTGCAGAGGCGGTGTATATCCACTAACAAGCTTCTGCAAGGAGGTTATTGCCATTTCTCTAGTTATATCTTTTGCTTCGGACGCAGTTTTTGAAATCTTTTTTTGAGCGACTACCTCGACCGAAGAATGTTTTCGCTTTCGGCCACCTATATAAACGCTTGCTGAAGGGCCGCTTGCTGAAGGACCGCTGTTACTACCGGACATTGTCGCTATTGATTCACTTTATTGGAAAGTCCGAGTAAGTATAAAAGAAAAGAGTTGTGTTAGTTTAGGAGAGAAGCTAGTTTTCGAAAATCGAAAATTTGACTAGTATCTACCCGAGTAGTACCTGAGGCAGTAATATATACGATACAGGGGTAATTCAGCTAATCTATCTATAGAGTTATATACCCGCTCTACAACCGCCCCTGGACGTCCAGGAGGACCCACGACTGAGACGGGAATACTATAAAAAAGGGAAAGCTATATAAAGAGGGGAAGACCTATCTGTCAAACTGTACTTCCCGGGTATGCCCAAAATACTCGGGTAGATACTAGTCAAATTTTCGATTTTCGAAAACTAGCTTCTCTCCTAAACTAACACAACTCTTTTCTCTTATACTTACTCGGAATTCCTAATAAAGTGAATCAGTACTTAGGTATCATACTATCGACACACCACGCAACATGTATTATAGGTACCTAGTTATTGCTGATTGATTGCTGTTCATGCATTATTACTTACGATGTACTTCGAAGATCAAAACCAATTATGGAAACCTATCTCAGAACGGTATCCTACCTATTATACCTACCCAAGGTACCTAAGTTAGTGGGTGGACAGTCCACCGCTTATTGTACCCGGTCCTCCACCCTACACATGTTTAAGCGCTCTACATCAGGTTTGCAGTGCCTACAAGTCTCTCCAAAGAAACAGAACAGTGACTGTGCAACTTATGAGCACAGTACTCGTATCTTACGCTCCTCCGGTGATGCTTGGACACGACATACGGAGGAATTAAACAGATATCAGGCACTGGGTACCAATACCTACCTAGCATGATGATATCGTATGCACTTATGTACTTTGCATCTCTGAAAGTTCCAGAGATCATAAGCTCTCACATTTTTGTGTTTTAATCGCGGAGTCTCAGTCTGACAACATGGCGAACGGCCTCTCTACATAGTACATACGAAATAGCTAGCGTACTGTACGGAGTATCTCCATGTCGGGACTGGAGATGTGCTACCCGCCATAATATTTCTCGTTTTCGCGGTGTTTGCCCTACTCTGCACTCTGCTCATCTCGTCTCGACGCTGCATCCTGTTTCCTTTTAGAATTACTCATTAGCGTTATATAGCACTACTTGTGTCCAAGTACGAAGGACACGGCTTGTCTAGGCCCGGCACCTGCTCCGCGTGGGGGTAAGCTCGCGGCTAATACCAAGGTCATCTTAACGCCTGCGTTTGCACGGCGTAGCATATATGATATGAAGTGCGTTGCGGCTAGCGAAGAAGAGATTCGGAGCGAGGAGCAGCTGGTACGAGAGTGGAAGTGGAAGGGGGCGAACGATCTGGTCGTGGGCGGTAATCTTGCCACCTCTGGAAGAGCAGAGGCTTCTTGAATTCCCTCCTACGCAGCCTCTTGCGTCGCCAGTCGCGACTATGACAACAAAGCCAACGTCGCGTCGTCTGCCTGAAGTCAATAGTGGAATTACCACAACTTGGATCCCCTTCACAACTCCCAGTCCGCCCCTTGCAAGTGGTTGCTCGTCTCAGATCTATCGAGTGCCGGGCAGCAGCGAGTTAGTGGCCTTCGATCCGTACTTTGCAAAAAACGTCCCCAAGGCGGCCCAATGTCTACCTTCGGAGGTGATGAAGATATGGGAATGGGAGCAAGGCAGCACAGGGCCGACGAAATTTAGTCTGGGACCCTTCAACTGTCCGTCACTATATACTCCTGCGGCTACCGCAAGTCTGAATGCGATTAGTACAATATTGGCTTGCTGCCCTTCGTAAGATTCCACCCCGGTGCCAGCGAGCATTTGCTAACAGCAAGAAGGCAATATATTTACCGTGCGGATAGCAAGTGCATATCGACAGTGGGATCTCGGCAGGTACTTGTAGTCGATAGCCCCTCCGGTGGGCTCGCTCCAAGGGCAGATCCAACAGGCTCTGCGGCCTCAACCATCGTCACTGGATTCATGGTCACAGGATACGTATTTGCTGACGATATAGCTCCATCGCCTATAACGACCATAGCTGCACCGAGTGTGGCGAGTTCCAATCCACCAGGGGTAGCCGCGCCGAGGTTCACTTCACCATCCATCGCAACTCTGCCAAACACATCTAGCACGCCCACCTCTTCACATACGGCCTCCTCTGCTACCCCTCTGGCATCCTCGAATGGGCTTAATGTTGGGGCCAAGGTCGGCATCACCATCAGTGTCGTATTTGTAATCATTACGGCCGTCGCCCTTTTAGCTGGCCTGCATATCAAACGGCGGCGAAACAAACAGCGGGGGCGCAAAGAAGGGCAGGGGGAAGTCGCTGTTATAGAGCGCCAACTAATATCCCGCGAGGAGCAGCAGCAGCCGCCGCCACCACAGGGACAGGAGCATGAGCTATCAAAGCAACAACCGGAGATGCAACGCCAGAGGCAGCAGGAAATGGCGGGGTTTCAAATGGCCCTCTCCCCTGATATGCTCGGGACGTTCGAGACTCGTGTGCACCCCCCGACGAGGTCGCAGATTGATCCGGGGCCTTTTGAGATGGAAGTGCAGGAAAAGTACGAGATGGATGCTGGTGATGTAGATGGATCGATGGTGAAGGGTATACCAATCACGGACGAGAGAGAAAGGGATGTCCGGCAGGCCAGGCCAGAGCACATGGTTGAGGTAGGGTATGACGAAATCGGGACCGCAATAGATACACCTGGAATTCGACCTAATAATGTAATAGTTTCCCAAGACAGATGTGGGGGTTGTAATAGCTTTGGAAGGACGACGCCGGATAGAACTTGGATTAGAGATGGGAGTACCACGCCAGATAGATCAGGGGTTAGCAATAGCTTCGTAAGGGCACCAGATAAATTCGGGAGTGGGAATGGGAGAACTCCTGATAGATATGGAGTTGGGAGGAGCCTTGGGAGGACTACTCGTGAGGGTATGGACTCGCGATCCGATGTCCCAGGGGGGTGTATATCACCAAATTCTACCGCCGAGAGATCGTTCCTCGATCTATCGGACGGAGAAGATAGCAATTAATACATGAAAAGGTTTACATTCAACGGTTGCACATGGAACCCCTCGATTTTAAGCCGCGATCGTTTGATTATAGGGGATGGAGAAGGGTATCGAATGCGACGATTGTTCTCTAAACTCTCATACTACTTTGAGCCCGTACTTGTGTGGACAAGAGTCAATAGTCAGTAGCTAAGTGACGTGAGGATATGCATATTTATGTATCCAGTAGTCGCCCAGTACAGGAGGCAACGGACGAACAACTCCTTTCTCGGGTATACCCCGAAGATCTCTCTATTATCATTACATGCGGCTGATCATCCCCATGAATACTCCATGTGTAGTCGGCGTGTTGAGGCGATCCTCCATATTTCAATACTCCGCCAAATATTCACAATCGATGAAGGTGTTCTCACTTCTTCACTCCGTTACCTTTTGTGTCCTCCGCACTAATGTTCCCTAAGATTTGGTCGAACGTAGTCCCACTTATAGAAGTCGCACTCCGTGGAGTTCCGACACTGTTCATGCTCGAATCGCGACGCGCACTATGTGGAACCACCGGGCTTGTGCCTCTGCTTCCCAGGTTCCAATCCTCGAGCCCAGATGGGATAGGCAAACGTTCAAGACCCAGCGCAATGCTTAGTCGTTGTGACTGTCTGCTACGACTTCTCTTCTCCAGCGCAGAAAGCGACTCCGGGTCAAGAGGCACACCAGCAGATCGGCCCCGTGACTGTGGTCTCATTCCCAGCTCGCCACCAGCGAAGCCGGGTGGTGGAGCAAGCGGCGACAATTGCTGCTCCTGATCAGGAATTAAGTTTGCAGATTGAAACCCATCTGCACCGACGTTACCAATCCACTTTTCAGCAACGGCCCAGCAATGAGAACGACGATAGACAGCTTCCACACCATTATCCACAAGGTGACTAGGAAGGGATACAACGTGTTGGCCTCCCTGAACCCCATACCATGCGGTCTTTGGGGCATCTTCAACCCAAGGTAGACTACCCGACGGTGCTGAGCACAGAAAATATTCAACTCCTTCAGTATACCGCAGGCCCGGAACATCCACCGCAAGCAGAGGGAGGGATTGTATGACAGCGTAGAGGAAGATCCAATGACCATAAACCTGATCGCTAAGTTCTTGAACATTCTTGCCCCGTGACTCCTTGTCTTCGAATATTTTGTACATATCAAGGAATGGGTTGGGGTGGTCCGCATCCACGTTGCGCGTTTTGAGGAGGACAAGCTGGGATTCATGGTGCTTGAGCCTGCGTGTCGCTAATTTGAGTTGCGCTTTCGGGGACATGGATGGGTACTTTGCGTCAATACTTGAGACCGAAGGAATAAGCGGTACGTCGAACGGGATTGGTGGCTGAACGGGCGGGGATGATCGATCAAATTCGCTGAGAAGGGTTCGTAATGCCGCGGTGGTAGGATCGACGTCTGCCTGTTCTCCATCCTTGGATGAATCGTAAGATCTGGTGGTAAGCAGTGATCGATCGGCTCTGAGGTTATAGAGACTACACATATCCGCATAGAGCCCCTTCAACACCAACCGATTGAGGCCGCCCACGGCAAATGAGTTCTTCTTACTGCTCGCTTTGGGTGGCCATTGCCCATGCAAGCTTTTGTAATACGAGAGAACGTGCTTGCGCATAGACATGAAATTTGATTTCCAAGCCTTGAAGCGGACATGTCTCGACTCTTCTCTTGATGTTGAAGCAGCGATACCTGCAAAAAGCGATGGGAAATTAAAATCAGCCAGGCGAGAGTCCGCAGCGTCTTGTCGCCCAACGAGCTCGAGAGAACTGCGTTCCAAGTTTGCTCGGGTGGCAGGGGAGATTTGCTCAAAGACTTGATACTTTGACTCCTTCAGGGCATTATAGTTTCCAACAGCATGGGTAAAAGCCTCCGTATATAGGTCAGCCGATCGCATGCTCTCGCCCAGGACAAGCGCTTCGATGGTTTTCTCCGGATTAGTTCTGACATCGGCCAATTGCAAGCTGTCTAAATAGAACTCAAAACTGGCAGTAGCCGACTCTCCAAAGGTTGACCCATCAATGTTCGCGAAGCCGTACCTCCATAGCATTAAGCCCACCGAGAGGAATATTTGGAAAGTGGAGTTGCAACCACGGGTTGCAACTAGAGGCTGGCCCATTAAAAACGCGAAGAGGTTTCGGACATCCACGAGTGTCTGAACGTCCTGAGGAGCAAGGTTTGTGCCATCTGTCGTGAGGCCGGTGGGAAAATATAGGTGCATCTCGTGCGGAGTCTCGTCGAAGGATTGTATGAAGTCATCGTAACAATCTATATTCGACTGCGTCTCGGATACGCTGCTCTTCGGGGTGTATGGCGGCGTGCCCAGGCCACGTATTGGCATATTTCGAATAGCATGCTCAGCTGAGAGACTCGCTCCGCCATCGAAGCTTCTTCCTCGGTCCACCTTGGGGTCGCCGTGCAGATAATTTAAGAGAACCGCGGAGGAGGCTAGTGCCATGGAAGGGACCCTGAATGATGAGCCTCGGCCGGTAGCTTGAGGGTACAAATATATGAATGTGTCCGAAGATTCATTCCACAGTTCCGGCACCTGTAGCAGATTTCAGCGTGCTCTATGAGGGGGGGGCTTTTGGAGGGGTGTTACCTTTTCGCCACTAACTAACGGGGAAAGACTGTACTCGGGTTGGTGGTTCTCTGCATTTATCCAGGCATTGGACCGATGCTGGAGGGGATCTTCTTGGGATGTAGCTCGGGACCGCCTTCCTCCAGCCAGCCAGCTTCTTCTTTTCGATATCTTGCCTCCAGGGGAATCTGCCGCTCCTTCCAACGTGAGCGATATTGGGCGAGTAGTGACGGGAGACGAGACAGATCGGCCGTGGGCCGCTTCTGCATGATGCTGAGCCATGGGCGACACAGCTGGTGGGATAGTGTTCCATCGACCTGGAGATTCGGCTTTTTGAAGCTTTCTAGAGGAACTTGACGGTCTCGAAGAGGGGCCGCTGCGAGGAGCAGGCGGAGGAGAGCAGTCTGGCACCCGCGGGGGTATTCGGTCTGGCAGCGAAGGTCTCTCGTGATTATCTTGTAGCGTCTCAGAATCTGCTATAGGGAGGAGTTGGGGACTGAATAATGAGAATCGGCGCCGCCGTGATGGACGCTGGGATTTCTGGAGCACTTTGCTCGCCGGCGCTCCCCCCATAGCTAGAATACCTCCGGTGGAGCTTACGATGTTGGTAATCCAATACCGGTATCAAAACTGTGGGGAGGGCCGCGGCTTTAAGACCCAAACTTGGTCTTGGAACTTGGATCTGGAGAGAAGGGTATGGGGACTAGGGAGAGAGCAACTCACCGGCGTCCATCTTATCGAGCAACGGGTGCGGTAGGGAACATGGAGGGTGAGAGGCAAGATGATGCAGCGGGAAACTTCTCCTTTCCTATATATCCTGGGTAACCTAGGTACCTTAGGTAACCTGTCGAGCGTGTGTCCCACCCAACACGACGCGTACAGTATCGTATGCGGTGCCCCAGTGTGACGCGTACCATGTACCGTATCGTATCGTATCCGGCGTTCCTGGGCTTCTTCGGGGTTCTGTTCTGCTGTCTTCGGGGGTTGGTTTCAATAATGGCGGTGCAGTGTGGTGTGGTGTAGTGTTTAGAGGAGGAAAATCCAGGAGAGGCGTACTGTATCTATGGTTTGCTTGTGATTCCCACCTTGACACCGGGAGTGGGCAGTACCCGTATGCATTATGCAGCATGTAGCGCCAGCACCCGCGGTGGTGGCGTGGATGATGACGGTGATCTCAGCCAGCATGTTGACAGCGACGGCGGCTCGGCGGGCGAGGGTTCAGTACAGAATACAGAGTACATGTATGTTTTATGCGTTGGGATGCTGGGATGCTGGGATGGCGGATGGCGGATGGGGATAGGGATGGCAGGGGAAAAGCAAAGGGCCCTGTTGTTGTGAATCTTGCGAATCTTTGTGAATTCTTGTGGACCTGTGGACCTGTGGATCCGTGAATCTCAAACAGCTTCAAAGGAGGCACCGGCGGCACTACTAAACAGAGGCTTCTTTGTCTTCATCGGATCTGTGGTGATCACTTGCACAGACAGCAGGAGGGTCGTCGTCGCCGTAGCCTGAGCATTGCCCCGTTGGTATTTGTTGTGTCCTGCGAATAATAATCATGTACATATATAAATAAACATGGACATACGTAGTACGAAGTCAACACAGGACGTCTCCTTGTCGTCTCCTTGTCGATCGGCGTGGCGTTTGGCCAAGCAAAGGCTTGGGTGGAGGGAGGCCTGCAGATTAGTCAAACATACACCTTGCCGGTTGCGGCCTTAGCGCACTTTGGGTACAAGGTACAAGGTACAAGGTACATACACGGGCTGCTGCTGGATACTCCCCGTGCTTATTTCTACATCGTACGTACGAAAGTAATAGGTAATAAGGTAGCCAGTACGATGGTGCTACCTACAGTACATACCTTACCTATCTACAGTTGCTTTCGATGGGCGCAATAGCTGCTTAAGGTACTGTATATGTACCTACCTACCTTACTTACCTACGATGTACTGTACTACGTTCGAGTGAGGCAGGTAAGTAGCAGGTACGAGTAAGTGGTAATAGAATATGGTGCGAGAGCGCCCTCGCGTCCCTACGTCATCATCCGAACTCCCCTCCCGCCCATTCCATTCCACTCGTACAGTAGGAAGGTGAGGAAGGTGAGGTAAGGTGAGGTAAGGTTTCTATACTTCTTTATCCTTCATCCATCCTTCATCCATCCTTCATCGCATCTTCTACACAGGTTTACACCAGTACTGGTACTACTCTCCACGCAATTGCAAAGCAAACACGTACAGTCTGACTGGATCGAGTCGCGCAAGAAGCCTTTCAAAACAGACCTAAGCACCTCCTTCCCAAGGTAGGTACTGAGATACGCATTACTGCTTGTAAGGCTGGTTCCTAGCTATCCTGTTCTGGAGAGGTCGATGGGAGAGCGCCTGACTGCATTCCCAGAAAACAAATCAACCTGTGGCATTTCAAGGCCCTTGCCTCCCTCCGTCTTCAAAACTTAGACCCAGAATGTGAGTCCAGCCTCGACTCTTCCTCGTCCTGCTCCTCTTCCTCCCCGTCGTCATCTTTCGATGGTGACGTAGCTATTGAAATTCTAACAACACCCCGCGCTCGACAGGAATCGCTCCCTCTCCATCCGCTCCAAGAACGGCGCCAGCTCCTCGGGTACAGGGACGGGGAACCGCCATGGCTTCAGCCTCAGCTCCCTCCGCGGCAATATCCAGCCCGAGCTCAGCAAAAAGCTATACAAACTCATCAAGTCCGAGAACCATCTGATCCAGTCCTACGAGAACGCCGGCAAGGAGAGGATTTCGATCGCCACCCAGCTGTCGGAGTGGGGCGAAGCGACCAACGATGACGCCGTCAGCGACATCTCGGATAAGATTGGTGTCTTGCTCTCGGAGCTAGGTGAACAGGAGGATTTGTATGCGCATAACCTGGACGATAGCAGGGCCATCCTGAAGGCGATCAGAAATACCGAGAAGAGTGTCCAGCCAAGCAGAGACACCAAAGCCAAGATCACGGACGAGATTGCGAGGCTGAAGTCTAAGGAACCCCAAAGCGCGAAGTTGGTGACCTTGGAACAGGAACTAGTCAGGGCTGAGGCGGAAAACTTGGTTGCGGAGGCTCAATTGACCAACATTGTGGGTACATTCCTTTCGAACGCGAAAGCAGTGATGGTCCTATACTAATCCGGATGTATCAGACCCGGCAGAAGTTGAAGGCAGCATACGCTACCGAATTTGCGGCCTCAATCGAGCGCGCAGAGAAGCAAATTATCCTCGCCCGCCATGGCCGGCGGCTCCTCCACCTCCTTGACGATACTCCCGCTGTGCCAGGCGATGTTCGTCCAGCGTATGAACATGCTGACCAAGCCCGCCAGATCCTTAACGACGCAGAAGATGACCTCAAGGACTGGCAGCCCGAATTGGGGGATGAGCCCTCGCATGCAACCCTCGATAACAACTTGATGCCGGGTTCGGCGAGACAAAACCAACAGGAGCCAGAATCTGTCGCGGGCGAGGGAAGTTTTGCAAACCATGAGGATGTCTCTGAAGGCCCTGTCGTTGGCTGACGGATCCCCTTCAAAGAGCCAAACCATGATGCTGGAGTCTAAAGTATAACGGATGTCTCCAATCATGGCGATTCAATGGTGCAATAATCCCAGTTAATTCTTGTGCTTGGCATGTTTCGAAAACTAGCCTTGCTATGTAGCTTCATGAATCACTCACTGTACACTGGGTGGTACTTTGGCGAGCCCTGTATTTTTAAACCAAAACGGTAACTATCTAGTTACAAGAAACTGTATTGTTCTAATTCACTTGTTTGTTAATAAGAAAGTTAAATCTTACTCTGTAAAACTAGAGGGTTTGGAATTTGATAGGTTGGCATTCGGGAGCTTGATATAAAGGCTTTATTTCGGAAGGTAGGCGGCTATTAATAACTTTAACAGCATTGCATACATGAATGGAGAGGTCGCCATGATTCACATATCCACTGCCAAAGTGTTTTAGGTCAATAGTGTCCTTGTACATTATATAAATTAGCAGGATCTGCCACAAACCTGTGAAAATAAATTTCCCAAGTGCACATTATTACTCCTTAGGCCCGATCAGCAGAATACTTGATAAACCTTTACTACTCCACTGGAGAACTAAACGACCATTAGGCAAGTTCTGCTATCAAGGATGTGTATCGATATCCTTCCTCACTACAAAACATGCAAGCACAACGCTACTTCCGACCCTCTCCTAGCCTTTATCGATCGGCATGAATGCCTACACAAGGACTGTGAGAGCCCGCCTAAAAGGGTTGAGGTTCATGATGGCAGATGCCCTTCCTGCCTCGGAGACCATGCCATAGAGGCTCGTCCCGTTATCGTGGGATTGTTCAAGGTAAGCGTTTCTGGCAGCGGAAAACATCAACGGTCTCTCTTCTAATATTTATAAGCACTGCTGGCAGTCCGAGATCTGCGGTCACGAATGGGGCCATGCCAATGTTGTAGGCCTCGAGCGGTACGATACAGACCCCGAGTTCGTCCTAGTTACACCAGAAAAATATAATATTTGTCCCGACTGCAACGGAATGGGCTATGATATGCGATTCGCAGGAACGGACCGTCCTCCCAAGACAAGCTCAACGATGCCACTGGATTATGAAGGGTTGACTCGCATTCCCATTGACGCGATTGGTTCAACCTGTCCAGACATTACACCAACCTCAATGCCTGGATTGAATCGAGCCATGCCAGGTATATACAAACCCCCGACAAGGCATACTTCTGGAGGCAGCGGAATACGTGCTGCATCTAGCCATCTAGCTGCGGCTCCTCCGTATACCACATCTGCTTGGGGCCGTCCACAGATGTCATCACCAAGCTCCGCAAGGCCTGAAAGCTCCGAAATGCACTCTGCATCCATCAAGCCCACATCCTATAGGCAGCGAATGGTAGAACCAGACCTGTTAAACCAAGTTGTCACGAAAGATGCCACTCCTAAGGACATTTATGGCAAGGTGAATGGCGAAGAAGCCATCAGTCGTCTCCGTACGGTATCCACTCTGCGTTTATCTCACCCTGAAATATCCCATTCCGAGTCGATAACTGCAGCTCCTCCGGCTGATATGCATTCCCATGGCCTCGACGGGAAATTGACGGGTGTGGTGCTGCGAGATGGATATCCGCGGGCTTTTCGTTCTTCGGATGGCAGTAGTGCTCTAGGTCTTTCTCAGATTCCGTCACTTAGGTCGCAAGCTCATGAAAGTATACCTTTCTCAAGTTGCCAGGCCGTACATATCAGTAACAGAACAGTGGAAAGTCCAAGGGGGGTTCCCAGCAGAGTCACTCCAGGACATCAGGGTCCGATAGTACCAGTCGCCAAGGTCTCCAAATTACCAAGGGATTACCCCGTAGGAGTCTCAAGTACCATCCACGAGGAATAGGCAATCGATTTCTAGACACACCCTGTCAGAAGTCATAGCTTGTACTTGGGCAACCGGGGGTGTGGGGTATGGATTCGGAATGTCAAGTAGGAGGATACGATACCTGCCATTACTAGTTAACAAGTGACGATCCCACTTGGGAAATACGATGTAGATTCGATCAATACCATTAGAGCCCTGAAATATGCTTATTTGTAAATGTGATGCTTGAATTGCTAAGAACGATATAGCAAGGATCTAATAACGGTGGCGTGGGAGAGACCCGGCAAGAATCGCAAATTTTGGTCAAGGGACCGATCCACGACAAACAAGAATAATCCATATAGCATAACGCACATTGATCTACCCCTGCCCCTTAACTATCTCGCAAGAATCCAACATCATCCCATAACCCGAGGACCGGAACCCCCGTATATTGGATACTGGTAAAGATCCTTCATTTGTTCCAGACCTAGAAAAACGCCAGAAAATGCACTTCACCCTGTATATACAATAAAATACCGAAAGTATCGACGCCGAAAACTGCAATTAAAACCCGGATATCATGTCAGCAGCTCGCAACTTAGCAAGGACTGGAGTATTTAAGAGGCAAGGAATTAACAGTCAACATCAAAAGTGTTCAACCTAGCAAGACAACTATTCATACAAATGGGACGTTGGACATTCTGTCTTAATAGACACATGATGCGAAAGCATTGTTTCTCAGGAACATCACATCATTATCCTTTATGCTCACTGGCGGACGGGATCCCAGCCTTGGGGTTGAGTCAGGGCAGCCGGGGCGCCGCCTGGCCTTGAACCTTGATTTGAAGGTGTATATGATTGGTATCCAGGATAATTTGGTTCTTGGGGTGGCGGGCTTCTGCTTGCATATAAAGGCGATGGCGAGGAGGGTCCATAGTAATCATCTCTAGATCGAGACGTGTTGTACGATGCTTGTTGAGGTGGGGGCGATGGCCGTTTGTATGTTTGCTGTCCCCCGGAGCCGAAATCAAATCCACTATTATTGATACCTCTGGAACTTGCCATTTGCTGCGGTCCACCTGGCGAAGGCCCTCGCGAAGGGCCGTTGGGTTCGAAATTGTCATAAGACTGGTCCATGTATTGTCTTCCTGGATTTACAGAACGCCCGGACTCGGAGTATTGTCTTGTCGGTCCAGGTGGAAATTGGCGCTCGTCGTTCGAGTACTGGCGTTGCGGTTGCCGTTGCGGTTGCCCATAACCATCTCCATCCATGGCTGTACCCACGTATTCATCATTGCCATACGGATCTAGAGGGGGAGATGGACCATATCCTGACCCACCTTGACCGTTCATATTCTGCGTGTCTGGTGGCCCATATCCCGGCCTCCGCCTACTCATTCCGGGCCCTGGAGACGGCGAGCCTCTATATCCCCCATTGCCATGAAAACCATTCTGGGATGCATGAGGGGAGTAAGAATCACCTGCGACTCCCATATATCCATTTCCACCAACGCCTTGGCCTGATTGTGGACCGTAAGGACTTGTCATCTCGCGGCCCGGGCTTGGAGTTCCAGTCATTGGAGGTCGACCAGCACCAGCCATAAGAGGCACACTCTGTCCCGTGGCGGGATCCAAATGCCCTAGCTCAACGCCATTCTTCTCCTCCTCCAACACATGCTTGTTCGCTGCGGCATCCCAGCTCGGCATGGGAGGCAAGGCGTCTTCGCTCAGCGCTGGTTTGGGCTCGACAAACAACCCGTTTTTCCCAACTTCGAATTGCGCGAATTGAGGCCGTTCAGGGGTGGCAGACAGTGCCCCTCCCATCATCGGTGCAGGCGCCTGGTATCCTTGGTTTGGGGCTCGCGAGGCGAACGGTTCATCCAAGTGCTTCATCGGCTTGTTCTTTTTCCCATCGCACGATCCACCACAGCAGTCACAACATTTGAGGAAAGAAAAGCAGCTGCAACAGCAAGACATCCCGCAGCATGCGCACCTGATGATACACCAGAGGATCGAGAGCACCGTAAGGGAGACGACGATGATCACAACTATTACGGGCCATCTGGAGAGGGAATTAGCTGGAGCCCACCGGGAGCGAGGGTATCAAAGGGACACAGACTTGCAGTAGGTTGCCTTCATACAATTATCCCAACTCGAGAATGAATCCTTAACGCTGGACACTTCGCCCGCTATCGACCGCCGGCCGAGCAAACTGTCGAACACAATGTCGCTCACACCCCTCCTCACACTCCTCTGCATAGCTGCTGTGATATGCGGCATCTCGAATCCGCCAGGCGAATAGCGCGTGGCCCGCTGGACGTGTCGGCGACTGCACAGGTGCTGGAGGGAGGTATTTGGGCGCAAGAACCTTTCCTGGTAAAAGCTGGCAACGGCGTCTGTCCGTACAGGGCGTGGAAATGGACGAGATTCGCAGGTTCACCTTGTTCGTTACTCCATCCCCCTTCCTGTGCCAAATACCAGTTCGGTCTCGCAGATCACCCCGTGGCCGTAATGTACCAAGGAAGTCGCCCGATAGTAAGAGTCGCCGTGATAACAACGTCGTCGTCGTCGTCAGCAGCTGCACTAGGACGCAATGAGAGCCACGATAGAAAGATCGGGATGAGGGAATGGCGGCGCCTGGTGTGTTATGTTTCTGCCCACCGCAGCAAATTGAGTTGTGAAACGTGGCTGTGTAACTTTTGTAATAGGGTCCAAACCGAGAGTACAGAGTATGGGCGCGAACCGGTGGGCAAATTGCACCGCTGCAGATCGCGAGATGCCAAGTAGTGCACCAATTGTGTGAGCGCGCGACGCTTTGTATAGCAACAGTAATAACAGGACTGAACAAAAGACACAAGTACAGCGAACAAACATAATAAAACCAGAATGCAACTACTGCTTGCCCGTGCAAGTAGTAGAAGAAGAGATGCGATGCATTATTGCTGTATGGACGAAGCAATGGCCAGGGGTTTGTGGAAGGCCGTCACGTGATTTGGCACCTCGGGTACAAAGGTACCTAGGTAGGTAAGGCAGTACCCATCTTAAAAAAGTGAGTAGGGGACTACGTGCCCCGTGCCTTTTAATTGCGATTAGCTTTGAGATATATAAAGTGTATTCTAGGCTTAGCATGGAGGAGGCGTATCATATTTGAAGGTGCTTAGGTAGAGGTAGCAATTACAGCATAGAGCACTTTGCACATGCTGAACGAGTATTTAAAGCAGAACGCGAGGTAACGGTAGATCCAAGGAAAGGAAGCTAAAGGCACGAGGCCCGAGGGATATTGCTGTTAAATCTTCCTTTGGACCGCATGTCGGGCCTGCTAAGGTGGGAAGAATGATATGTAACACATATGCTTAGACCGCTCTTAGAGGAATGGCTGCTTAACAATAAAATGTAGGTTGCTTTGGTGGTATTAATTAGTACGCTTTAGAAAAGATATCCAGTGCAATCGTCGACATGCGCTCCGCTCGTCACCACTGTCCATCTGCTTTCTTCTCGAAGCCCTGGTCCAAGGCCCGCCACCCAAGATTGACCATACCCCGAATTAAATACAAGAACGATTACAAACGCCAATGCCAGGGTTAAGAAGTCATAAGTATCATTACACGGCCGACCCTCTTCCGCGGCCCGTCTTCCACCATCATCTATCACCGAATGATGTCACCTTCTTTCCGGGGGGGCGGCCCTTGGGGTGCCTCGTAGACAGGATCACCACCACGTTGAGGCTGATACGAGCTTTGAGGGGGCTGTAGCTCGATCCCCTGATTTCCATAATATCCATGGTTGCTATCAAATGTCGTCCCGGTCGTTTGGTTGGGGATCGGAGGGCTGTAAGGAGGGGCCGGCGCGCCGCCATAGTACGGTTGGTTCGGATAGTAGTTGTTCGTATTGCCATATTGTTGATCCGTGGGAGGTTTCCCTCCCATCCAGCCGGTACCATACATCGGGGCCATGCCACGACGGCGGCGACGGCGGCTATTGTAGCACCTGTTAGTCATGTTAGAAGAGCCATGTGGAGTAGAGAACGAATGGTAACGTACGAGAGCGTGAGTGCCAGGAGGAAAAACACCACGATGATCACCGCTAAAGCCACCCATCTGCCCCAGGTATTCCAGGTCGAGCGGCAATAGCCGTCGGCATCACAGCTGTTTACAGAGTTAGTGCTTAACGCCAACACTCATTCTCTTGCCAGACGACGACCAGCGAAGGGAAGGGAGTACATACTCATAATAGAGCCTCTTTGTGAGGAGATCCGTAGCCGAGGTTGGCGCCATAGCGAGCAGTCGTGTAGATGTGTGGTCGTGCGATTGCCAACTGGCGATGAGGGCGTTGACGGTTGAGGAGATTACCTACTCGAGTAGACAGATACAGGAGTATCGAGGCGCATGTAGTATGAAGACGAGTCGGAAGCCTTATTATTGACACCTGCGTACAGGAACTTCGTGGGTTACGCACTACGTTATATGATATTGTACGTAGTACTACTGCTACCTTACGTATACTCCGTACGACGTACGACGTTCGTTGCTTTGGGTTGTGGCTGTGTCCTTTTGAGAGTGGGGCGCGGAGTGGCGAGTTCAGGTCAGGCTACCTACCTTGGTACGAGTGAGTACCTTGGTACCTCAGGGACTCGCATCGCGTGTCATGTGAGAGGCAGTGCGAGCCACGTGATAATGAGTGATTACCTAAGGCGGGGTCCCATTGTGCCTGAGGAACCACTCTATATTTGTACCCGTTGTACCCGTTGTACTGCAAGCAGTGTACGCACCTGGATTACATCATCCATTATGATTGCAGCCGCGCCTGCACTCTGCAGCCAGGGCGTCCCATCCATCATCCATGCTCCATGCTCCTATTGCCAACGCATCAATGTGGTTTGTGCGGAGGGTCCCTTATTATTGACTACCTATACCTACCTCCCTACCTACTTTTATACTCTTGTACCTAGCCTTAGCACCATCACTACTATTAACCAAAATGCTATTGCTACTCCTCTACTCCTTGTCCTCTTCCTCTCCCTCTCCCTCTTCCTCTTCCACCTCTTCTTTCTCTTCCTCCTCCTCCTCCTCTACGCCTCCGCCTCCTCTGACTAAGTGTGGCTGCTGCAAGATTGTCCTCCTGCTTGTCCCTTTCCTTCTTGTCACCCACAATATTATTGGATTGAATGCGTACGGGTATGGACGAGTGTGAATGGGTTCGAATATACGGAGCACTGCCCTCGGAACCCCCTACAGCATGCCATCCTGATGCCCGCCCCTCCGCTCTCTCTCCTACTGTAGTATATGGATAGAAGATAAAAGGTATGGTACAAGTACGTCTGGCGACGGTCATATACCATGGAAGTTGTGGCATCAACTGCGCCGACATGGTTGCTGCCTCGTCCCAGCAACCCTCCTCTCCGAATATCAGCCCCCCCGGATTCAAAAACCCCTCCCGCAATCTCGCCGTAAGGCATCTCGCCACCTGCTGGGAAAACGCTGGTTATTAGTTACGGGACTGAGTCCCGACAAATATGAGTATGCTAAGTACAGATCCTAAGCCCAAGAACACCTGGCAATGCCTGCCCCCTGCGTCTTTGCAAACCACACATCGGACCACACACTCCCCAGAAACAAGGAACATACGAAATCTTAGCGGCTGTTGAATTGCCAGCTGCCGATGCTGATGATGGCCGCTCGTGGAAGTGGTCCCGTCATTCCAAGGAGAGGCGCGAAGAAAGAAAAGCCACGCAATGGCACCTAGGTAGGCAAGGAAACTCGCTTCATGCGACAGAGCTACACGTCAGTCGCACCCTGGGAGCCGTCAGAGGAGTTGGAAAGTGAGAACATGCTGTAGGCTGTGAGCTAGGGAGATATATTTGCCTTCGTAGGCCGGTAAGGAAACATTTCATTTTATCTTTCCGTCACTTCGTTATCATCGTTATGGGAGACTCTGACCACACGGGGGGAGGGCCGGGCCGGGGCGGAGGATCCGAGTTCGGCAGGGGTGCCGTTCGATGAGTATTTGTTCTACTTGCTGGCGCGAGCAACAAGCCATTGCAAAACGGCGTCCAGGTTCGTCTCCTCTTTTGCGCTTATGCCGTAGCAGCTCACCTCACGATGCGAGATGCTCTTCAGGTCTAGCGCGTCGATCAACTCGTCCACCGAGAGCTTCTCATCGAGATCGGATTTATTCCCGAGAACCAGCAGCGGGATGCCTTCGAGAACAGGTTTCTCGAAGAGGAGGTGGAGCTCATCCTTTGCGACCGGTAGAGCTTCCCTGTCTGCCGAGTCGACGATGAATACGATGGCATTTACGCCCCGGCAGTACCGCTCCCACATGGACCGAAACCGTGGTTGCCCGCCGAGATCCCAGCATTTCAGCGTCACATGGCCCTTCTGTACGCGCTTCATATTGAATCCAACGGTCGGAATCGAACTATGAAGGAAGATCATGGTTAGCGGTGGATCTCTCTGTCGGCTGATAGGACATAGTGAGCGAGCGGGGACGCCAGCACAGCGCTTCTGGTTGGAGAGAGAACATACTCGAGGGTGAACTCTCCGCCCTGCCATATCGCGGAAAAGTCAGTCTGGATATGATGATGCTATCGAGAGATCTGGTGGGCGCTTACCGCTAATACTCTCAGCAGCGACGTTTTCCCAGCATTCTGTAGGCCGATCATGGTGATATCCATCTCTGTCGCCCTGTCGCCCGACGGAACTGGTCAGCATGGTGATTTTGACATGTGGGTAAGTATGCCTGTCTTCCTGACGAGGTTGGTTTGCTTTTATTTGTGCAGCAGGACCATTCGCGCGTCCAGCAGCTGGACCGGATTGAGCGCATGGACGCAACGTACCAGAACAGCCTCAAAAGCCAATCGTACACCCGTTTGAAAATTCCCGCCATGTTGATTTGATTCGGGCGCCTACCACGAAGATGCCAACAGATAAAGGCGCTCTCTGCTGTCTCCTCTGAAGGGTAGGTTGGTTGCGACAGAGTCGCGCAAGGCTGCGGGGGGATGAGGCGGCGGGGCAGCTCTCGGATGCAGGTTGGTCGGTGGTGGTGAGGGTTTTGCGTGCGTCAAAGTCCGGTATCTGGCAAGTGGGAGTATTATGATGGCGACGATGGCGATGGATGGCCGCGGCCGAACCCGTATATGATGTTGGTGTTGTGGACAATGGTCCGCTCCGTACAGCGCGCACAGCGGCCTTTTCCTCTGCGGCGGGGGTGAGTGACGGTGTAGCGACCGATGTACGAGTAGCGCCTGTGACGGGGGAGATTCCCAGAAACAGGCACGAGCCTTAAACTTCGAGCAAGATGGAGTGCAAACCCAAGGCACAAGAGCAAGCCGCCACGGCCTCTCTGTCTTATCCGCTGGGCAGCCCCGGGGAGTTCTTGATCTGAGTCCGCCGGTCTTGCTTTGGTTTGGACTTCGTAACGGATATAATATACCTTCGGTATCTTTTGATACTTGCTTCCGGGTGGTTGGGTTAGGTTGGGTCGGTTGGGTCGGTTCACGCCAACTCTGCTTGTATCAGGTACCCAGGGTACTCGTGCTTAGTTAGGTACGGAGCACTCCGTACCTGAGATATATTATACTCGTACTATGTTATGCTGCCTAGGAATGCTGGGTACCTCCCGTCTTCACCTCAGCTGGTTGGGGATAGAGTAATAAATGGACGATGTTTTTGCTTGGGGCCTGGGACCCGGGGTGGGATGATTGTACGCAGCGTAATGGACCGAGGGCAGGACAGGGCGCGTGCAGCACGCAGAAAGCATGCAGCGGAAGAAGAAGAAGAATAGCAAAGCAAGAATACAAGGCTCGGAATGCAGAGTGCAGATCGCAGAGTGATGAGTGCAGAGTGCAGAGTACCATGTAGCCTCAGTGCAGAACATACGAAGTAGCAGCGCGGCGTTCGCTCGCTCCCATTATTGATTACCTACGAAGTACGTATGGACACTGGACAGTAGGTAGCAGATTAGATCTCTGATAAGGATAAGGAGCGTGACTAAGCCCAAATTTATATTTCCGTTCCGTCGCGGAAAACTTCTTTTTGCCGCTATCTCGATAGTCGACAACAACAACCACAACTGAACAGCAGTGGCTGGCTAAGCCCTTCAAATATGCCTCAATCTAGCTCTGACCAGTCCAAGGGCACGAGCACAAACAAGACCAAGACCAAACCCAAACCCAAAACCAAGAGCAGCGGCAAGACCGAGACCAACACGAAGTGGTCCCACGAGTTCGATACCCTCCGCCGTGAGAATCTCTTTCGGAACCCGCCTCGCGACCACACGCCCTACCCAGCGTTGAAAGCTGCTATTGCCCCGCATATAGAATCGTTCAATGCCGTCTTCGAGGACAACGGCCTCATCACCCAGGCCTTGCGCGACATTGGCCCCAAGACATTTCTTGATGGCGATGCTCGCAGCCCGCCTGCGGGCAAGAACCAGTTGACTGTCAGGATTAGAGAGGTTCGAGTCCTGACATCCGAGCTACCCGACTCGAACAAGTTCTCCAAGGTACGGAAGGTTCTCCCCGCAGAGTGCAGAGAGCGTCATTCCACGTATCGGGGGAAGATCAGGGTGCGATTTGAGGCCTCCGTTAATGGCGGCCCCCCCCGAGAAATCACCCGGGACATGGGTCAGCTGCCTATGATGGTAATGGTAGGTCATATTCTCTCTTTGATTCGGGCTGCTGCTGCTAACAAACCTCCAAGTCAGACCTCTGCCACCTTAAAGATAACCCCCCTGCCCTCCTCGTCGCACGAAAAGAAGAGGCCGAGGAGCTGGGCGGATATTTTGTGGTCAACGGCATCGAGAAGATTATTCGACTGCTGATAGTCAATCGGAGAAACTTCCCCATGGCCATTGAACGGCCCTCTTTTGCTGGCCGAGGCGCATCTTACACAAAATGGGGCGTAATAATCCGATCCGTGCGACCTGACCAGACCTCCCAAACCAATGTTCTGCATTATCTCGACGATGGAAACGTGATCTTTCGCTTTTCCTGGCGGAAGGCTGAGTTCCTGGTGCCGGTGATGATGATCATGAAGGCTCTGGTGGAAACAAATGACCGTGAAATATTCGACGGAATCGCTGGACAGAACAGGTCGGAGAACTCCCAAAGCGAATTCCTTTTTGGGCGGACCGAATTACTGTTACGGACGTACAAGCAATACGGGCTCTACACGAAGAGGCAAACCCGAGCCTTATTAGGGGAGAAGTTCCGTGTAGTCCTAGATGTTCCCGATACTATGTCCAACTACGACTGCGGGACTGAATTCCTACGGAAGATTGTGCTCGTTCATCTCGGCAACGTTAATGTCACGGATGTGGAGGATAACGACAAGTTTAAGATGCTACTTTTCATGACAAAAAAGCTCTACGCTTTGGTTTCAGGAGAGTGTGCTGTGGACAACCCGGATGCCGTCCAGAACCAGGAGATTCTGCTCGGTGGCTTTCTCTATGGAATGATTATCAAGGAGCGCCTGAATGATTGGCTATCGCTTCAGTTGCGATTAGCGTTGCGGGATTGGCAGAGAAGAAACCCAGAAGAGAACTTCCAGTCTCCAGTATTCCTGAAGGAACTCTCCGAGAAAATAATAGCCAAGACCAATACGAATATTGGGGGGGCGTTGGAATATTTTCTTTCCACCGGTAATCTTGTTAGCCCAACAGGTCTGGATTTACAACAGGTTTCTGGCTTTACAGTCGTGGCGGAGAAGATTAACTTCTTACGATTCATCAGCCACTTCCGCATGGTCCATCGAGGAAGTTTCTTTGCCCAATTGAAAACCACTACGGTCAGAAAGCTACTCCCTGAAAGCTGGGGGTTCTTGTGTCCTGTCCACACTCCCGATGGGAGTCCTTGCGGCCTCCTTAATCATCTCGCACACAAATGTAGGATTCTCGTACGGCAGGTGGATGTCTCAGGGATACCGAGGTTGGTCGTAAGTCTTGGGGCGGTAAGCTCAAACTCATCGTCGACGGACGAGAGTGTTGTTGTTCAACTAGACGGCAAAATCCTAGGTTGGTGCACCCCTAAGCAGGCCGTTGCAATCGCAGATAGTCTTCGGTACTGGAAAGTGGAAGGCACACACGGCGTACCCAAGGAGCTTGAGATTGGCCACGTTCCAAATTCGCGTGGCGGGCAGTATCCGGGTATCTATATGTCGTCGGGACCATCTCGTTTCATCCGTCCGGTGAAGTACTTGCCCTTGAACAAGGAAGATTTCATCGGACCACAGGAGCAGCCGTTTATGTCGATTGCTGTTACGGAACCAGAAATCGTCTCGGGCGAGTCCACACACGTTGAATTCGATCCCACCCATATTTTGTCAATTCTTGCTAACATGACTCCTTTTTCGGACCATAACCAATCTCCTCGAAACATGTACCAGTGTCAAATGGGGAAGCAGTCCATGGGAACACCCGGAACAGCTATCCGGTATCGAGACGACAATAAGACTTACCGACTCCAAACTGGACAAACGCCAATTGTTCGAGCGCCTCTTCACAATGAGTATGGATTCGACAATTTCCCTAACGGCATGAACGCTGTTGTTGCTGTGATATCATATACGGGATATGACATGGATGATGCTATGATTATCAACAAATCTGGACACGAACGTGGTTTTGGGCATGGCACCGTGTATAAGGTCAAGAAGTATGACTTGGAAGAAGGCCGAGCTAAGTCTCGCTCGTACAAGCAAGCGAAAAAGATTTTTGGGTTTGCACCAGGCGCGGAGATTCAGGCAGGGTGGAGGAACTTCCTTGATGCGGACGGTTTGCCGTATATTGGCCGCATGGTTCAAAAGGACGACATTATCTGCGCATGGCACACTGTAGCTTGGGATGGGTCGGGCAACTTTGTGAATAACGATCGTCAAACGCACTTCGAGAAATACAAGGAGGCCGAAACAGCATTTATCGAAGAGGTCCGACTAATTGGAAGCGAGAATGGGACGGAGCCATTTCGAAGCATGTCGGTTAAGTTCCGCGTCCCCCGAGCCCCTGTTGTGGGTGATAAATTCTCCTCCCGACATGGACAAAAGGGAGTCTGCTCGCAGATGTGGCCTAGCCCTGACATGCCTTTTTCAGAATCAGGTCTACAGCCAGATATCATTATTAATCCTCATGCTTTCCCATCTCGTATGACCATCGGGATGTTTGTCGAGTCTCTTGCTGGCAAAGCTGGGGCTCTTCACGGCCTAGCTCAAGACAGCACACCTTTTCGATTCGATGAAGAGAATACCGCCGCCGATCATTTCGGTCATCAACTCATGAAAGCAGGCTATAATTACCATGGCAACGAGCCAATGTACTCTGGAATCACTGGCGAGGAGCTCCACGCCGATATCTTCATCGGAGTCGTTTATTACCAACGCCTTCGGCACATGGTCAACGACAAGTACCAGGTGAGAACAACGGGTCCCATAGCGGAGCTTACTGGGCAGCCAATCAAGGGAAGGAAAAGAGGAGGTGGTATTCGTGTTGGTGAGATGGAGCGTGATTCCCTCCTTGCACATGGCGCAGCCTTCCTCTTGCAGGATCGTTTACTCAACTGCTCAGACCTTCAGCGCTCCTGGCTTTGCAAGCAATGTGGGACGTTCTTGTCAACGCAACCTACCGTGTCCGATTTGGCGATGAGCTTTAAAGGCACCAAAGTGGTGCGTTGCCGAAGATGCGCCCATAAAGTTCAAGGATTGCAACGTGGACCTGGGATATGGGACGATGGGCAGGGCCAGAAGTGGCTTGGAGGTGACGACACAACAGTCGTAGCGGTGCCTGGGGTATTGAAGTATTTGGATGTGGAGTTGGCTGCTATGGGGATCAAACTGAAGTACAATATCGAACGACCCAACCGGATAGTGCAGGACCGCCGATGAATTATATGACACGAGATATAAAATATGGCGTTTTGGCGATCAGCGTCCACATGAAATATTGCTTGGAGGGACCTCGAGGGAACGTTTAATTTGTATTTCAAAGAATTGGTGCATAGGCTGTGGCTACAGGGCGTGAAAACTGATCACAGTATTCCACTACAAACTTAGAGCTGCGTTTTGTGTTTCTATCCAAAAGCCTTGAAGAATATCCACGTGCCATCCACTCACATATTGAATCCGATATATTGCGAATGCTACTAACTTATAGCGTGGCCTCCATATATATGCAAAGTTCCATGGACCAGATCTCCCGCGCCTAGAAAAATTGCACGATCCTTCCCCGTTGCCAAATGCTTAAAGCGAGTTCTCTCGCCACTTATCGCCATCCCAGTACTTCTGTAAGATTGTAACTGGGCCCTACCGGCCTTCACCACTCACCGTTATTTTGATAAGATTACACTCGAAAAGAGCTATAGTTAGGAACCAAACAGCCACACCTCCGAGGATCTTCCCAGCGCGGGCCTTGATGTGGGAGATGCTCCTGGTGAATCTGGGGGATCTCAAGCCGCAGTGTCGCAGTCAGCAAGTGACATCCGGCCTCCGATGATTGGGGGATAAGAGGTTTTCGAATGGATTTGTATAACTAACTACCTACTCCAAAATATGATTTATTTAGAGATGAGAAACTACTTGCCGTAAGCAAGTCGTGTAAGCGCTCATACGGCCTCTACTCTTGTAATTATATGCCAGATTAATCGTCCTTATACATCTCATGAGCTCCCCTTACTTTGATTTTATCCACTTATAACTGCCACTTTATTGCTTATTCGTTGACTCGTAATCTTAGTTGATAAAGGATTGGTTATCTACATGACGGGCTGTCACGTGGCATGTGGCCTTGCTAGCAGCCTGAGAAATTGAGCATAGAAAACCTCGCTGCTAGCCTACCTAATATGCCACCTGGGCATATAAGCTCCTGGCTCTCACTCTCTCTTTTGGACACAAGCTTGCAGCTTGCAACTCAGAATTCATCAGCTTGACAGCTGGACCAGGGAGAAGCTGGCCAGTTAGTTAATTACGAATACAATCCCAATTTGACATACTTATATTAATAACTGGATCTTGTGACTATTAGTCGTCCTGAATGCCACTACCTGAGTGCGCCTCGAATATTCACCTCCTCCAAGAACACTAAACCACTGGTTTAGTCTTCGTTAGCCAAATGGCCACCTGACGATAATCCTGCACCGCGCCTATCGCTCAATTGATCCTTATACCTTGGCTACGGTTATATGGTTGATTTATCTATAATTCCTCCTGATACTACTAAAGGTCCACCTAGCTCCTCTATATTATACTTCACTAAATCTGTATATTTATCCCCTCTAGTCTTTATCCTATTCTATACAGAGTACCCGCTTATAAACTTAACGAACTCATATATAAAACATCAGCTTCCGATAATTCAAGTAATCGGACCTTAATACAACTTCCGCGAAGCTGCTTGCCTAAGATTACAGATTCTTGCTCAATAGTATCCGCTTGTATAAGACCCCCCCTATTAGTACTATGCTGACAAGGTATTTCTCGGATAATAACGTCGCGAAAAGTAACGAGAAGGATCCCTAGACATCGCTGTCGATTCATATTATCCTTATGATTTGGAGTAGCTTCAACGTGGGTTATACAACCCCGTTGGTCGCACGGATGAGAAATACTCCCACCGCGCCCGCAATCTAGTGGAAGAGGTACAAGCTCTCGTAAAGGAGAAGCATTATACGCTATATGGTGTACCTGAACTTTCCATTGCCTTTTGCCCCCGAGGAGACTTATTAAAGCTTCCCAAGCCCCGATAGGTAAGACAGCTTTAAGTTTTCCGCCGATAGAGTTAGGCCCAGCAGTTACGTCTACTTGCCATCTAGGATGGCTTATAGTATTCGTAGTAGTAGCTATAACTTCACAAGTAGACCATGAAGTATACCAAGCACCATCGCGCCCACTAGTATAAGAGGAAGCCGCCAAAGTAGCAAGCTTCTCTCGTTCCGGATCTGGTACTTGTGATATAGAAGTCGGTTTTAAACTTGATTTCATCAGGTTATAAACAGCCTGAGCAGTCGGAAGTGATAACGAGCGTAGCCATTCTATAATAAGTTATTAGTAGAGAGCGTTCTAGAGATCCTATGCCTACTACGTTACCTAAGGTCTCGCGATGCTTTGTATCCCCTTTGTTGTCCTCGATCAATATCCCGTAATCTTCGGTACCGGCCTGGACATTTACCAACGACTCGGAACGCCTCACTAACCGCCGCCTCTTCGACATATTATGACGGTGATACTTGGCTAGTGTCTAGAATTGTGAATAATATAGCCAACTAGGTAAGCCAGTCCCTCTTTTATTCGACGGAGAGAGCACAGGTTCTGGGCAGCTTTGGGTCTAGCCTTGTATTCGGGAACGCGCCCTAGGGGTGAGACACGGCCCCAGCTTTTTGCAAGGCGCTTACCGAATCTTTCAAGGGATATTAACTACCACGCACAATAAATAGGTACCTATTCACCTAGTACCAACAGTCTACGTTCCTTTACAGAGTATACATCTATTAAACACAACTAAAGACTGAGTCGTGTGGTTCCATCAGTGTAAGCAAGCAATACAACAGGATGTCTTCCTAATGTAATTGGGTATGGTTTTGCTACCACTTCATCCTGAACCCATCCCACTCATCCTCATCGCCCTCGTCCTCATCATCCTTATCCTCATTGTTTATGCCTCCTATCGTGCCTAATGGCTTTGTTTGGGTTGTAGGATTTTTAACGGCCATATCCATTTTTCGCAAAGCTTCCCTCCTCTCTCTTAGTCTCCGGACCCTCGCTTCTAAGCCCTCCATCCGGTCGAACTCGTCTTCTAGTTTCCTCTCGGCATCTTCTTTATCGCCTTCTACCTCAGCTTCTTCTCTTGCCTTTCGCTGCTTGCTCGATTCCTCCGTGGATTGCGCCACCAAATCAGCAGTAGACATCGCTGGTGCCGAGATTACGGCATCTACAGCGGCTGGAAGCTCTGCCGCAGCGATATCTGCTTCAAACGCAGCCCATTCATCCTCGTCGACAGTTGGCTGCCCAGAACCGGGGGAGGCTTTCAAGGGAGTTGCAGGCCTGGAAGGGATCTGGATTTCATTCATAGGACGCACAACGCGGGATTCAGAGGGCACGGTTGCTGGATCAAAGAAATTGCCAGGCAACCCGTTCGCTGGTCTGCCTCGTTTTCGAATTGTGTCTTCTTCGTTGCTGCTCGCCTTTCTTTTTTTCTTGTTGTCATCACTGGGCCGGACCCGCTCAGCCTGCTCTTCCGGCCTCTGCTCTCCCTCTTGCTCCTGTTCCTGTTCACTAGCTTGGAGTTGCAGCTTTTCTAGGCGCATAATATGGCCCGCCGACCTCAGATGGCCATCCCACAGTGACTCGCTCTTTAGTTGTAAATGGCAAACTACACACAGGAGTGTGCCAGTCGTGGAATAGGAAGCATATTTATGTTGGATGCGGCGAGCAGCGCGCTCACTTTTGAGCAGAGATCGAACATCTGCCATTGTCGACGGCTTCCTGGCAGGACAAGACGAAATAAGGTCGGCGGTGTAGGCTCTGGCGTTGCGCGATATAGGTTTAGCCCGAGTAGATGATCAAGAAGTCATTTGTGTTGGGATTGGGACTTCGAGTATTGGGACTTCGAGTTGGAGGCGCTTCACTAGGGACGATATCGCGGTTGGCGCACCAGCACGGTCAGCAGGTGCCTTACCTCCTGAACCATCAGGCAACAAACCACCAACGAACCCAGGAGGCACGTGACCATGTATCTATTCGCAACAATTTATTAGCCAAGGACTTGACCTGTGAAGTAACTTTCATCGCCACCAACCTCATCTCTACACTACATCACATCACACAACACCACACCACTCACACCACACAGCGCAACCTCATCTACCCGTCTTCTACATTCGCTCCTCTTTATAAACCGCACATTCTCACAGAGTCGCACCGGTCGCCGCCCACTCGCCATTTGAAACAAAAGATCCATTTCTGTTGTCGTGCGCGCAGAGACGCCTGCATCGCCGCGCCCCTACCGCGACAAAGGCTAGGCAAAGGTGACCGACGAAGGAGGAGGAGGAGGAGAGGAGAATAAGCAGATCAAGAATAACGACAAGAAGAAGAGGAGAGGAGCCTAGAAGAGCCGCGCATAGCGCCTTGCAGCAAAGTGGGTGTCGCGCTGCGATCTGGATAGCTTCATAATCTTCGCTTTTCGTGTTTCGCCTGGGAAACAATTACTTGCTTGTCTGTAGAGCCAGCCAGTCGATGATCGCGTGAAGAAACGCTTCGCGTGTTCTATTCTATTTGAAAACCAACTCGAGTCAATCTCCCCCCCTTCCCTTGTAGAACCACGCCATCACCCACAAGCCCGTGAATCATCTATAAGTCTATCCCGTTGACTACATACGTCGCCCATTATGGCTGGTAAGCATCTATATCTCCGCCCCCACAACCCACACCCGTACGCCAGGCGCCGCGCTTGGTGCACTTCTCTCTGTACAGCCTGGCTAACTACCCTTTCTCAACTAGATGAACCTCGAAGGTCCGTCCGCGCGACCAAGGGGCAGCATACAAAGAGCTTGGATCTTCTTGACCAGCCCGCCGAACCGAAAAAGAAAGCCATCAAAAAGTCGGCCAAGAAAGCAGACAAGACCGATGATGAGGAGGTCGAGGTCATTCGATGTCCCTGTGGCGCCCGAGAGACAGGAGACGACGAAGGAGAGCCGTGGATCGCCTGCGACAACTGCGGCGTCTGGCAACATAACGTTTGTGTTGGAATTAGTCGTTTCACCGAAGACGCCCCTGATAAATACCTTTGTGAGAAATGCGACCCCCTATTTCCTCTCCACAAGGAGCTCCTCGACGGTTTGAAGAAAGGGAAAAGGCTTTGGGTGGAGAGAAGGCGACAATATGAACAGGAGCTAGCAGAGGAGGAGAAGCAGGGCACAAAAAAGAAGGGAAAAAAGGCCAAGGGCAAGAGACCAAGCGATCAGTCAGAGCTCAGCAATGCCGCAAATCGCAAGGCCGAGTCGCCCTCACTGCCCGTCGCTGCGGAGAAGAAGGAAAATGTTGCTCGGTCTGGAAGTACGAAGAGAAAAATACGGGATGAATCTCACGATAAGGAGTCAGTGAAGGTAAGTTATTTCACAGCCGATAATCTCAGAGCGCGGGCTGATAGCGAAGCAGGAGCCCGAAGCAAAGGTCCGGAAAGTTTCCACAGGACACACCACTCCACAGCAGAAGTCGCCTCCCTCCGACCTGCCTGTTAGGATCGGAGACCTAGGGCATGCTAGACAAGGGACTGCGAAGTTGATCTTCAAGAACCTACAGGTTACCGTGCAGTCGGCAGTCCAGGACGGTGACCATGCCTTAAACGTCGGCGACACTGTTGACACGAAAGCCGAGCGTCTCGCTCTTCAAATCGAGGACGCTGTCTATTCTACCCATCCCGACAAATCCGCATATTCGAAGCAGGCGCGCACCATTGCATTCAACCTCAAGCAGAACCAAGAATTATGCAACGGTCTCCTCAACAGAACTCTTGCACCAAGTGCTCTGGCAGTGATGAGTTCGGATGACATGGCCAGTAGGGAACTGAAGCGCGAAACGGCCGAGATGAAAGCACGAGCTGAGAAGCAATCTATTATGGTCGCGGATGACAATGCTCCACGAGTAAGAAGAACACACAAGGGCGAGGAAGTCGTTGAGGGTGATAATTTTGCTATTCCGAACGATATTACCGTCTCCACAGCCCACCAACGAACCGTACCCGATCCCGGTTCACATATAGTGGCCCAATCTCGAGAAAACTCGCCGGACAATGGGGTTGAACTCCCCGAACATATCGATAGTCACCGGACCTTCCATGATATGCAAAGCAAGCAACCGCTTACAATCGATACAAAGCCAGGACAAGCCCAGACAAGAAAGACATCCATGCCAGCCGATTTTGATATCAACAAAGTATTCTCAAGCGTCCAGTCCCCTGTTAGCACCCAGCATGGTCGGAAACTGTCCACCAATGTCGCTCCGCCGTTGAATGGCCCAGGCGTAGACCCGGAAATCGACAAGTTGCTGCAAGATGATGAGGGCAACGAATCCCCTCCGTATTCGCCAGCCGAGTATGATTCTAACCCGGACATCGTTTGGCGTGGAGCCGTCACAATGGATTCGATTGCGAAGTTTTCGGCGGTGGCCAAACATATTGGTGGTGCTGATTTGAGTAATAAGATTCCGTGGACCGACATCCTTCAAAAGGAGCTCAAGATTGCTGGGCGTATTGATCAGGAGAAAGCCAACGAGTATCTGTGCAGTCTCCGATACAGCCCCCCCACGGACGTTGTCATTGTGGCTGTCACCCCAACGGGCGAAGCAGCGGCGCAAGGATACCAGCAACTGTTTGACTATTTCCATAGCAAGAACAGATACGGCGTACTGACAAATAAAGGCGTTGGAAATATTCGCGACACATATCTAGTTCCTGTTCCACCCAGCCCTGGCCATCTCCCAGACTTTATCATAAATCTTGAGGGCCATAGAGTACCAGAGACTCGGTTGGAGCCAATGATTGTTGTGGCTCTCGTCATCCGCTCAGAATGGTATCCTGATCATCCCCGCAGTTTTGATGGCAGCCCTGACGCTCAAAGCCCGTCCATCACGGGTCATCCGCATCGTCAAATGTCCATCAGTGGTGCGCCTCCATCTATGTCGCCGATCGCACCTCAAGGTAGCACTCTCCCTACTCCGCCGATCCAGCAGAGTCCCCTATTCAACACCGAAGAAGGTCAGCACCGACAACAGGCTGAAGAGCAGAGACAGCGCGAAGGTGAAGCTGTTGCTGCGAGGATCTTGGGCCCGCATATAAACGCTCCAACTGTAGCTTTCCTGATGCCTCAAGCATTTCAGATGCGGCCGCTCGAGTGGGAAGTCATCAGAGATATCTTGGAGAAGGACCCTGTTGCTCAACAAAATTTGCAGCATCTAAGTCAGGTTTTAGAAACCAGAATGGCGACAGAAAATCCAAGGCAGGGGTGGGATGACCGCCCGCCCGAGCAGCGCTCAGGAGAAAACTAGACGGCGCCTTCGCAGTGTAACCCCATGTTATTTCGACGATATAGGGCGTTGACATTGGGTTGGAACACTTCATTTCTTGGTATTGGGCCGTCTACTTCAAGTGCGAGTTGACGACTGCAAGTAACTGTGTGCGCCGGCGGGGCTTCTGTTCAGCTTTATTCTATGATACCAATATGAGACCATGAGCAGCTTCAAGGATAGGTTCACCAGGCATCTTCATTCGCTCACCTTGCGCACTTGTCTATAAAATGTGCATAGGAAGCTTTAGAATTGTCACGTAACGCAAATCAAATCGAAGCTATGCATTTCCGATATCCAAGTGTAGACGGGCGTGTAAACCTTGAAACCATGGATTCCGTCGCAATGCATGCTAGTTAAATAGTCATATGCTTTTCCTCCACAGGTGTTGCCATTTCATCTGCCCACTCTCCAGGTGTTTGGTCGGCGGTGGAAGATGTGCCTTTCTCCTCTGTCTTCGCAAACGTGTTTGATGTTGGTGGTGTAGGTAGTGAAGGAAAATCCTCAGGAGCTGGTACCATTTTTGGCTGACCACTCAACTTGCCCCCACGGCTTCCTCCTCTGCCACCTGTACCCCGACCACGAATTTCGTGTCTACCGCGTCCTCTGGCCGACTTGTATTCTTCCTCAGGTACTCCTCCAGACGCCTCGTCGCCCTCGGCAGCCGCGTACTTGCTGCCCGCCAGTCCCGCACCCCTTCCTCGAATCACCCCGCCATGGTTACCCCTAACATACTCTGAAGTCCTGCCACGTCCCTTTCCATCAACGATATCACTTTCCACCTTTTCACTGTCCCATTCTCGTACGCCTTGTGCCTGTATCTTCCTCTGCCTGTTTTTGGCCCGCTCCATCTCCATCTGTCTGCTATTTTTCTGTTCCTCCACGCGCTTCTCTCTTCGCTCCTTCGCAAGTTCCTTCTCTCGGTGCTGGAAGGCCGCCTGATCTGCTTCGGAGAGACGATGACGTTCGGCCTTTTGCGCATTGAGGATAGCCATCTTTTCAAGCTTGATCGTGAGCTCCTCATCTGTTAGCTTCTTGTGTACTGGGCCGCCAGTGGCAGAGCGGTCGCCCCGTACGGCTGGCATTCGTGCCGATACTATACTCGGAGGCCCAGGTCTAGATTCGGGGTGGGTAGGAGGTTTGGAAGACGAAGGCTGGGGTTCGGAGGACGGTGTCCCTTGGTCTGTAGCTGAGACTTCCGATGTTGCGGGTGCTATATTCGGCGCTGCAGCTGGAGTCGGCTCATCTTGATGAGCATAACGGGATTGCTGTAAGCCATTGGGACCTGTTCCACCTCGACGTCCTCGCTGCCTTCTATCTTGTTGGCCATGGTCTCGTCTTGTGTGCTTGAAGGTTCCTGCTGGATCGCTTGCTCCACCTGCCGTTCTGGTGTTTTCTCCTATGCCGGTGTCTGCAGGCCGCGTTCGATCAGTGGCAGGTGTGGGAAGTTCGTGGACGATGGTGATGGGCTCAGGAATAGGTTCGAATTCATCGGCAAAGAGGTCGTCGTCCTCTCGCGATTGAGCAAATTCGTCCATTGCAACAGGCGAGTCCTAGGAGAGAAGTCGTCGGACGGGAGATGCTGCTCTCGTATCTCCTGGATTACAGAGATACTAAGAGATGCCGTGGCGTTGTCCTAGCCTTTCGAAGGTGGAAGTCAGGGTCGATGGTCAACGCGGCCGGTTTATAGAACGTTATCTTTCTAACAGGCGCGGGTAAACCTCGGAGGCAATTGGCGCAACATCTGTCGGCGGACAGAATAATATCGACTACAATAATCGGAAAGTTACATGCTGAATTAACGATACAGTTTGTACTACGTACCCACTTTACTTTATATGTTAAAGGCTGTTGTCGCTAAAGCGATAGCTCTTTCTACCGTTTGAGTACGAGTAGCAGCCGTCCCTCGCCATCTCTCACACGCCGAATCCCCCAACACGAAGTCCTGCTGTCGAGACACCCAATTGTCAGATCTTTTCATCACATACGAAACGGAACAGCATTTCCGACCCTGGCGCTGCAAGTCTTTTTTATAATGTATTGTCATATGGTCTACTCGGTCATCTTCTGTGGGCGTGGTGCCATCACAGCCAGCCTCCTCTATGTCTACCACGCGTCTTGCGACGTATTCTAAAATTACTGCATCCCAAAGTCCTTCTCTGCGTGGCATAGTTGAGGAGGGAAGCGATATTGCTTTTCGGCGCAGTAGCGGATGCCGACACTTGATAGCAGTGAAATAAAGCGGCGCAATGACCCCCATTTCGAATGTAAATAAGAAGGTTCCGTTGATCGAGTCTTGGTAGGAAGATGCTACTGATGACGCGAGCCCAACTATCGATGAAAACTCGCCGGATTTATTATCGAACGCTGTCTCATTTGGCGATGTACAGACCGAGAGCCAGATCGCAGCGGTCAGGTAGAACATTCGAAGGAGGGCAGAGCCGCTGGGGAATCGTTTTTCTATTTTGAACCTTTCCGTGGCGACGAAGGATTCGAAGGCGTTTGACTAATTCTGTAGCTGTTCGCTCAGCCACTTGTGAGTGACCAAGAGAGACTTGCCGGTGCTTCGCTGAGAAGGTGCATAAAGGACCTTCATGCTCAGATGAACGAACTGGAGGCAGAGGTTATTCAATTGGTCTAATGATGATCTTGCCTCCTCGAGACTGGGGAATGTCTGGCTTTGCATAGGCAGCGCCGAGCCAAACTTGCCGTCACTCGTGGCAGGCCGACCACATAATGTTCACTGCATACCCAAGCGGTAGAAAATATTCTCCAGTTTGTGCGCGATGGATTCTGACCTCAAGGAGCCCGCAGTTTGATATCCGTCTAAGATGCTCATCCCTCCTTGGAGATGAAGGATTGCGTGCTCTATACTCCCTTGCAGCAGTTCCAAGCAGATGAGCAGAACACAAACGGATAAGGTCACCTCCAAGGTGACACTATTTGCCGATAAGTGTCTTCTCAAGTTGCGAATGGCTTTGTTGTATTGCTGCAACTCGTAACGTTGACTTTCCTCCCGGCTGCCAAACACATGGAGGAGCTTGTCTGTGGACTCAAGTCGTGCGTAGACGGCGCCCACGGCGATCATAGCATGCTGGATGGTTGGTTCGGTCTGGCCCACGCAAGGGAGCAATACACTCCAGAAGTCCGAATCAAAACTGCCGGAAATTATCGGAGTGGTGTGGCGATGGAAGAATGTCAAGAATCGGTGCTCAAGTTCCGTGCCAGGAAAGTCCTGAAGTGGATTGAGTAGACAGACAGCAGCGCCGCGTGGGAATGGCCGCTGTAGCCATCGCACGTTCTTCCTGTCTGGGTGCATTCTTGCAAGCCGGCTTAGTCTCGTCGCACTTAATCCTTCGGATTCTATCTCCTTGGTTAGCTTATTGACCGACATATATTGAGTTGTCAACATGGGCAACGCACTCACCTGCGTGTTGTGCAGCCGCCCCGAGATTTCGGGGTTCCCTTTCGGAATTTCTTTGGAGCTGTTGCCATATAACCGTGCCCAGGGGAAAGACTCGGGAGATTCATCAAGAGATACGAAGTAAGACCCCTTACTCCCTGTTTATCGTAGATGGGGTGGTGTTGTGAAATACGGACAGGCCAACAGGATACACAGGAGTTTGCTCGATCGAGCTGTAGTCGTCCTCAGTCGCCCCTCATATACATCTTTATAAATATATCGCTTATGAATTGCGCCGCCTCGCTCATAAATTGGCCAGAAGAAGGCTGACACTGCTGGTGGGTTTTCCATTGGTTGGTTCGTGTGTTCGGAACTTGGAGCCGAAAATGTGAAATTGATACAACGGGTCAGAAGTTATAACTTGGAGTCAGTTAGAAAGAACCCCCGTATAAAGCAGTCTGTCGTAGCATTTCGAGGGCAGATATTTTGGAAGTCTTCTCATGATCCCTCTAAATAGTCTCCCTCAAGTCACATTGCGTCAAATGATCTGCCTTTCGCATCATGTAAAGCGACTTCAAGAATTCAATTCCCATAGACAACTGCGCTCTACAGGTGTGTGACATTTCTCGAGCATATCAGACATACGACCCATCGTTGGTTGCAAACGCTCTCTATGTGGCCATCTTCGGAACCATCCTCGTCATCCGGACAGTTCAAGGCTGTTATTACAAGACATGGACATACACAGCTGGTATGTTGGTTGGTCTTGGTGGAGAGATAATCGGTTACGTTGGAAGGATACAGATGCATTTCAACCCGTTCCGTGAGAATCCATTCTTAATGTAAGAAATCAATAAGAAGATATGAGGATGCACACTGGTGAATAGTCTAGATATCTTAGCTGCCTGACCATTTCGCGGTCTTCTTGTCTGCTGTGATTTACATTTGCCTCTCTCGCATCGTTGTGATATACGGAGTCGAGTACTCCCGATTCCAACCAAAGACCACACAATCATGTTCATCAGTTACGACTTTGTTGCGCTTGCTCTCCAAGCAGTCGGCGGCGCTATTGCGGATACGAATTTGAGCAACCAGCAAATGCAGGATAAGGGTGTACATACCATGGTGGCTGGTCTCGCATTTCAAGTCGCAAGTCTGTTCCTGTTTTCTGTTCTCTGCATTGAATATGCCTGGCGGGTCAGCAGGAGCCAAGGCACGACAAAACCTACAGAGTACAGCTATCTGACGCGCAATATATACTTCCGCATGTTCCTAGGCGGTAAGTCCTTTTGTCATCCTTATTGACGATGGATCCTAATCTCAAATAGCCATTGCATCTGCTACCCTTTTCATAGTTATCAGATTAGTCTATCGGCTTATCGAGTTGCAAAACGGATTCACGAGCAAGATAGCGAACAATGAGATCATGCTCATGGTTTTTGATGGCGCCATGGTAGTGTTGGCATGCCTCAGCTTGACTGTCTTTCATCCTGGGCTGACCCTGGAAGGCAGCTGGAACTTCCGGCCATCCAAAGTAGCACATGATTTGGAGACGCTGCAATCAATAAACGGAATCATAGAAGAAATGGGCGTAGTCACAAATGAACAAGTCAAATTAGGCGTGAGAGGAGAAATAGACGGGGCTTAGAAGGATAATAACACGAGTCCGAGGGGAACAGACGTAGTTACTAGTAACCTAAGCTATATTGTCGAGCATTATAAGGGTGGTCCGCTATGCAGCGATCGCAGCTTAAGGCGTACTCCGTGTAGTGATTAGTGATGGTAGTATCAGGCTCTGCTCAAACACTTCAAAATCGATAGCGCTACTACAGTAGGAATTAGCCTAATACCCTGGGACACGTTTGTTTCTATACGCACCAACAGCGACGAACCAGCTGGATCTGGTCCCAACTTGCGAGTGGCTGAACGATGTAATGATTGAAGACGACTTCTGGGAAGGAGTAGCCTTTTACCCGCTGTTAGTCAACCTCCCTTAATCTACACTGATCCAAGCTGTGAAAAAGCTAGCCCCTGCCCCGGAGGCAGACGTATTGCTCACAGCATACAACCTTCCGTCTCCTGGAACTATTGACACTGATCCCGCTCCGATCCCAGTGTCCCTATTCCTAGGACACCTCTCTAACACTCTTGCAACAAATCGTAATACCAAGAAAAGAAACGTATATCGCTATTCCTTCGCCCTTTCGAATATATTCCGGGAAAGTGGGTTTCCGGGTAGTCTTATACCAGGCCACCACTTAGTTGAGATTCTATATATTTTCTTAAGGCTTTTAGACTGCTAACGGGATCATTGGCTGGAGCGCCGGGCACGAGAGACGGCGCGACGGTAGATTGCGTTCGCGAACAGAAAGGAGCCGTGAGAGGTTTACACTGTTTCCTGGAGTATAAGAGTAGCGCAAGGGAAATTAGTGATAAGAAGGACGTCAGTCACAACAAAGACAGCGGAATCAAACCCTATGGTAATTTTGATTTGACCAACGCTAGAATCGCCATCTGCGACGACGTCGTAGGCTGGACAGTGCGAACTTCTAGTGTGGGCAAGGAAGTTAGTAAGGAAGTAGAATAAGAAGGATAATTTTTCCGATTCATATTTAAATATATCCCTTTAAAATTGCTGCTTCGCAATTCAAAACACTGCTTCCCGCCGCTCCAATAATAATATTATGACTTAGCGCCACAAACTTAATATCAAAAATTCCAGACTCGTCTTCTCGCACGCGCCCCACACTAACAGCATACCCACGCTCCATATTGCGGTCCAGCCGGGGTTGCGGCCGTGTCGGATCTTCATGTACAATGATAGCGTGCGCGGGCGCAGAGTAGCATCCGAGGGTCTGGGCTTCACTGACATAAGACTGCAGGGCAGCTTTAACATCTAAAGCAGTAGGAGGGGGGCGGGTGGCGAAGCGGAGGGAGACGCAGGCGGTGTGACCGTCGAGGACGGGGACACTAGATAGAAGGGAAAGTCAGTGAGGTGGAAATCGAATGAGGTTGTAATAAGATGGAGGTAGTAATTGTGCTTACCGATTACAGGCTGCTGATACTCGCATCTGCTGTGGCGTGAGCTGGTTCTGTTCAGGATTTAGACTGCCCAGAATCTTGCAGGCTTCCGTCTCGATCTTCGACTCTTCCGATTCAATATAGGGTACAATGTTGTCTATGATGTCCATCGATGAAACCCCTGGGTAACCAGCGCCCGACAATGCTTGGAGCGTGACGACGCTGACTTCGGAGATTCGGCCGAACTTTGCTTGGAGGGCGGCGAAGGGGATAACGATCCCGATTACGGCACTAGGTAGGGAGGTTAATCATTCTTCTAATGCATACGTACATGTATGTATATGTATGGAGAGGGATGGGATGGAGTTGTACCAGTTCGAATTTGTCACCAAAAACCCCTTCCCTTCAGACTTCAAGTGCTGCCGCTGAGCTGGAATCAGACTCATGTGGGCTAAATTTACCGTAGGGACAACTAGGGGCGTCAAGGGATCCATTCGATAAGCAGAAGCATTCGAGAATACGGCGTACAACCTAGCAAAGGCCAGCTCGACCTCCTGCGCTTTTGCCGTGTCGAGACCTGAAAAGATAACATCGCAGCCCTTGAAGAGTTCCGGTCGACAAGATTGCACAACTAGCCCTGCAGCCGTAGCAGGAATGGGCTCTGATTGACGCCAATGGACCGCTTTATCGTAGGTTTTCCCCGCACTTCTCTCAGAGGCGCCAATGGTGGAAATCTCCAGATACGGATGTTCAGACAGAAGAAGAATAAAGCGTTGGCCGACAGCGCCTGTGGCTCCGAGAATACCTAGAGAGAGAATCAGTTATACGCATCAAATAAGCCGAACTACTCGGCGGGTTATATTTGTATCCAAACATGCCACTGGAAATTATCACACACAGTAGGAAGAGGCCGAGGAGAGAGATCTAAAGAGTAAGAGGGAAAGGGAGAAAGTCCATACATACCGCATCGCTTTTTCGGCACTTTCTGATCATTCGAGGTAAATTGGTTTGCCATGACTTTACTTGTTGGAGGCGATGCTCGTAAGATTTGAAAATTGGAGAGGATTTAGAGTCATCAACGGCTGCGGACGTCGGACGGAATTTCCCTTCCATGCACCGCCACACCGAGACGTTGTCGACGCCACATTACGCAGGCATGGGATCTGCGTAGAATCATGATGAGCGGGGCAATTGAACAACACTACCTTAACGGGCGGACAACGAGCTTCCCACCTGTACGTGATGTCCCTTACGAACCTGTAGACTCTGTACTAGACTCTGTACTACAGAGTCAAATAACCCTAACAGAGCTAAGAGTAGGTCCCGAGTGGCCAGTTGGCCAAAATACGACGATAACGAACCCCTCCCCTTTCGCCGCCGTTACCGCACACCGACTCGACTCGAATCCTCCTCCTCGAATCGATTTCTACATACTCTTTTATTGAAATCGACTTTTCGATGCCTGTCGACATTATTTTGATGCCTCAATAGTTCGCTGGCATCTTATTCCACCCGTCCGCCCGTTTTTCGAAGAGTATAGCTGGCCACAACGTATCATACGCGGGTTTGAGGTGATAGAAGAAATATACTATACGATCAAACGCAAGGAGCCATTAGTTTTTACAGGATCCAGAGGCATGAAAAGATTATGAGAATATATGAGGCTACGTTGGATAAAGATTTAGAGGAATGGATCTATCCCTCTTTTGTATAACGTTATAAGTACGACTATGTCGTCCCCGATTATTACTGCAACAATTTCGAAAAGCCTTGTTGAATGTATTTAGTAAGTGCAGCGGCCCGGGGGAGTGCTTGGTTTTGGGGGACTACTTTGGAGTTGTACTAAGTGTATAATAGTGGAGTTTATGCCTATGTAGCCCAGGCTTCCTCGAAACCAGATAATAAATAAAAGGACATAAATGCTGAACACTACCTAGGTATTACTAGGTACTTAGCCATTACAGTATGCTGAACTTCGTCGTTGTCGCCGAACCCGAGTATCCCTACCACGAGAACACTCTATCTTAGCTTTGAGGCAACAAGCACAAGTTGCACAGCTGTCAATGGCAGCGGTAGGCCTGCATGGGATGGCCTTGGCGATGTATTCATCACATTTCCCTCTGCAAATTTTTTGGTGGTATTCTTTTTGGTGGTTGTTTGGAAACAGCGTATCGCATTTGGTGCACAGCCAACGTTCGCGTTCTTTTCGCTCTTCCGAATTCTCTTCCAGAGAAAAGATACACGTCTCTCCTTTTCCTCGCACCGCACACAACCATTTCGCATGCCTGAGTCACAGACGTCGCCTGTTTCCGAGCATAACAGACATTTGCCAATGCATTTGTGCATGCTACTTTTCACTATGCCACAGCCATGACATTCAGCGAAATTGTAAGGGGAATCGCTTTCTGTACATTCAGTGCATGCGAGATACGGAGTAGGGGGATGTCGACAAGGTAGAGGGGGGGTGTGATCTCGGCAAACGTTACATCCCCCTGGACAGTTGTCCTCATGGGCAGACCGGGTGTAGAAGCATTGCTTCATACACCCGCATTTAGAGCATAGCCGCGCTCTGATAGAGCTTTGTACGGTGTTGTCAGTATAGTCCTCAAGAAAAAACTTACAATTGACCTTTTCCTCCCTGCAGTTCTTACATATACGTCTGGCACTCATGTGGCATTCTAAACTATGCTGCTCACAATTCTGGCATCGCCCAACGCAAGTTTTACTGTGTGAGTCTAAGGGGGCGCTGGGAAGTAAAGTGTCGTCCACAATCGCCACATTCGAAAGGATTTTGAGCGCCGTGCACCTTCCTCTTCTTTGGCTGACGAGAACTGTCTTCTTTAGCAGAGACAACCTCAGTTTGCCCATCCTTGCCTTCGCGCCCCCTCTTTGACGTAGAAGAACATGGTCCATCGAACGTAACCACAATTTGACCCCTGCGCCCAGTCGACCTACGCCAAAGAGGCTCATCGGTAATCAAGTCTCCGTATCTGATGATCATGTGGAATTTCTCTTGCAATTGCCGTTCCACTTCGGAGGCTGTGGTTGCCGCGGTGAGTCCCTTTGATCGCTTGATAATAGTGGCAGCAACGGTGACAGTTGCAACTTTCTCCTCCAGCTGTGCTAAAGTGATGAACAAATTATCCAGATTTCCAGCCTCTAGCGGATCTTGAGCCTCGACTTCGGTTAAAACGTCTTCATCCAGATCAAGTATTTGCGCTGGGTCGGGATCTTGGTAGTGTCGTGCAAGGTCCCAGAGCGGCCAATCCAACTCGCTCACGTAGCCGTATTGGAGGCTACGGATTTGGCGACAGAGAATTGCACGTAGCCATTCTTTGATCCAGACAGAACTTAATGCATCGTCATTGAAGGTGCCATTGCTGCGTTCTACGAAAAGGAGCCGTATCTTCGCTTTGACGTGAGGGACGAGACTCCGCGCTATCGTGACGGGAGTGAGAGAGAACTCCAAGTTCAGCTCCGACTATCCATTGATGAATCCAACCAGTTCTTGTGCGCAATCCTACAGTACGCCACAGTTGACTTTATTAAAGTAGTTAAGCATCTACTTAGGTATGTTGTGATGTAGCCAATGATGGCAAGTGGTGAGGATACGCCGGGCGTATGTCTGTCAGGATAGTATTGTTAGCACAAGCCATTTGTAAGATGCGCAATGGATGACAGCTCCTCGGAGATACTCAACACCATTCCATTTTAGGATTTCGGCATAAATACGTCGCATCAAGGGATGGCGTCTTACAGGATCTGAACCCACATGGCTTCCAAGGAGTTGTGATGCGACGTCCGCATCAGCATGCAAGTATAGCTCCTTGTTGTTCCGGAAATGCTCGACCAGATATTTGACAATGGCACTCTCCGAGTCTACTTGCATCCCCCCCCCCCCCCGGGTATTGAGAAGTGGGGATCGAAATGCTGAAAGCATGGCGAGACTTTGTTCAACCCCTTCCAAACTCCTGGTCGAAGCGGGCATGCTGCTGCTACTCCGTCGCGTATCCGACTCGAGAGCTCGCGGCTCTGCACTTTCAGTTATTTTTTATTATTATTTCTCTTGTAGTGTATTGTATACTGTCCCGCCCCCTCTGGCCCGTTGCCGTATTCCTAGAAATAGCTACTATAACATCTACGTATCTTCGTGTACGATCCGAACAGGAGCTGTAAGGAGACAGAAAGAATCAAGGGGGCACGGGCCGGATAAGTCATGTGATTGAAATTTCGTCGGGACCACTCCGGCATCATATAAGCGACGTTTTCCAGTAGCATACTTCGTATTGGAAGAGAACAAGATATATAGATATAGATATAGATAGATGAGCAGCTTGGTAAGATTGCAGAAGAAACGATGGAATTTGCGGTGCAAACTCCCTGTCAACACGTCTTCGGACACCTGTGTATAGAGAAATGGCTCAAGGACTCTCCCACTTGTCCAGTCTGCCGTCGGAATGTTGATCTGCAAACGTGGGAGATCCTTGAAGGATTTTATACACAGGCAACAGCATTGCCTTGGTGGGTATCGGCGATTAAAGACGTGTACGGCGAGTTAGCTGATGATATTGTTTAATTAAAGGGCAATATGTTTGGTAGGTTGGCTACGTGGAGTACGCCCAGAAGATTTTAGTAGCTATTGCTTCCAGTTGATCGCAGATATAGAGACCGAGGTATAGAGACATCAGTGAATTCTACTCGGCCCTAATTGTAGATTGAAAAAGAAACTTATGGAATTCTTTATAACCTTATAGGTTTCCACATTTAATTTTATTTACACTCCCGAGGACTTTTCCATGCCCACAGCTAGCTTCGACAAGTATCCTGTATAGCCCTAACATATAAACAGGTAAGGGAATCCGCCATTGAATTTTACATAGTTTATATATAAACCTGCTTAGTGGGCCACTTCTTCTTGTGTTGTAAATCAGTTTCCGTCTTTAAGGTTAGCTAGACTTCCTTTGCCTGGGAATCGCGGTCTTATATTTATTGTTAATTCAAGACTTAAAAAGATATCCTAAATAAATGCAACATATGTTTTTACCCTGGACCTTGCGTGTAATGACCATGCAAGTTATAGTAGGGAGGAGAGAACAGACGGAGCCCATTTTCATAGTTTCTAGTGCATCCCATTTGAGACCATTGACCCAAATAAGAAATAAACGAGAAACATACCAGTTGTATATATGTAGTTCGTAAAGATACATGAACGCAATCATCATATAAAATGAAAGGAAGAATCGAGTATTGAGGTTCTTTGTTCACTCGCCTTAGGTGAATTACCTATACTTACCTGATGTAATCAATACAGGTGACTAAGATCGCTAGATTCCTTATCTAGCGTTCCTACTAGAAGTTAATATTTTAGGGGTAATGTATTTTTAAGTATACAAAAATTGATTAAGTATTAATTAGTACTTGTGGCTCTATATATACACTCTGAAAACTTTAGAATCGACTATAAAAATTATTAGTTGCGTTACAGAATTGTAACAAACTCGATTTGAGGGCAAGGTTGGCTCAGTTATGGCAAATAAGATATGACTACTTAGTACCCGCTCTCGCGATAAGTACTAGAACTATTAAAGCGACGTCCGAGATTTTCTATTCTCGAAGTCTATACTCTTGAAATTTTTTAGAATCCCCAAATATTTCAAATATAGCGAGCGACACTTTGAGGGTACTTAATAACTTTAATTTTACAATGCTGCAGCAAGTTTCGTGCCGCACAACCCTTGACTGTGGAAATCGAATGGTGGCCAAAGCTGCTAGGAAAGGAAATGCCTCGGGGAATTTGAGCTGACACAGCCCAAAGCAATTGAGGACGGTCATTCTAGACGGGCCAAATCACATCCAGGGGTTTCTACGGAGATTTTGTACAGAGGGCGTCGCTTGCAACGGGTCTGTGCACAGGCTCCTCCTAGAGCCCAATGGCTATGATCTCCTGGTAAGCATTAGGAGACCTAAGAACCCTGAATCTCGACAACTGATACTGTAGCAATCTGGGTCGCTGCGGCGCCCACTGTACCAGAGTTCCAGGACTTTTGGCGTGCGCCGCCCGTGTGGATCCACTGGAATAAAAAAATGTGGCTGCTGACAAGCTGAAATCCAACCCCATAACTATCCCACAGAGCTCTCCTTTCACGTTCTCTAATTTCTTTTTGAATTTATCTTTCGAGAACGCAACAAAGAAAATGATGGATTTCAGAATACATTCTAGCACGGGCAACAAAGTCATCGACGTTGTAACCCTTGTCTTGGTAGGTTCTATAGCTGTTATCTTCGGCACTCGCATCTTTATCGAGTTTCGATATTGGCTCCAGTCAGGAGGTGATGGAAGCCGTTTTCGCGGACGAGAGCCCCTAACACTGCCTTACTCGTTGTCGTGGCTAGGAGGCTTTCCAAAGATGCTAGACCCTCATGGCATGTACAAATATGCACTGTAAGTAACATGGTCTCGGAGTTTCAGCGGTTTGCCTGACAACTGGACTCAAAGGAAGATGTCTTCGCAGGGAAGACCGGTGAAGCTGCGCGTGGGCCCGGTTGGCATCTACATCCTCTTCGGCCCAAAGAGCATCAAGATGATTTTCAAGAACTCCAAGGTGCTGAGCAAAGAAGACTCGTCCTTGATGATTTTCCGAGGCTCAGGCATGACACAAGAAGACATGCAAATATTTGAGATCGACAAATCGGGACCTGGCCGTCATCAATTCGTGGAAGTTTCAGAGGAAAGGCGTGTTTGGAAACGGACCCATGATCTAAGAGGAACCCATCTCGCGAATGGACATTTAGTAAACGCTTTAACTTGCAAATTCATCGGCGAGTTCATCAGCGAGCTTGGAAAGCTCCCAATAGGTCAAGCCAAAACCTCTTCACTTTATGATTTCTTTAAGAAAGCGAGGTTCGTTGCCTCTGAAAAATCCCTTGTAGGGACTGAAATATTCAGGCTGAACCTAGACTTGGTCGAAACGTATTTGGACTACGACGACTCGTTCCTCCTCATGGCCATCGGCTTGCCGGAGATACTCTACTGGAAAGGTCATGCTGCGAGAGATCGCATGCTAAATGCGGCGAAGAAGTGGATCAAATCTGCATCGCAGAACTTCGATGGAAAGAATGTAGATGCTGGTTGAGAAGCGAATTTTGGTTCCAGCTACATGCGCGAAATGATGAAGGCTATGGACGATGTCGACATCAGCCATGATGGCCAAGCCTCGGGGTCGCTGTCGTTGATCTGGGCGTATGTTCACAGCATCTCTTCGATTAAAATTGTTAATAATGCTTAGGATCAACTCAAATGAAATCCCTTGTGCTTTTTGGGTTGTTTTGGAAGCCCTAAAGCGACCAGGCTTGTACCAACGCCTTCAAGAAGAAGTCTCATCGGGCGCAAAAGAAAATAGCTTGGGTCAGCTCAACCTCGACGTCTCTAAACTTGTTGCAGACGCCCCTCTACTTACGTCGATCTATCTCGAATGCTTGAGGACGAGGGCATCTGCTAATAGACGACCTTGACTGCGATGGGTATGTCCTCAAGAAAGGAAATTACATCATAAGCCCTCTTGGCTGCCTAATTTTAGCCCTGTGTGGGACGTTCCAGGCCCTCCTGCCCATGAGTTCTGGCCTGAGAGATTCATCTAGATGCCTAAGCTAAGGCCATCCGATCCCGAAGAAAAATCTCAGTTCGAATCAGCTATGAGACCTGAAAGCTTATTTCCTTATGGTGGGGGCAGCGCGATCTGCAGCGGAAGGTTCTTCGCGAAGCAAGAAATTTTGGCAGCAGTTGTTCTTATTGTCCTGAAGTTTGAAATTGAGCCAAGAGGTTGGTTTACTCATCATGGAAAGAAGTCAATTCGGGAAGCAAAGCCAGATGAGGGATTCGCGGGTGCTGGAGTTTTACCACCTGACCAAGATATGCTTGTAACTTTGAGGGTGAAGTAATTCATTTATCCTGTAAGCTGAATTTATAATCTCGAGCCTTTTTCACCTGAGCATTAACAACACCTAGAAAGCTTGATCTATTGGTAATATTTAGTTCTTATTAGAAATCCAACTCTCATACAAGGCGTCGATTTCCACTTTGTATAGCGCAAGGCTCTCCCTTCTAGCCACATTCGACTTTGCCGTCCTCGCGAGCGGCTTCTGAGGATTAACTATGAGAACGAGAGATTTCTCGATCTTTACATACTCAGAACACAGGCGATTAGCCCTTTCCACCGCACTCCACAGGCTTTCGATCAAAGCCTGTTTGGCCACTTCCGTTGCTGGAAATTCAGCGTCCTCGATGAGTTCAATGATTACGAAAGGCTTCGGACGACCTTCGCCGCCGAGCAGCGTAGCGCGAATCATTGGATCCATTGTGATTTCGGCCTCCATTTTTGACGCGTAAAGGTCTTCCCCGTGGGAAAGAATGACGAGATCATCAGTACGCCCCGCATATGCCCACAAGTCAGGCTCAACAGGATGCCTATTCCACAGGTCTTTGGTAGGGAAACGGTCAAGCTCAGGGTAAACGTAAAAGACTTGTTGCCAACGTTCGTATAGTTTGTTGCGATGAATTACAAGCTCGTATAATTCCTTGGTCTGTTGTTCAAATACTACTCCCATACTAGGCCGGAAACTGTAGTATTCCCAATCTGTATCATTGCGAACGCGTGGAAAGTATGGACCGGCTTCTGTACTTCCAATTGCAGGCATTAGATTAACATACTTTGAGATCTTATCACCGGCTACTTTATTAAGTGGCGCGCCTGCGAAATGCACATATTTCAGCTTCCGCACACGACCTAGCATATCTTGGTCTTTGCAGAGATCTTCAAGGAGCGATGGTGGTAACATAGCTCCTGCAACATTACCATGTTGGAAAATCAGGTCTACTGTCTGGGTAGTAGCCGGGCCGGTCGATGGACCGAATACTACGATAGTTCCTAGGAAGACTGTCATTTGTAGAGTTACAGTCATTCCGATGAACTGTGAGGTTAGTCGTAAGCCTTCTTACTGAAATGTTATGAAAGGCGATTTTGACTTACGTGAAGGGTAGGCATTGGCGTATACCAGCGATCATTACTGAAATGGGTGTTTGTAGTCTCCTCATTTGCGTCTGGCATCGTTTGAGCAATATCGAGAGACGTCATCATTAAGTTGGTATAAGTGATCGGTCGAGGCAAGCCTACCAGAAAGTATGTAAGCTATACTTAACTACTCTAATTATAGAGTTTTAACTACTTACCAGTTGTCCCAGAAGTGTGGAAAACGATCCATGGATCTAGCATAGCCTCTTCCCAGGTTTTGTTGTAAGGGTATAGTTGCGATTTTGGTTGCATCCACTCTTGCAATTCCGGCACAGTTACGATTTTCATGTTTGATCCTTCTCTGACAATACTCTGGACAAGTGTAGCCATTGAAGTAGGACGTAGGTAGGCCTTGCAATCCGTGACCTTAAGTACATGTTCTTGAGCTTCTGGAGTTGCAAAAGGCGACGGTAGTAATATCTGTTCATTGTTAGTACCACGGATGAGCACGAAAAGCCCCGGCCGAAAGAATCTCCCCAGCTTACCTTTCTACCAACTTTGACAGCTGCTACAGCAAGAACAGGATATCGTATGTCCTTTGGCCCAGCATAAGCAAATGTTTCAAAATCCCCGCGGCCAGAATCGAGAATGCTATCTAGCCACCAAGCGGCATTGTTGATAGCGTTTGCGAACTCTCTGAAGGTGATGTCGACGAATCCCTCAGTGAGATCGGACTCATTTCGCGGCACGGAAGCCCATATTCTTTGCGGAGTTTCTTCTGCATAGGTATCAATCAACGAAACAATAAGTCTTCGGCCATAGCTCGTAGTAGACAGGTCGGAAAGAGCCATCTTGCTGCGCTCTGCAAAAGATTTACAGGATCTTCCGAGTCAAGATGTTGTGAGAAGTATCAATGTTCATGACGGCCTAGCTAAGATGTGAAAGGCGGGGAAACAACAAGTTTGCTCCGACCCTAGGTATTTTCTCCTGACGTTTGTCTCAAAGCCAACCGAGGGAACAGGGGTGCTGTGAGAGAACCAATACAACTAATGTTGCAAGGGGCGACATTCGTTCATGTCGAGGGGAGGCTCAGCTGGCCCGTTCCTGGACTTATCTCCGAGCTGATATATGAACGAATCTTCGGGGGTGTTGGTTGGTTGGTGGGTTGGTTGGTCGTACAGGCGAAAGGGCCGATCCAGTTCGGGGCCTGTACATTACATGTACATCCGCCTCATAATTGTGTGCCAATCTTTATGGCTTGCAGAGGACATGACCGGGATCTGGTGCCTGCGTTTGGAAGGGTTAATACTCCGAGATCTGGAAGGCGTGAGATAAGGCTGAGCTGTACGTTGCATCCACCCTGGGTTACAGGTGCTTAACCCCTCCCAGGTTGAAGTGCATCATGCGATTCATGTGCTGCATATACTATACGTGGAATCGATAGGGTCAGGATGGCAGTCAAAGAACATGCTGCTAGTACCTCCACCCTAGTAATACTCCGGTAGTTATATATTAATATTACGATGGTTGCACAAGTGGAAAATTCATCCAGCCCTAGTCATTACTACTTCCCGACATAACTAAGCCGGAGGCTCGTATAACCTCCTGACATGCAAACTGTTGGCGAACGGCGAGATTCGTGGCTTTAACATGGAGAGGCGCGACAGTCGGGTAGCCTGTATCAGATTTTTGGTCTATAATTCTATTTCTCTCACACCAACTCACTTTCCAAGAGACGTTGGAAGCAATCGTTGACCTTGGTCGATCCTCGTGGGAACACTAACCATGGGCTCAGAAAAGACTTTTGAGCCAGGTGCGACTAACGATACCAGGATTGTCCCGTTATCCAGTCCAACCTCCGGTTCAGTCGACGCAAGCAAAATAATTTCACCAGTGAATGACAGTAATGATGACGGTTGTGAGGGGAATCCGGCTATAATCAATGACGCTCCCACTATGCAAGAAGACATGAATATTGTGATCAGCGCTGCTGCCTCAATACCTGACGGAGACTTCATTGCCTGGCTCCAATGCGCTGGATCGTTTGTTTTATTTTTCAACTCCTGGGGACTGGTGAATACATTCGGTTTGTACTTTTGAAAAGGTTCCACTGTGGGGAAATAGAACAGGGCTGATGCGTTTATTATCAACAATTTAGGAGTTTACCAAAATTTTTACGAGCATTCCTTCCTTCACAAAAAATCCTCATCGGACATCTCCTGGATTGGATCAATCCAAGCATTCTTGCTCATATTTTGCGGTGTTGCAGCTGGTCCACTCTATGATCATGGATATCTTCGTGCGCTTATTATGACCGGGAGTTTTCTGGTTGTTGTTGGCATGGTTTTGACAAGCATAAGTTCGAATTACTGGCAAGTCGTTCTAACTCAAGGCATCATGGTTGGATTGGGCAATGGCTGTCTCTTTGTACCCAGTATTGCCATCTTACCATCGTACTTCTCGTCGAAAAGAGCCTTGGCCATGGGGATTGCAGCCGCAGGGAGCAGTATTGGGTGGGCAACCAGAGTGATTGCTCTTATCATGCTCGTAACTTTGATCATACCTGTAGCGGGTATGCGGATGCGCTTGAAACCCTCTAGTGCACGACGAATCTTTGAAATGGAAGCGTGGAAGGAGCCGCCATTTTCATTATTTGGATTAGGCACTTTCCTCGGCTTCATGGGTTTATATGTGCCTTTCTTCTACATTCAAATATATGCCCTTGAAAAGCGAATTGTCACCGAAGACTTAGCGTTTTACCTTCTGCCGCTACTGAACGCTGGGTCGTTTTTCGGCAGGATTGTAAGTTGATTGCAGATGCCTTTTGTCACTTCCAAATCCTATTGCTCTGTATGTCATCGAATCGCAATTGATTTTCTCGCAAACTCCAGATCCCGAATTACGTTGCCGATAAAATCGGCCCCTTCAATACTCTCATCCCGTGCTCCCTCCTCGCTGCGGTCCTCACATTTGCCTGGATCACAATTGAGCACTCGGCTGCCGGTCTTTATATTTTCTGTATCCTCTATGGATTATTCTCTGGAACATTTGTCTCGCTATCCCCCACTGTTACTGTAACGCTGTGTCCGCATATGGGTCTTGTGGGTGTGCGAATGGGCATGCTGTTTGTGCCCACGGCGGTTGGACTTCTTATTGGAAATCCAATCGCTGGGGCCGTATTGAGCAGTGGATGGGTGGGCTTGCAGTTATTTTGTGGTGCTTCGGTGTTGATTGCTACGGTGTGCATTACTATTGCGAGGGTGGCGAAAGATGGCAGCTCTATAAAAGTTCGTTCGTAACATTGAGGGATTTTAGGAAGGCTCAAGTGTTGTAATATCTAGCAAGAATAAGTTGATTTAAACTGCTCAGTCAATAAAAATAAAGTCTATATTTTATTTCCGTATTAAAAGCGCCCGAGAAACAACTTTAAAGACATCAGAGTAAACTTAAAGCTTTTAAATCCCCAGAACTTTCTCGTCGTAGCCCTCTCATCTAAAAGCAGCGCGAGGCCGCAACACCTCCTTCTCAGGCCATCAATATGTCACAGATACTGCGCCCAAGCGCACAAATATTCTCTTTTGGTAACCCACGGTATTTGCTGCGCTGGTCAAATTCGAAGATTGAACTTAGGTTAGAAAAATAAACTGACGTATACACATCATGACACTTAAATGGGTTTCACATTTCAAGCACCTAGACCATCTCTCTGCCATAAACGAAGTAATTTTACTCTAGAAGACATTCCCATTGTTCCTATCCTGTCCTTTAGAACGCGAAAGTGGACCATCCGACTCCAGCTTGGCAAACCCCTTTTGCGACTGAGATGAAGATAGAGGAATACCTCTCATACGAAAACTATCCTGATTATGATTACTGCCACTTTGTTTCGTCCGTTCCATCAAAACTTTATTGAAGAGCGCTTTGATATACGCTGGCATAAATCGGGAGAATATTGGACGGAGGGCTGGTAAGCAGGATGCTATCAGATACATGCCCGGTTCGACGACGGACCAGCCGACTAAACCGAAAGATGCCCCTAGAAGCTCCTTAGTATACGCGCAGGAATAATCAATAGGGTCGTTTTTCAGACTTACATGTGTTGTCGGTGAAAGCATCAGTTTGGAAGAATACTGTCATCCTTACACAGGATGCAATTATGCCACTAGTTTGGGTTTTATCGTAAGTTTTTGAATCTCGTCTCGTTGGGGGTTTAGAAAATTGAGGATTACGAACATGCTACCAGTCAAGAACACCAAAGTCAACCCAAATTTCTTTGCTCGCGAGACTTTCAAATGCCATACCGTTGGCAGGGGCAGGACGAGAATGACTAGATCCGTTGCGATATTTGGAACATTGACGAGTTTGTAGAACAGCGGGACATTAAAGCATTTCCCTCCTGGAGTACTCTTATCCCATTGGAATCTAACTGGTGAGCACTGGAATATCGATGCTAGGAGGAAGGCAGCCCAATTGGCAATGACAGTTGCCATTAGAATGTAAGTGACCAGTCGGGTGAATCGTGCAACGAATATTCGTAGGTAGAGGAACAGAATGGAGAGCTTTGGAAGTGCAACTGCTGCCAGGTATATCCACTCCAACGCATAAATGCACTTTGCCCATTGAACAAGTTGGTGGGGATGCTCCTTGCGCACGTACGCTGCGTGGCGCCCAACGCCAGCAACGTGCAACGTGCACCATGACTATGATAATTTTAGTATTTGATTGACAAAGGGTGAAATAATTCATGAGAAACTGACCGATGGCTAAAATACACATTCCAATATTTGCAATGAGGCCTGGAAAAACTAGGAAATCATCCCAGGCTCGTGATGATGTCGCGTCTCGTGGCTCACCCCTGATATATTGTCGTGCATAGACTCTGAGGGCCACGAAAAGGATGTTGAGGACGATAAACATCACTGAAATCCCAACAAGTGTATTCCCACTGTCTTCTTCCAGATATTCTTTCGAATAACTTGTCGAAGACGTGCCATGTGCCGACATCGTGGATTGGTCCGTTGGCGAGATTGACCTAGAGGAGTGGTAGGTAGAGTTGCAACTCTTGAGAAGGAACCCGCTGTTGGCAAATGAGAAGGCATTTTCAACCCGTCGTTAGGAAAGGACATCGCTGGATTGCAATATGGCAAACCCAAGTCGTAAGGAGGTCATTCGAAGGCTCCCAACAGGTAAGGGGGCGCCAGGAACCGGTAGACGGGCGATAGTAAATGCTTGCGGTTATTTTTGTCGAACAGCAAATCCTGCGACTAATCTCGGGAGGTGTTCACTATGTCTACATCACTTCGGTGCGAGGACAGTTCGTCAGGGCGGCTTCGAAATGTGACTTGACTGTGAGCCCCCTGTTCCTTCTCATGGCCGTGAACGCCTGCAGCCAAGACGGAGGATGGATCGATTTAGATGCAGATTGGGCATGCCAAAGGGATTCCAGAGCCCTTGGATGAAGGGTTGGCGGAAGGTGCCGTCCTGCAAGTAAAAGCTTGTACAACGTTGTAGCCCATTGGCAACGGGCCTTAGCTTGAGCTTCGATTTTCCGGTGCCACTTACGAGTACCACATAATTACTACTACTACTGTACTAGAAAATGGCGCAACTACCGGGATATTTCGTACCCAGCTATGTTTGGAGTACCGGCATTGAGGTGGATGGAGAGCCTCCAGCACCTCACAATTCTCGTGTTATGAGTAGATTTGTCCTCAAATCCGTAGGATTGCATGCCATGCATTACGAGTGGCAGCAGCCCATATCAAACGCCGCCGAAGAGAATGGCCGAGTAATGGAGGGATTGGAAACTTTCAACCCTGCTACCAGAACGTTCAGCCAATTGATAGCAAGCCATATCGGCCCAGAGGTGCGCAGTAGAAGACAATTGCACATTAGTAAACCGTGTAGTTCTGGTTTCTGCGCCTGGAATGCGATGGGTCATGAAATGGAGCTACGACCCTCACTCGGGTCCATGCATGGCCACCACGAAAATAGGCGCGCATGCCCGGCTCGCAGCCGCCCGGCTCCCCTGTGTGGTCAACTACCCTGTACTCTGGAGCATCTATGGCGTGGAGATCGCCAACGGGCGCTGCGGAGGGATAATAACTCTTGTTCTGCCAAGCACGGCCCCGCCAAATCGTGCTGAGCCACCAACTCGATTCGAGCTCAGGGGTATCCCAGAGTAGATCACGGCCAAAATCGAACTACATTGTTTTATGGGCCCTGGTAGTTGCACAAGTGATGAAACGCGGACAATTACAGTAAACAGGAAGGTCTCAAAATGCAACCCCTTCACAGTACTTACGAAAACACTCGCAAGCATCACCTCATACCCAGATCAGGTGAGGTTGGCGCAGCGTGTGATGACAATATGCAGTGCCCACGTCGTAGGTACATGTACAGTACAGTATCAAGGGACCTTGTGGGACACTGGTGCAGACGTATCGACACGTGCCAATAAAGAGACATACTTTAAGTACGTCGCACAGCATGTGATAATGTGCTAATACGGCACGGAAACAGGAGGCCCTGCGTCTTTAGGAGGCGAAACCCGACATGGGTCTGTTTAGATATTTCGGCCTTATCTCCTATGGCCTTTTCTTGATAATTTGACTGAGCTCGATATACAAACGTTACGAGCACGACCATGTCAACATCCATCTTCAGGATCACCGAGCACGTGGTTCCAGGTCAGCATATACGTGAATACCCAAATGGCACTCGCCACAGGCAAGAGGAGGTGTTGAAGCTTGCGGTCAAGCAATACACTCCACTTGACTCTGGCGGACTTGCGGATGACGACCCAAACGCTGTAACCATCATTGGCGGCCATGCAAACGGGTTCGGAAAGGTATGTCGTTCAAGTTTAGTTTGCTCTGCTAGCTTCTTGATACAACTAGTATAACTGAAGATTGATACTAAAAGTTGCCCGATTAGGAAATATATGAGCCGCTTTGGGATGATCTCTACCTTGAACTCAAGAAATATGATGTCAAGATCCGAAATATATGGATCGCCGATATGTCGCACCAAGGTGCTAGCGGGGTGCTGAATGAGGCGATACAAGGAGATGATGGTATACTAGCTTGCTTATCCTCAACTCTTTACTTGTGATTAATCGGAAGATAGCTTCATGGTTTGACCATTCGCGTGATCTATTGCAACTGATCAACCATTTCCGTGCAGAGATGCAGCGGCCTTTGGTGGGTATTGCACATAGTATGGGGTGTGCTCAGCTGTAAGTAGCTCTTCATGTTCCCTGGAAGATGGGAAGTCGGGAATGTTATTCTAATTTTATAGATCAGTGTTAATCTATCTATCATCCATCCACGTCTACTTACTTCGCTCATCCTCATCGAACCTGTCATCCAGGCAGGAGCTCCGGCTGGCCCCAACGCTGGCATGGTGTCAACCTTCCGTCCAGATTTATGGCCATCCCGCGAAGCTGCTACAGAGTCATTCCGCAAGAACAAAGTATTTCAGGCATGGGACTCTCGTGTGTTAGAGAAGTATATCACGTATTGCCTACGGGAGCTCCCAACAGCTATCTATCCAAATATCAACAGGTACATGCCTAAACAATCTTCTACTAAAACCGCCACTCGACTCCCTTCTCAAGGGGCTGTGACCCTCACTACATCCAAACACCAGGAAGCCTGGTCGTACGTGCGTCCATCCTTCCATTCACTCTCAACGCCTGCTTCGCTCTCCCATCTTCTCTCACCAGATTTAGACCCATCATCCGATGGGCTCCTCCTCTCTCACCGCGGCGAGCCGATCATTACACTGCGAAACTTGCCACATGTTCGCCCGAGTGTCCTCTATATCTTCGGCAGTAACTCACCGATGTCAACAGCAGACTTACAGACCGAGAAGCTCTCACTTACAGGTTCAGGTATTGGGGGAAGCGGGGGTACAGTAGCAGGCAACGTTCAGAAGACCGTAATAGCAGAGTCGGGGCATCTTGTAGCCTGTGAACATGTGACAGAGTGCGCGAATGCGACGGCTGAATGGCTGGCTATGAGGATGAAGATATGGAGAGAGGAGGAACAAATCCTTAAAAGATATTCATCGAGAAAGAGTAAAGATGGGAAGATGTTGGTAGCAAGCAAGGAGTGGAAAGAGTTAGTCAGGAAACCGACGTATGAGAAGCGGCCGGCAAGAGACTACAAGCTATGAATACTTGCTCTCCGACTTCTATTATTTGACTTTTGACGGATGAATTTCAAACAATTTTTCCAGATCCTGATACTTGTAACTGGTCATTGTCGTTTGAGAGTATGAAATTCTAAAATTACATGATAGTCTAGCCTACAAACTGAGAACCATCACCACCATTATTCACGAACTATTCTGTAATCTAACCTCACTGAGGTTCTCATATACCTGAGGGCTAATGTAAGAGATTAATTTAAGAGATGAATCCTTGATCGTGCCCCCGATATAAGTTTGGACACCACACGTACCCTCAAGGCGACTCGTCGAGCTATTCATATATGTCAGTAATTCATCTCCCCAGAAATATGTTTCTGAACGGGGTCACTCACAATGTATTTTTCAAAGCTCGAATAAACCCATCCGCAGCGGCCTTCTGGCCCCTCCGACTTAAATAAGTTCCAAGGCCCTGCGCAACAGCATAATCGTTCCGCCCATAATGGCGCACGGGTAGATAAATTTTCGGCACTGGAAAATCACTCCCCTGGCGAATCTCAAAATAGTACAAGATTCCCGCCGTGCGATGCCCCCGATATGTAAGATGTGCTGATTCCGACGCGCATTCGCCGGTATCAAATACCAGATTCCACAATTCCCATAAGTCGTTAAGCCCTTCATCTATCCTAGGACCGTTGAGACGTCCGCCTAAACCCATGGTAGCTCGGACGGACTCAAAGCTTGTGAGTGGCGAGCGTACGTAAACCCTTGAGACGAGACTCCGCAGGTTTCATGCAGTCGATGGCGAAGATCTCGACCTCGAGGGAAGCCGTTTTGGTGGATTGTATGAACTCGCGTAGCATAGTGAAGGCACGAAAGTTTGGCTCTTGATAGCCCGGTAAGGTTTCAATGGCCTGAATAACCACTTCAAGATTCGATTTTCCTGTATGATGCGCCTTGAAAGCTGGTAGGAAGTACGACTTCACGAGTAAGTTTGTCCCATCTAGATCAAATGCTGTAAACATTCGCGAGTTATGGGATTCCAATTGCGTCAACTTATACCCGTTATAGACACTTGATGAATCTTGACCTTCGTCAAAATTCACAAACTCCGCTGAGAAGTGGTCAAACCACTCTAGGTTCGTGCTAGGTAAGACGGCTTGGAGCCTCCGCATCAATCGAATACCAGCAAACTTGTTGAGTGGATCTTCTAACGTTCCAGCCATTTGCCCAATGGGCTCAATTGAGTACCTGACTGTAGGTTTACTATTACCAGATCCTCGCCATCCCCAATCCCACCCGATCTCCATGGGTGTGCCGTCATCAGTCATGAAACTTGGCCATTGTGGAGTGCCACTCGCTGCGATGGGTGCTGGTCCGAGTTCCGGTATGACCAGAATTGCAAAAAAGAGAAGGTGCAAGTATTGTGCTTCGGTGGTATAGTTGGCTTCACGGAGAAGTCTTGCGAATAGAGGACTGGTGGCTCGCTACCAGAAGCGGGACGACGCTGTGGATGATAAGAATATGTTGCGGATCTGATTGTACATTGCACTCGAATTTGTGAGATTGAGGCTGGTGTCGCCTTCAGACTGGGGCACAATCATATTCATCCAATCTCCGGGTCGGTGGTACTGGATGCAATTCTGGTCCCAAGCTTGCGAAACTTGTCGACTTCCTTTGGCCATGGTGTGATAAGATTGCGATGATGATGTTCTTGCGCTTTAGGACGACTGCAATAGTGCGGAGGGCAAACGAGAAGCGCTGATAAGGAAAACGGAGGAGGCCGAACCTTGATGGAAGTATTGATTTCTCAGTGATTGGAAATGGGACTAGCTTGAGGTTTAGCCTTTAATCATATTGAAGGATTATATTACTTTGGTAATCTCAGACGACATTTCTGCATATTCGCTTCAAATGCAGTTAGTATCGTCTGAGATTATAGTTGTAATTATTTATAGCAGCTCTCAAAATATTTCACCTGAGACCCGAGATCAGTCAACTTTTCTAAGTTGTTCTTCTATAGGTGGCCAAATGAAATTTACAGAAATGAGAACTATGTACTTCTGAATCTGGCCCCAAGTTTAACTTCATTAGACTGTAGAAGTTGGTGTTCGTAAGGAAAACAACCCACGAATGAGGCGCAGTTCTCATGTAGAGAATTCCTTTTGACAGGGTCGACTACTAAATAATCGAGACACTGCCACAATGGCGCTTACAGTATTGATCTGTTGGAAAAGGTCAACCGAATTTTATAACCGTATAAAATTTGACCAAAAAGAATATAATTACATGGAAATTTCTCAAAGTTCTAGTAGTTTTACCAATATTGGTAAGAGATCATGTAAATTTTTCAAAAACGAGAAGTTGTGTGACCTTGATGGTGATGCGACTTATACACAATCTTGGATTACGAATCGTATAAGCTTAATGTAGTATAAGTTGAATATAGAATAAAACATAAGCTATTATAAGTATCATGGCCTGGGTTTAAAAATAACTTGGCAGTCTCTGACTTGGCGAATAAGGCAGCCGTTTTTATTTCAAGCTACGAAGTACTGCCGAAGGAGCTGCAATCATTACTGAGATCCGTTTGACGGCAGATTTGTTGCAGGGATCAAAGCACTTGTAGCCAACAATGCCGGGATACCTCCGCACTTCCGATGTAAACTTCATGTGAGAAATCCTTGGCGAGCTGCGTAATGTTTCACAGGCAACTCTACACTAGACCGCAACTAGTCTCCCAATATAGCGCTAGAAATGGAGACAACGAACAAGATGTTGGGACTTATAGCACAGGAGGGCTCCGTTTCTGACCATAGTTTCCTGATAAGCTTTTTATACTATAGTTATTTCAAGTTAATGCGGCGTTCCCCCCACTCCGGCCAAGATGGATTCGATTACAGAATTTCACAGCTCTGTAGCTCTGCAGGAATGGGATCACCTGATTCAGAAAATCCGACCGGGGGCTGAGGCAAGTGTAATTGATGGGCGCCGGCTCACTCTAGCATCGATCGTTGCAACTGCTAGGTATGTTGCCGATAGAATATATTTTGAGCGGGTCAACTAGATTCTCAAATGCTCACGTAAATGAAGATACGGAGCTACTGCATACATTGACAGCGACACGCAGGCTCGCCTTGCTGAAAGTACAAATGCGCTTGCGAGCAGTTTGAAAGAAGGGAGGATAATATATGGTGAGTGACTTCCAAGTTCTCTGCATCAGTGCTGAAGTGTAGTGAAATTGTAGGCGTCAATACCGGGTTTGGGGGTAGTGCGGACACTCGCACACAAAAGGTTGAGGAACTCCAACGAATACTAATTCGGGAGCTCCACTATGGTATACTCTCTAGTTCAACGCCCGAAATTCATAGAAACCCAATCCAGGAATCGAAGAGTGTTGATGATGAGTCGTATATCAGAGATCTCCTGAAAAGGGGATTGCCAATGGAGGACCCAGTTGCAACAACTTGCATGCAAGAAGCGTGGGTTAGGGCCGCCATTCTCGTCCGTACAAACTCACTCGCAAGCGGCCACTCCGGTGTGCGCCCGATATTAGTTCAGAGGATGGTAGATCTCTTGACAAAGGATATCGTGCCGATGATACCAGTTCATGGTAGCATATCTGCGTCAGGGGATCTCAGCCCCTTGTCATACATCGCAGGAACGCTGCAAGGAAAGTCAACTCTTCGGGTGCGTGCTGGGGTCAGAGGCCTCGAAAAGCGTCATATCGTGACGGCAGATGTTGCGTTGGCAAACGCGGGCCTCAATCCCATCAAACTCGCTCCAAAGGAAGGACTTGCGATCGTCAATGGCACCGCAATCTCTTCAGCTATTGGTGCTCTAGCCATGCATGATTCGCACTGCCTTGCAGTTCTGTCACAGGTGCTCACGTGTATGAGTGTCGAGGCACTAAGAGGAACTAATGAGAGTTTCGATCCCTTCTTTGCTGCCGTTCGTCCACACCCTGGCCAAATCGAGTCGGCTCACAACATCTACAATTTCCTTCGCGGCTCGAAATTAATTCAACAGAATGATGGGTCCGAGGTTGGGTCCTTGCGTCAAGATCGATACTCAATCCGGACGGCTTCTCAATGGCTCGGTCCTGTACTGGAAGACCTCTTTTTAGCACACAAGCAGGTGACAATTGAGTTCAATTCTGTTACGGACAATCCTCTCATCAATAGGGAGGGTAAATCGCTCCATGGCGGGAATTTTCAGGCAAAGGCTGTCACCTCCGCCATGGAGAAGTCACGCCAAGGGGCGCAAAGCATAGGACGAATGCTCTTTACTCAATGTACTGAGCTTATCAACCCTACTACCAATCGAGGCCTTCCCCCAAATTTGGTTGCTGATGAGCCCAGCCAGTCTTTTGTCATGAAGGCGGTGGACTTGATGGTTGCTGCCCTTCTCTCCGAACTTGGCTTTCTGGCCAACCCAGTCGGTAGTCATGTCCAGACAGCTGAAATGGGTAACCAGGCGCTCAATTCACTAGCTTTAATTTCAGCACGGTACACTCATACTGCCCTCGATGTTCTCTCGAAGCTGGCAGCGGCACATCTGTTTGCTCTCTGCCAGGCTCTCGATTTACGAGCCATGCACATCAAATTCCTCGAAATGGTAGAGCCAATATTCCGCACAAACACAGTATCACTATTTGGTGAATTCATCATCTCACCCTCCGGTAAAGATGGAGCGGAGGAAACCGGGGCTAACACTTGCGTCGCACTGTGGGCCCATCTTGTCAAACTTCTCGACCAGACCACTACTATGGACTCCACCGAAAGATTCGATTCTATTGCCAATGCCCTCCAGCCGACATTATTGACTAATATGTCGCTCTCGTCGGTTGTGGCAGTCGACGTTCTTGCATTAGTGCGGTCATGGACAAGCACTACCTCTGACCTCCTCAGTGAAACGTTCTATGCCTGCCGTGACACCTACACTAAACAACCAGACGCAACACCGGTCCTCGGGGTAGCCTCTAAGTGTATGTATGTGTTCGTTCGAGGCACATTGGGTGTACCATTTTTGAGGGCGGAGCAGATTAGAAGCCCAGACCCAGAACGTGCAGTATTCCGTGAGGAAAATGGCGAAGTGGCAAACGGGACATTGGAGGTGGACAGCGCGAGCGGAAACTCAACGATTCCAACTGTAGGCTCCCTGATCACCTTGATTTAGGAAGCGACAAGAAACGGTTCGATTTTTGTACCGGTGATGGAGTGTTTGAGAGAGGCGAGGAAGACTCAGTATTGTGACGCATAGCTGTCAATGATTGAGGAGAGAAGTCGTGAGACGTGAGGAATCGTAAAAGTTAGAATCGAGGACTATGAAATTACTAATGTTCCTCTCCCAAAGGAGGAAGTAGTCAATTCAATACCACAACACCAAGACCAATGCTTTGGACACCCTGTTATTTATATTATTTATGTGACGGTGCTGGAGCGACGACCGGCACGTGCGCCCTTCCTGCTGACTGACCACATGACACGGCACGTGGTGGGTTAGCCGAAAGGGCGCACGTGCCGGGCATCGCTCCAGCACCGTCACACTCTGGCCACAGGGCATGAGGCCCTGCAGCGATGCCCTGTAGGGATGCCTATAGCGGGTGTTACGGTGGGTGGTGGGCCTGTGGTTACAGGGTATCAAGGCCTGGGGGCACGGCCTGGGGAGATGGTAGGATGGCTGGAATCCCGCTGAGTCAGCCCCACCACCACGTCAGGCAGCGGCACAGGATTCCAGGCTATGGCTCCAGGCTATGAGGCCCCGAAGCCATGCCCTGAAGCGATGCCTACAGTGGTACGCTACAGTGGGTGCAAGCCTGGAGCGAGGCCTGGGAGGGAGCCTGGACAGTAGGTCTCAGGCTGGAGCCACAGCACTGCGGCACCTGTGAGACCCCTGGGAGGAGACCTGTAGGCACGTCGCCAGGGTGTTGCTACAGGCCCTACTGTAACGGTTCGGCAATTACAACCCCACGGGTCTATAACTGCTGTGGCGTAAGGTTTCTGTTGCGTAGCAAAGTAATGCAGTGATCACTTATAATGATCACGACGATGAATTAGTCTTAGTAAGTCAAGGTTGAGATCAAGTTCATTANATTGCTTATATAGGACCTTCCTGCTCTTGGATAGCGTGGATAGCACTAGCTATCCGTTCGTAAATCGGATAAACTGGATAGTTGGATAGCCTCAACTATCCCCTCTATCCATCACCTGATTTCCCGACCTGTGATCCTACCGTCACGTAACCTCGTCACATGTCTTCATAGTTCTCTGTGGTGATGCTGCGCATTCACCCAAGCTTCAGGCTATAAAGTTGGCGTTCGTAACACTATCCCCTATGTAGCTTAGCGTAGTCCCTTAGCTTAAAGGTCATATCGAAAACATCGAACGTCGGGTATGGCCTTCTTCTTCCTTCATTATGCCACCTCTACGTAACCTTTTATATTCGAAGAAAAGATCAGAGCAAATTGCCCTGGCCGTTGAAATCGAGCGTTCCCCTAACGCTGAAGAAATGTCCCCTTGTTCTGCTTGCGCCAGGTCTGGGCGACGGTGTATTGTCGCAGACCCAGGGACTTCTACTCGTTGTTCCGAATGCGCTCGTCAAGGACGGAGCGGTTGTGACGTAGTGGCCCGAATGCCCTCACTTTCCGACTAGGCTTCTATCGAGAGGCTTAAGCGGAAACTCGATGAAGACGAGGAGGCGGCGATGGCGAAGATCCTGCGTCTTCGCAAACAAAAAAAAGGCGTTTGTTGAAAAGTGTAAGAAAATGATAGAGAGGGAGCTACGTTCTCTTGACGAGTTAGAAGTAGCCAAAACGAAAGAAAAGGACGAGAAGGAAGCGGAAGCAGCTCGTGAGGCGGAGTCGAGGTAGCTGGCTACTACGAGCGGCGGCTTAGGCGGCGACCCTTCTTTCGACCTTGGTCCCTTGCCGGGTCCTGACGACTTTGTCTAAGAGATCTTTGGTTTTGCCGGTAGAACTCCTCAAGTAACTAGCAGCAGTTGAGATGAGTCCTGGGTTCCTAGGTATTTTCCGAATGTAGGTAGTCCAACTATTTGATCAAGTATCTGACTGTGCCCCTGACTTGTCTACAGTCTAATATCTGTTCGACTTCGTACTCGGCGTTTAAGTTGACTGGTTCTATTTCGGTCACTAGCGCGAGTAGTGTACCTGGTAGTGCTAGTTCGAGGAGAGAAATATAGAAAACCGGAAAGATGTTCATTGTTTTTGGTAGAGTAAACTCGTAATTCAGACGTCTTTTGAACTTCTTAATTTTGAATAGTCCCAGCTTCTTGTAGTCTAGTTTATCGTTTAGTTATTTAGTTTTTATATTTTTTCTGAGCAAGTAAACTCTATCCCTTTCCTGTAGCGTTAACTCCTGACTACGTTTCGAATTGTAATACAGAGCGCTTTTTTCTGCAATAAACTGAAGTTCACTGCTTAGTTCTTTATATAAGTTTTTGATTTCGTCTATCTAGACTCGTGCTAACTAGTTGTCGACGTTCGTCGTCTTAGCTTCGTAATAGGCACTAACGTTGTAACTGTAATTAGCAAAGAATAGCGATACTTTCGTTGTGTCCGTGATTGCACTATTGTATGTAAATGTAGCAAGTAGGAGTAACGATACTCAGTTGTCCTATTTGTAATTAATATAACAACGTAAGTATACTTCAATTGTCTGATTCATTCTTTCTGTTCTACTATTTGTCTATACGTGGAAAGTAGTCGATAGTTTTCTTTTAACTCCTAAATAGACAGTCAAAGTAGTTCAAAACTTAGATGTGAAGAGTTTATTTTAGTCAGAGATTATTTCTTCTGGCATCCTATATCTTGCTACGACTTCTCGCAAGAAGGCGAATGTAAGTTCTTCGGTTGTACTAGATTCCAAATATAGAATAACGATCATGTACTTCGTAAACTATTCGATAATAACCAAGATTAAGTCGTATATTACTCCCGTCATTGGATCTTTGGAAAGTGGGAGTTTAATAATAAAATCCTATTAGATTGATTTCCATAGTTGTTCCAGGATAGGGGTAGTTCCCATCTTCCTGTACGGTGCGTGTCTAGCACTTTTGTTGCAGATGCAGGTGTCGCATTCTCTTATCACTTCTTTGACTAAAGTGTTGATCTTGTCAATGTGATAGTGTTACTTGATTCGCTAAAGAGTCCTGTTGATTCCTTGATGTCCGTGAGCCGGAGCTGCATAGTACTTGAGGATGAATTCCTTTGCGAATGCGTCTGGGACCTGCAGTTTCCTGTTAGTGTAGTCTGTGTGTTCCAAATCTTTCTTTTGAGCTTGGATGATTTCGTCATCCTACGGCCCTTTGGTTCTCGTGAAGGCAGCGACTTCCCTTGTGTTAGGGATAAAGTCTCCGTCTTTGTTTTTCCGGAATATAGCTACTTCCTTATAGACTTTGTCTCCTTTGTACCTAGGCTGCTTACTCAGAGCGTCGGCTCTGGGGTTGTCAATTCTCTTGACATGTTTGATTATTAAATCAAACTGAGAGAGTTCTTCTGCTTATCGTACTATTCGTCGATTGTCTAGGACTTTTGTAGTCATAAAAGTACAGAGATTCGCGTGGTCGGTACGTATAGTGATTAGAAACTTTGTACTTTGGAGATATATCTTCTAGTACTTCAAAGCTTTGACTATAGCTATAAGTTCTTTCTCATAAATGTCGTAGTTCTGCTCAGCTAGCGAGTGTTTCTCGGAATAGTAGGCTACGGGGTGTAGCTTTCCGTTCTCGTCTAGCTAGAAGTGTGTAGCGTTTACAGCGGTGTCCGAAATATCAGTTTCAACTATACTTAGCCGATCCTCGTAAAAGCTCGCTATAACAAGTTCCTGTGTGTACTTGTTTTTTAGCTCCTATATAGTTGTTCTTTCCTCTTCTCCTATAATAAATAGCGTGTCTTTTTTCGTAAAGCGCGTAAGTAGCGCGGAGATACTCGAATAGTTCCTAATGAATTGTCTTGAGAAGTTCCCGAATCCCAAGAACGATTAGATATCTTTGACGTTCTGCGGTTCAGGCCAATCTCTGATTCGTTGGATTTTCTCTGGGTCAATACTCATTTCTCCTGGTCGGATTATATAACTTAGAAACGCGGTTTCCGTGACTCCGAATTCGCACTTTTCCAGTTTTAGTCTAGAGTCAACTCTCGCAAGAGCTTCTAGCACTAACCGGACATGTTTCTCATGTTCCTGGATATTCTCGGAATAGATTAGGATGTTGTCTAAATAACAGATGACAAACTTATCTAAGTATTCTCGCAGAATGTTGTCATTTTGGCGTTGACACGTTGCCGGTATATTGGTTAACCCAAATAGCATAACTGTATACTCGTACAGTCTTGAAAGTACGAGGAAAGCAGTCTTCCATTCGTGTCCTTCTTTGATCCTGATCAGGTTAAAAGTGTTCCGCTGATCAATTTTCGTAAATATCTTTGCTTTAGCTAGTCTGTCCTGTAGATACTGGGCGTTGGGCAATGGATATTGGTCTCGTATCGTGGCATCGTTTAGCCTACGAAAATCACCGCAAAGTCTTCTGTTAGGATCTCCTTTCTTTCCTACTATCAACATATTTGAGGCTGCTGGTGATTTGGATGGTCGAATTTATCCTTTTTTCAAAGCTTTTCGCACGTATTCCTCCAACGTCTTAGTAGTATCGTAACGATGTCGTCGTAATCTCTCGGAAAGCGGTTGCTGTCCTTCTTTCAGATTGATTTCGTGGTCCTATAGTTGATGTTCGAGTAGGGCACGCATATCCTCCGGGTTTTCGAACAATCTCTCGAATTCTTTATACTACACAGGGATTTTCTTACTGCTCTGGCTGGCATCCTGTGGAGGACCCTTGGCAAAGTGTCCTGGCGCATTGGAAGAGGTGGCGCTAACCTCCTTCCGGCCCTCTAGTCATTGTGAACTCTCACAATGGCATCGACTAAACGTGATAGTCTCGCTGAACTAGTCGATCTCAGGGTTGTGTTCGCGGATCCAAGGCATTCCCAAAATAGCTTGGTGATTTCCGATTGGTGCGATGTCAAACTGTACATTCGCTGTGTGTCCGTCCTTCATTGTCAGTTTTGAAGGGACAGTTCCCTGGCTAATTACTCCGTTATTGTGATTTATTTGCGTATTATCTACTACTGTCAGCTAGTAGAGCTTTATTCCAGTGATTGGGATATTAAGCTTGGCGATAGTCGCGGGAGAAATATAGTTGCCGGTAGCTCCAGAGTCGATCAAGATTCTGAGCTTCTTCCCCCTGAATGTGGTGTCCACATTGATATATTCTCGGCCACTCGTAACATTCAGCTCATGTGGGTCTCTCAACATCTCCGTAACCTCGGTGTCCCTAAATAAGTCGACCTAGGTCCGTTGGTGTTTCTCCCAAGCCGTCAATCGGTATGGTGTATTGAGTCTGAACGTACTAGTAGTAGGCTAGTAGAGCATCTGTTCTGCGTATTCGTGCTGCCCAGTAGACAAGAATATAGCTTTCCTCCAGATTCTTTTGTTGATTCCGGTCGTGATGACTTCCCAAATGTCTCCTGGCTCGAGAATGTTCTCTAGGGACTAGAGCGATTCCCTAGGGTCAATACTCTCGATAGTGATATCCGATGTTCTTTCTTTCTTAAAGGCAATTCTCTCGAAGTCGACGTAAGTGACAATGTACTTTCCAAACTGAACGGGTTTGACCCCGTTTGTCAATCCTAGAGGAAAGAAAATGTTATTCGCGTCACTTCTCCAAAAGTTTCCGTTCTCTGATGCCCCGATAAAAACCCACTCTTCCTATACCTGAGGCAGCGTGCCCAGAGAAGACTCGTCTTCGGATTCGGTCCCTTCCTCGTTTCTTTCAGGTTCAACGGCTACTTCCGTTTCCTGTTGGAAGGAAGGGTTGCTAGTCTGCTGGGCTTCCATAGCCCCAAGCTGGCTATGAATGCACATGCTTTCGAGGTCCTCCTCGGTAAGAGGGGTTCGATGAGTAGCATTCACTTGTCGGGTTGCGTTAACTTGTCGAAGCTTCCCTTTCCAGGGTTTCTTGTTTCCCGGCTGCTTTCCCTTTCGATGGGAAGCGGCCTGATGACCTGGAAGTCTACACTCGTAACACAATCCTTTTTCTCTTCGTCGTTGCTTCTCTTTCTGGGAAGGGCTAGTACGACGGCTAGTGGCGTCCAACTCCATGGGTTGTGGCCAGTAGTTGCCCCTTCTGGGTTGGTTCGCTTTCCTATCGCGACCAGAGGAGTAACTGCCACGCTTTTCCATTTGTCGTTCGTGAAAGCGATTATCGACTTTGATGGCGAGATCGACGAGGTCTGTCAAGTCATCCGGCCAATCGGTCCTTGAGATTTCGTCCTTCACTTGGTCCTTGAGGCCCTGATAGTACTGATCTATTAGTGCGTCACTGTCCCATCCCGTACGTCCCATGTGCTGCTGGAATTCTGCTGTGTAGATGGCTGCGGAGCTACGTTGTCTGAGACTGCGAAGAATTCGTACTGCATTGCGTTTCTTGTCCAGGTCTCCGAAGACCCTGTTGAGACGTTTCTTAAATCCTGCCCAGCTCCCAAAAATCTCCTTCGTGTCGGTGGAGCAGCGAGTGGAAGGTCGTCCATTCGCTGCCCTGTTGTTCATATAGTCTTCCAAGAAGGACTCGATCCACTCAAAGGCTCCCGCCTTCAAGAAGGTAGTTGCCCAGAGGACCTGTTCGACTTCCGAGCTGAAGCGACTAACATTGAATCCGATGTAGAGTTCACATTGCATGACAAAAGCCTTGACTTTGGAACGTTCTCCCTTGAATGAATCGGGAAGGGGAACCTTGAGGTCTTTGTCGATGAGTCCCACGGCTATTTGGACCGGGGCCGGGGTTGCAGGAGGGTTTGTTGCCGGGAGGTTGGCGGACGAGGATGCTGGAGTCTGTGGAGCCATAGTGATTTGCTTACTTTGGCAAAGAGGTGCTCAAAGTGTAACGGTTCGGCAATTACAACCTTACGGGTCTATAACTGCTGTGGCGTAAAGTTTCTGTTGCGTAGCAAAGTAATGCAGTGATCACTTATAATGATCACGACGATGAATTAGTCTTAGTAAGTCAAGGTTGAGATCAAGTTCATTA